>NC_092422.1:195397516-195697516 GCF_036169615.1 Heliangelus exortis
TTCACTCTGATAAACTACAAAGTCTCCATGCACTTCCTTGAGGCCGTGCAATGGGCTGTGCTGAGCCACTCTTTTCCTAAAATATAATCACTTGAGCTGCAACAAATAATAATGTGTGAGCAAACATGCATAATCACCCTGCAAACATGCTGATAATAAGTGAGTACTGGACCTTGCCACAATAGATCTTTGTTTTAATGTGCTTGTACAATGTATTACAGGAATATTAAAACATAATGCCCTCAGCATCCCTTCAGCATGCTGGTAGGTAAACTGCACCTCTCACCATCAACAAATCATGAACTGAGCTTAGAGAGGAGTTGTAAAGCACAACATCCATGTTTTCTCATTATTTTTTTAACTGTTCTCCCCTTCTTAATATTTCACTGCCTACTGGTGGACCTTTTCCTGAGACCACTACTACTGGGAAGCAGTTTAGCACCAGAAGGAGAAGCTATTGCAGGGCAACATCACTGCCAACTCCAAATGATCTTTCAAAGGTTCCTCCTTATGCATTTGGCAGCAAGAATTAGACATTGAGTTATTTAATGGAACTTCATTCATTTCCAAGACAGTGATTCTGATGCAGCTACTTAGCACAGAAGTAAAATGACAGTAAAGAAGTAAAAACTTACAGTAAAGAACTGAAGTAAAATTACAGTAAATGAAATCAGTTCTGTCCTGGCTCAAACCAGGACATAACCTTATCACACCTAATTCTGAAATTGTTTTGGGTCTTTTTGTTCTTTTTTTTTTTTTTTTTTTCTTTTTTTTTTCCCCAAGGCCTTCAGCTACTTTGCTAGGGGAGTGCTTTTTTTAGTTCAAATATTTCAAATTTGATAAACTTTAGAACAACCACTGGACTTTTTCCTGGTGAGGTCATGCCCCTTGATTTCAGCTGGGTCTTGCTGAAGTTTTACTGCTAATTGCTGCTCACTGAAAAATTCAACTTCTGCTGCTGCACATCTCATTACAAAGGATGGTACTAGGCTAAGAGAAAGAAAATTATTCTTCTTGCCAGTTACAGCTGGAAACTGATGATCTTTGCCACCAAGCTGAGCTGTTTGGGTTGGTTAAGGGGGTTTTAATGTGACACGATACCAAAGAACCCTTACAGCAGAACAGAAATAATTTAGGACAAAACACCTCAGTGATGGAAATTATACAAGAAAACAGCAATTTTTTTTTCCAAAAAAAATGTCCTCCTCCTAGTATCACTTCTACAAGTAGGTAGAATCTAAATGACCTCTCTCATTTAATGACACAAACAACAAAAGTCTCCTTCAGGGGTACTGCTTGAATAAAGCAGGAGGATTTGATGGTGCTCATCCCACTTGGTGGGGAAGGTGAGGCCACTTTAAAGTGGAGGTGAGGGCAAGCACCCTACCAAAGCTCCAGAGAGCTGAGAGAGACAATAAAGCACATAATTATAGTTACTTATTGTTTGGTCTACTTAGGGCTCTATTTTATTACACTACTACCAGCAGGGCTGTTTGATGTGCTGCCTTTTTCAGGCAGCAACTTTTTCATCAATCAAAGCAAAAGCAATAGTAGGCAGTTTCTCCTGCTGCCTGTTTGAGGATAAAAGTTAACACTGAACTCTGGTTGTTATCAATCTTCATAAATGTGTCCATTATACAGCAAGCCTGTTCCATATTACACTAAATTTGTTACTAATGCATGCAGAGGAGCAACCCAGTGGCTTAATGGACCCCCTAAATGGCCTGAAACTGGGACTCGTGTTAAGTGGTAAGGAAAGTTTTAAAGAAATAACTGCTTTTGGCATTTCTTTCAATACACAGTAAAATAATTTACAGCAGGTCTAGCTCGAGATATGGATATTGTACTACAACAGGAGTTGTCACACACAAAATAGAGATGTCAGGTTCACAGATTCACAGCATTCCAGCAGTATCTCCAGCAGAGATCTGTGTGGCCAGGGATATTTTATGTTCATAAAATGCTTTGGGATGGAAGGGTTTTTATTTCTCTTCCTAAACCAGCCCAAAACACTGAGCAAAGAAGAACTGGTGAACTGGATTCATTTGACACTGGATTTATCTCAGAAGAATTTGTTTTTAAAATCTACACTGACAGCACTGACTGCATCTTTTATTGATAGGGTTATGGCTTTTTTTCTTTTTTTTTTTTTGGGTGGGGGGGCATCCATCACCTCTCTGGACAACCTGTGCCAGTGTTTCACCACTCTCATAAAAAAAAACCAAAAAACAAGTTGTTTCTTATATCTTGTCTAAACCTTCCCATTTTTGGTTTAAAACCATTACCCCCTGTTCTATCTTCACAGTCCCTACTAAAAGGTCTGTCCTCAAGCACAGAACAAAAATGAACTTTGCTCAGTAGAACACACATTGTCTTAAGGAGAAGTGGTCATGTTTCATCTCTCTTATCTTGGATCTTACCTGAAAGCAACTGGTGGAGTTTTGACCTTCACACATCCATACTGCAAGGATCCAAAAAGCAACAAGAATTTTATATCCCTAAACCTGAGGTGGAGCAGATACTGAAGCCAACTTGAGTCCCATAAAGTGTCATGAAACACAAGAGTGGAGTAACAAGTCTCCAGATTTGAAATACAGGGAATTTGGGATAGAGCCATTACATAGATTAGATGTATCCTTAATCAATTCTCTTGAAAAACAACCTAAGTCTCTTTTGTGGCTAGTCCAGAAAAATTTCTCTTCCTAAACCAGCCCAAAACACTGAGCAAAGAAGAACTGGTGAACTGGATTCATTTGACACTGGATTTATCTCAGAAGAATTTGTTTTTAAAATCTACACTGACAGCACTGACTGCACCTTTTATTGATAGGGTTATGGCTTTTTTTCTTTTATTTTTTTTTGGGGGGGGGGGCATCCATCACCTCTCTGGACAACCTGTGCCAGTGTTTCACCACTCTCATAAAAAAAAACCAAAAACCAAGTTGTTTCTTATATCTTGTCTAAATCTACCCATTTCTGGTTTAAAACCATTACCCCTGTTCTATCTCCACAGTCCCTACTAAAAGGTCTGTCCTCAAGCACACAACAAAAATGAACTTTGCTCAGTAGAACACACATTGTCTTAAGGAGAAGTGGTCATGTTTGATCTCTCTTATCTTGGATCTTATCTGAAAGCAACTGGTGGAGTTTTGACCTTCACACATCCATACTGCAAGGATCCAAAAAGCAACAAGAATTTTATATCCCTAAACCTGAGGTGGAGCAGGTACCAGGGAACTTGAAGCCAACTTGAGTCCCATAAAGTGTCATGAAACACAAGAGTGGAGTAACAAGTCTCCAGATTTAAATAAGGGGAATCTGGGATAGAGCCATTACATAGATTAGATGTATCCTTAATCAACTCTCTTGAAAAACAACCTAAGTCTCTTTTGTGGCTAGTCCAGAAAAATATCTGCTATTTCTCTTCCTAAATGAGCCCAAAACACTGAGCAAAGAAGAACTGGTGAACTGGATTCATTTGACACTGGATTTATCTCGGAAGAATTTGTTTTTAAAATCTACACTGACAGCACTGACTGCACCTTTTATTGATAGGGTTATGGCTTTTTTTCTTTTATTTTTTTTTGGGGGGGGGGCATCCATCACCTCTCTGGACAACCTGTGCCAGTGTTTCACCACTCTCATAAAAAAAAACCAAAAACCAAGTTGTTTCTTATATCTTGTCTAAATCTACCCATTTCTGGTTTAAAACCATTACCCTCTGTTCTATCTCCACAGTCCCTACTAAAAGGTCTGTCCTCAAGCACACAACAAAAATGAACTTTGCTCAGTAGAACACACATTGTCTTAAGGAGAAGTGGTCATGTTTGATCTCTCTTATCTTGGATCTTATCTGAAAGCAACTGGTGGAGTTTTGACCTTCACACATCCATACTGCAAGGATCCAAAAAGCAACAAGAATTTTATATCCCTAAACCTGAGGTGGAGCAGGTACCGAGGAACTTGAAGCCAACTTGAGTCCCATAAAGTGTCATGAAACACAAGAGTGGAGTAACAAGTCTCCAGATTTAAATAAGGGGAATCTGGGATAGAGCCATTACATAGATTAGATGTATCCTCAATCAATTCTCTTGAAAAACAACCTAAGTCTCTTTTGTGGCTAGTCCAGAAAAATATCTGCTATTTCTCTTCCTAAACCAGCCCAAAACACTGAGCAAAGAAGAACTGGTGAACTGGATTCATTTGACACTGCATTTATCTCAGAAGAATTTGTTTTTAAAATCTACACTGACAGCACAAACTGCACCTTTTATTGATAGGGTTATGGCTTTTTTTATTTTTTTTATTTTTTTTTTTTTGGGGGGGGGGGTATCCATCACCTCTCTGGACAACCTGTGCCAGTGTTTCACCACTCTCATAAAAAAAAAAAAAAAAAAGTTGTTTCTTTTATCTTGTCTAAACCTGCCCATTTTTGGTTTAAAACCATTACCCCTGTTCTATCTCCACAGTCCCTACTAAAAGGTCTGTCCTCAAACACAGAACAAAAATGAACTTTGCCCAATAGAACACACATTGTCTTAAGGAGAAGTGGTCATGTTTGATCTCTCTTATCTTGGATCTTACCTGAAAGCAACTGGTGGAGTTTTGACCTTCACACATCCATACTGCAAGGATCCAAAAAACAACAAGAATTTTATATCCCTAAACCTGAGGTGGAGCAGATACTGAAGCCAACTTGAGTCCCATAAAGTGTCATGAAACACAAGAGTGGAGTAACAAGTCTCCAGATTTGAAATAAAGGGAATTTGGGATAGAGCCATTACATAGATTAGAAGTATCCTTAATCAATTATCTTGAAAAACAACCTAAGTCTCTTTTGTGGCTAGTCCAGAAAAATATCTGCTATTTCTCTTCCTAAACCAGCCCAAAACACTGAGCAAAGAAGAACTGGTGAACTGGATTCATCTGACACTGGATTTATCTCGGAAGAATTTGTTTTTAAAATCTACACTGACAGCACTGACTGCATCTTTTATTGATAGGGTTATGGCTTTTTTTCTTTTTTTTTTTTGGGGGGGGGGGGGCATCCATCACCTCTCTGGACAACCTGTGCCAGTGTTTCACCACTCTCATAAAAAAAAACCAAAAAACAAGTTGTTTCTTATATCTTGTCTAAATCTACCCATTTCTGGTTTAAAACCATTACCCCCTGTTCTATCTCCACAGTCCCTACTAAAAGGTCTGTCCTCAAGCACACAACAAAAATGAACTTTGCTCAGTAGAACACACACTGTCTTAAGGAGAAGTGGTCATGTTTGATCTCTCTTATCTTGGATCTTACCTGAAAGCAACTGGTGGAGTTTTGACCTTCACACATCCATACTGCAAGGATCCAAAAAGGAACAAGAATTTTATATCCCTAAACCTGAGGTGGAGCAGATACTGAAGCCAACTTGAGTCCCATAAAGTGTCATAAAACACAAGAGTGGAGTAACAAGTCTCCAGATTTGAAATAAAGGGAATTTGGGATAGAGCCATTACATAGATTAGAAGTATCCTTAATCAATTATCTTGAAAAACAACCTAAGTCTCTTTTGTGGCTAGTCCAGAAAAATATCTGCTATTTCTCTTCCTAAATGAGCCCAAAACACTGAGCAAAGAACTGGTGAACTGGATTCATTTGACACTGGATTTATCTCAGAAGAATTTGTTTTTAAAATCTACACTGACAGCACAAACTGCACCTTTTATTGATAGGGTTATGGCTTTTTTTATTTTATTTTATTTTTTTTGGGGGGGGGGGCATCCATCACCTCTCTGGACAACCTGTGCCAGTGTTTCACCACTCATAAAACAAAAAAAAAAAAGTTGTTTCTTATATCTTGTCTAAACCTGCCCATTTTTGGTTTAAAACCATTACCCCCTGTTCTATCTCCACAGTCCCTACTAAAAGGTCTGTCCTCAAACACAGAACAAAAATGAACTTTGCTCAGTAGAACACACATTGTCTTAAGGAGAAGTGGTCATGTTTGATCTCTCTTATCTTGGATCTCACCTGAAAGCAACTGGTGGAGTTTTGACCTTCACACATCCATACTGCAAGGATCCAAAAAGCAACAAGAATTTTATATCCCTAAACCTGAGGTGGAGCAGGTACTGAAGCCAACTTGAGTCCCATAAAGTGTCATGAAACACAAGAGTGGAGTAACAAGTCTCCAGATTTAAATAAGGGGAATCTGGGATAGAGCCATTACATAGATTAGATGTATCCTTAATCAATTCTCTTGAAAAACAACCTAAGTCTCTTTTGTGGCTAGTCCAGAAAAATATCTGCTATTTCTCTTCCTAAATGAGCCCAAAACACTGAGCAAAGAAGAACTGGTGAACTGGATTCATTTGACACTGGATTTATCTCAGAAGAATTTGTTTTTAAAATCTACACTGACAGCACTGACTGCATCTTTTATTGATAGGGTTATGGCTTTTTTTCTTTTTTTTTTTTGGGGGGGGGGCATCCATCACCTCTCTGGACAACCTGTGCCAGTGTTTCACCACTCATAAAAAAAAAAAAAAAAAAAAACGTTGTTTCTTATATCTTGTCTAAACCTGCCCATTTTTGGTTTAAAACCATTACCCCTGTTCTATCTCCACAGTCCCTACTAAAAGGTCTGTCCTCAAACACAGAACAAAAATGAACTTTGCCCAATTTTAAAATCTACACTGACAGCACTGACTGCATCTTTTATTGATAGGGTTATGGCTTTTTTTTATTTTTTTTTTCTTTTGGCCAAACTACTGTGTGTTCGGTCATGGCAAAGGGAGAAGAATGTATGAAAGAAGGAAAGGGAGTGCATTTCATCAGGGCAAGATTTCACTACCAGTAAAGCAGTGTAGACAGAGAGGCAGCCTATTACCCCCAGATCCATAAAGCCTGTCTGACAAAACCTTTCCATCCTGATCCTCTCGTGCTTCCAGTAATGCACAGGGAGGCACTTCCTACAGAATATTATCCCTCTTAACCCAGCCTTGACAGGGGAGTCCATCTTTCTACACTTTATGGCCAGAGCCACAGCACTCCAGTGGTCTTCTGAATGCTACCCAGATCAGCTTTATCTGTTCCATTCCCTTCCTTTCCCCAGGCTCAAATGGGAGCTTTAAATGTTCCAGGATGCTGCTTTGATTTTACGCTGCAGGCAGAGGAGTGGAAAGGCAGAGGAGAGGGGGAGAGAGCATCTTTATGATTATTTCCTTTTAAACACTGACAACTTTTCCAATTTCAGTTATAGATCCTCTATAAAGCCACACAGCACTTGGACTGACAAACCCCATCAACATTTAACTGCTCCATAAACAGTAATAGGGAAAAAAAAAAACCAACATTCTCCTACTGAACATTCTCCTTTATGTTCTTTGAGGGTTAGAGGTGTTTCTGCTTTTCAGGCTTCTGGAACATTAATATTGGGTCACATCTAGACCAGCTGAAATGTTTTAAAATGCCAACAAAAAATATTTAGGAAATCCTCTCTTCAAAACCATTAGGAAAATGGTATTTCTTTGCTTAAGAATGAAACTTGTATTCAAGAAAATCTGAAAATGCATTTAACAGATACTGTAAAAGCCTTTAAAAAGTTGCTTAGGGTATTTCATGACCAATGCATGCTTTTTGTCCTTTTTTTTTTTTTTTACTGTCCTCTCACTTTGAAGAGGCAGTGATAACCACTGAGAAGAAAAATAAATCAAAAATCACATTCAGAAAATAATACAGCATTTTTTAACTGAGGACAAATTCTAGAGAAGACAAAGGCAGAACAGCAAGACAAAAAAATCCTGTAAATGACACACATTAAATAACAGAAAAATATTTTAAGGGAAATAAAAGAAACTGAATTTTCTGCTAGGGAAATAGACTATTGTGTCAGCCCTGAACCCTCCCAAACCCTTAGCTCCATAGCTAACATGGCCCAGGAACACACTATTAAATATCTAAAGGAATCAAGGCTCATTCCCTACAAACCATTAGATCTAGAACTATGTTACAATTAGGATTTTGAAGTTTATGGATCAGAGCTTCAGCCTCCTATGACATGACAGGCACAACACTGTGCAAAGTGTGTGTACAGTCACACCACTTGGGGCTGGGAGTAGCTGCAAAGCTCCTTTCTGATCAATTAATTGACTTACAGACTTGGGTTTGGAGATGCCCACTGGGAAAGCTTGCTGGAAATTTCAAGCTAAAAAGAGAAAGGAATTTTTTTTTTTTTTTTCCCCAATACTTGTATCTTCTGGGAAATAATTTCCAAATGGTTATATTCAGAAAAGGAAAATAACATAATTTCTGTTATCTGTGGTGACTTTTTCCTGAGCAAAGGAGAATAATTGATATACCACATAAGATGGAGGGTAGGAAGAAGTTCATGGAGGATCCATGTCAGTCCTCTGTCCAAAGCTATGTGAAAATCCAGATTTTTGTGCCCTGGTCAACTCATAAAGAATGGAACTGCTTAAGAAACCAAACTGTAGTTTTAAAAAACAAATCTATCAAATGCTGGAAGTGCTGGTAACAAAACAAGCCAGAATATCACTGCTTGATTCTAGTTAAGAAGGAAAACAAAAGTTTGAGGACCAATATAATTTCTTGCCTGTCATTGTGACCCAAACCATTCAGGTCATTGATAAAACATATATTGTATTAGGAAAAATGGGCTACAAAGTTTGTGTGAAAAATGGCCTAGAAAGTTTGTGTAAAAAATGGCAGTCATTAACAGGTTCATTAATTAGACTCAGATTTGGCAGAGATTACCCAGCTGACCTCAGGCAGGTCCCCTGACCTTAAGGGCTCATTGCATGCACTCCTGTCACATCTACCCAGGCCCTCCCATTATTTTTATTCCAGTAGCACCTAGATGGACTGATTAAAGCTAAATTTCCAGGAGGCAGGTAATTTGTTAGATTTTCTAATATATAAAAATCCCTAAACCCTAGGTAGACCTAAAAAGGCTTCTCCAGGACCCAAGATCCATGCAGCAGCACACATGTTGCCAACCCCATGCTGCACAGTTTTGCCCTACTGAAAAAACCCCAAAGAGTGAATCAAGTGCAGCCTGGCACAATTTTACTTCTTGAATGACAGGGAAGAAATAAACTTCTTCCTTTATCAAACCAGCAGAGTGATACCTGCAATGGGATAATCCTGTGCCACCTCCCAGCTCCCACCTCTCCAGATGTTGCCATGGGCTGGGACACAAGCACCTGAATAAATAATATATTAATAATTGCATTAAATAAATGCAATCTGGTTCTGGTGCCAGCAGCATTTCTGCTGTTGGGATTGTTTTGGGAATGCAAACTCCTTTTCAAGTGTAAATGAAAGAGCAAGGGGATGCTGGGAGAGTGATGGACAAACTCTGGTTGAACACTCCAGAGCTGACAAACAAATTGTGTGAAAAGCATGACTGCTCACCAAGGTCCAAATCTGATGGAGATCCATCCTGATTTGCAGTGCCCTAAGCAAATAGGAAAATAAAAAGCAGTATTGGAAAATAACTCAACTAAAAGTGCAGCTCTGCTCCAGAAAGGAGCCATTAGAGCATACCTGGTTCTCTGCATGGTGATGTCTCACCAGCTTCCCAGGGTAGAAAAAAAGAAATAAAATAGTTTTTATACCATTTACCCTTCCAGGGCTACAGAGTAAGGTAGATGTGATGTGATGTACTCACCAGCCACCACAATTTTCAAGTCCAGTAATAATCTTTACTACCAGCAATTAAAAAAAAAAAAGTTGTATTTTTGAACTAAATCTCATGTGAATTAGGAGGCAACAAGGCAGCTTAACTTTACAAGTTGTACTTTCCTCTTTTATAAGACAGCTTTATAAGACAACTAAGACTAAAGACTCCTAATAGTATTTTTACAAACTTCCAGAGCTACAGAGTAAGGTAGATGTGATGTGATGTACTCACCAGCCACCACAATTTTCAAGTCCAGTAATAATCTTTATTACCAGCAATTAAAAAAAAAAAGTTTTATTTTTGAACTAAATCTCATGTGAATTAGGAGGCAACAAGGCAGCTTAACTTTACAAGTTGTACTTTCCTCTTTTATAAGACAGCTTTATAAGACAACTAAGACTAAAGACTCCTAATAGCATTTTTACAAACTTCCAGAGCTACAGAGTAAGGTAGATGTGATGTACCCACCAGCCACCACAATTTTCAAGTCCAGTAATAATCTTTACTACCAGCAATTAAAAAAAAAAAGTTTTATTTTTGAACTAAATCTCATGTGAATTAGGAGGCAACAAGGCAGCTTAACTTTACAAGTTGTACTTTCCTCTTTTGTAAGACAGCTTTATAAGACAACTAAGACTAAAGACTCCTAATAGCATTTTTACAAACTTCCAGAGCTACAGAGTAAGGTAGATGTGATGTACCCACCAGCCACCACAATTTTCAAGTCCAGTAATAATCTTTACTACCAGCAATTAAAAAAAAAAAGTTTTATTTTTGAACTAAATCTCATGTGAACTAAGAGGCAACAAGGCAGCTTAACTTTACAAGTTGTACTTTCCTCTTTTGTGAGACAGCTTTATAAGACAACTAAGACTAAAGACTCCTAATAGTATTTTTACAAACCTTATTTTCTGAGCCTGACAGCACTTTGCCACAAAGCAAGTGATCAAAAATTTCCCAAAGTGTTTAATGCATGCTTCAGTTTTACAACTGGGATTCTGTTTAGTGGGGTCTACAGAGAAAAACTGCAGTCATTTTTTTTTTTCCTCTCAATCCAGCCCAATACTACTGGAAGGGAAGGGAAAAAAATGGGAAAAAAAAGTGGTTAATTACAAGTGGCAGTCAATGAGGTGGAATGGAGGTGTTAGGAATGTAAATCAGGGATGCCTGATGCAGCAGCAGCAGCATCTGTGCATGCAGCTTCCAAAATAATGAGATTGTGCTGATGTCCTGGCATCCTGCTTTGATCACTTCATCATGTTCAAGAGCTCTGATGGGAACACAGGGGTCAGTGGCACTGACCTCCCTTCCTTGCACACACACAAATATTAGTGACTGTGCAAGGCTTGCTGTCCTTCCAGCCCATGATTTCAGAATGGATGGTGACAGAGCTGGGGGCCTTAACTAAATAGGGAGCAGTAAATAGAGAGCACAAACTTGGAAGTGTCATGTTCTAACATGTAGAGGTAATTGGGAATTCATCCTTCAGCCTGCAAGCCAGGAACAGGTTCTTAAAAATAAATAAAATATTAAAAAATAAAATAGAATAAAAAAATCATACCATCAACTCTCCCTTCCAGACAGGTTTGCTGCTGTCTGCTCCAAAGGTGGGGGCTGTGAGATTTGTAGGCTTTGATCCTACAGATGGTTTGAGCTCATAAAAACCATCTTTAGAAAAGGTATTTGTAAATCTCAGCAAAGGGAGATTAGAAAACACAGAACAAATTAATAATAAAAAAAAGAAAAAAAGGAAGAGACTCTGGGTTTTAACCTTCCTTCGTTTAATACTGTAATTAGGAAATCATTTACTCATGTTCATAAAAATCCCAACAAAGGATGCTGAGTGTATTAAAACAAGAGGCTTTAGCCCTTGAAAAGGAACATGAAGCCAGATGTACTGCTGCAGAGTGTTCCATGCCAGCTACACCATCAAGACTCAGTCCTTGCTGGTTGTGAATTGCTCATGAAACTGCAGCCAGCAGCAAGAACTGCCCCTTAATGAGTGCATCCATCAGCTTTCAGGGGACTTGGTTGGTTACCAGCACACAAAACCAGGGAATATGCCAACTTCCCTGTGGGCCACCCATGTGTGAAGGAAAAGTTTCACTCATAGTCTCTAGAATTACTTAACTGGCCATGTAGGCAAATATGGGAAAGCTGTGGTGTGCTGGAACATGAGCACGTGTTTTCCCCTTCCAACTCATCCATCAGCTTTATCTGGAGAGGAAAGAGACATTCAGATAAAAAAGGATGTTTGCCCACATGGTTATTCTCCTACAACACCTACCCTACTATCCCTATCCTATCCTTCCAGAAAATCTGGCTATTTCAAGTGTCAGTTCCTATCAAATAAAAAAAATTAAATCATAGTCGTGACATTGTGCTTTATTAAAAATTAATTTCAACATTGCTTTCTGAAATTCCAGACTGTCAAGTAACAAACTTTGTGAAAAGCAGGTGATAGCCTGAGGGGAGTTTTAATGATTGGACCCATGATTTCTTAAAAGGAAACAAAAGGGGAAAAAGGATTATGACATGCATGGAAAGAATTGGCTTGGCCCTGTTAGCTATATTTTGAATAATGGATTTTGAAAGTTACTGTAACACTCAAAACCCACATTCAATGCTTCAAACCTAGCTCCTGACCAAAAATGCACATTTAGAATTCACATTACAGCTGAAATATTTCAATGAAAACACACATCCCCATGCAAATAGACTCCTGTGTCTGGGCTTACCAGAAAAACACACAGCTACTGAGCCAGAATCCCCTGCTCCCACTTCATTCAGAATGAACCTCCATCAGCTAAAAAGTGCACAATTAATATTTCATCCAGCCCTGTTGAGTACTCTCATTCCTAATGGACTGTATTGATCAAAGGAAGAAAGTTAAATATCTACGTTGCTGTAGGGAAAACTCAAGCAGTAATTTATGAAGTGATCATCATTTCATAGGTAAATGCACGGAATAAAAAGGGTTAGGAATTGTGATACTCTATCCTCTTAAAGATTACAGAGCAATGGGGTAGCTACTGCCCACTCAAGTCCCTTCCTCAAGCCAATGAAGCAGTGAGGAACTCTACCCAAAAGGTAAAAATACACAATTCTTTCTTCCTCACTCTGATTCAAAGGCATTCATGGTCTAGGGGCTTTCACAGAATCACCTGGGTTGGGAAAGACCTTTAAGAGTCCAAACATAACCCAAAAAAATCCTTAACTAAGCCACATTCCCAAGCATTATGTCTATTCCTCCAGGGATGGGGACTCCACCATTGCCCTGGGCAGCCTGTTCCAAGGTCTGAGAACCCTCTTAGTGAGGAAATTCTCTTTAACATCTAATCTAAACCTTCCCTGGCACTGCTTGAGCTCACTGCCTCCTATCCTACCACTTCATTGTTTCAAGGGAGTGCTGTGTGGAAGGAAAATCACCTCCATAAAGTATTGGAAGGAATTAAAAAAATTTGCTTGAAGGAGCTTTGGCCAGGCAGCCCTCAGGGGGGTCTAACAGGACCAAGTAGTGACTAAAAGAAGTGATCAAAGAGAAAAATATTCTGTTTTACTTGTGCATTCCAGAGGAACAGGATTTTGGATGTCCAAGATAAACAAAGTTTGGAAGTCTCTTCATCAGAGATCGAAAAGACTGGAAGTCTCCTCATCAGTTTCTCTTCCTACCTGAAGCAGCTCTCCATGTTCTGGTCTGGTTTAAAGCTAAGAGGGGTGGCAATGCCCCCCCGACTCTGCAAAACCATTTTCACTTGGTTCCTTGGGTGCAATGCCACCAGATACCAGCAACAGCACTGCTTAAAGCTGTCCCTGCTGTGCCACTCTCTGCATGGGTTCAGCCCAGCTGCCTGGGATGGGGTAAAAGTGTGGAAAAAAAAGAGAAATAAGACAATCTGAATACCTCTGCTGCTAAGGAAAGTGCCACAGTTTGAGTTCAACACCTATAGCATAACTTAGAGATGTAGCAGCCTTCTGTTCACCTGCAGAACATCACGGGTTACTCAGGACCATTGTCCCCAGCTGAAACATGGGGAGAAAAACAAGGATACTGCCAGCAACAGGACCACCAGGGAAAACAAGACTGAAATTATTCTTTTGTGACAAAGCACTACGTATACATGCTATATCATAGAATCATAAGAGTGCTTTGGGTTGGAAGGGACCTCAAAGCTCATCCAGTCCCAACCCCCTGCATGGGCAGGGACACCTCCCACCAGCCCAGGGGGCTCCAAGCCCCATCCAACCTGACCTGAGACACTGCCAGGGATGGGGCAGCCACAACTTCCTTGGACAACCTGGGCCAGGCTCTCCCCACCCTCAAATTCCAGAATTTCCTCCCCATCTCCAACCTCAATCTCCCCTTTCTCTCCAAGGTTTAACCCATTTCCCTTCTCCTCTCCCTACCCCCCCGTGTCCAAAGCCCTCCCCCAGCTTTCTTGGAGCCCCTTCAGATATTGGAAGGTTGCTCTAAGCTCACCTGGGAGCCTCCTCTTCTCCAGGCTGAACAACCCCAATCCCTCAGCCTGGCTTCCCAGGGAGGTGCTCAGCCCTCTGAGCATTTGAGTGGCTCTGCTCTGGACACCTTCCAGGAGCTCTGTGTCCTTCTGCTCTTGGGGACTCCACAACTGGACACAGAGCTCCAAGTGGAATATGGGATGATTTGTTCAGGATCACTCTATTTAGAGCCCATCATCTATGGCTGAGCAAAGGGAGCTCAACTAGAAGAGCCACAAGACTGCAGGATCTGTCCAAGGATTTCTAAATAGCTTTTTGGTTTTTTGTACTGGAAAAACTACCATGTAGTATTCCACAAATAAGTTCTAACCTGTACTTAAAATCTTCAACCTTTAGAAACAACCAGTGCTAATTAAGGCAGCATAAGAAACTGCTAGAAAAGGAAAAGTTTCCCACCAGTGAATCTGCAGAAGCAGAGACAAAGCAGAAACCACTTACCTGGATATCTCCAGCATGGATATTTATGTTTGTATGTATGTGAGTACTGAATATATTTGCATTAAGGAACTATCAATATTACTCTTATATAGGTAATACAGAAGATTCCCTTAGAAGTCACCACATGTGCCCACCATCAGAAGGGTAACAAGAACAGTGAAACAAACCCACACTTCCCTGGTCTCAGTCCAATGTTGTCATGAAAAAGCTCTTTTGCTCTCTCTACTGCTTTTTTTTTTTTTTTTAAATATCCCTGTCCAGAGAAAATTAGCATCAGTGCTTTGCAAGAAAATTATATTTGAAGCTGGAAGTATCACTGCTATTCCTTTACTGTAACCTCATCACCAATTATCTCAGCTTCACTCCCAGTTAAAAAGAGTATTAGCTAAAACACAACTTAAAGCAAGTACTCTTTGTGTTTCTATGTATTCCTAGATAACCAAACACAACTGTGCTTTAAAATTTATTTTCAGTAAACATTCTAATCCAAGCTTCATTATAAAGAAGTCACTAATTAAAGGAATATTGATGTTTTGTCATTCACTCCTCTCCACTCTACCCTGAATTTAACCCCCTGCTGAACAGAGTTTCAAGGTTTTAACAGCCTGTTGTGGGGCTGTCACCAAGCCCTCCCTTCCATCAGTGATCAGAGCAGTGGAAATGATCAAGGATGATGTGAAATGTATTGATTTGGTTTGTAAAACTGTTTTTAAAAACATCTCCAATGTGTGAAGATCGTTCTGTGCGAAGCAGTCTGAGCAAATCCCAAACATTTCCATGTTCAATCAGACAAGCTCCTCCAGCTCCCAAGAGGCTGATGGCAAAGTTCCTGGTCAAAAGTCTCATAGCAAGGGAAAAAAGCCATCAAAACCTGTAATTCAGAATAAACACCCAAGGATCCAGATGATGCAAAGGAATCCTCCCTGATTAAAACTGTCAGCGCTGGATAACTTCAACTGTGAACCTATAAAAACCCCAACATGTACAAACCCTGAGCTGGGCAAGATCCAGAATTTGGCTTTGTGGCAGACACAGGAGTTTGGAAGTGAAACACTGAGATACCAGGGAAAACCTCACCCTTATTTTCCCTTTGTACAAACCTCTCAGATCATCAAGTCCAACCATCAACCCAACACCACCAGCCAACTAAACCAGCTCCTCGAGTGCTGCATCCACAGTTTTGAAACCAGCAAGGATGGTGACTCCACCACTTCCCTGGGAGGTATTTATGCTACTGCCTTTAATATACTCAGCAATGAGCTGGGCAAAGGGACAAAGTGTGTCCTCAGCAAGTTTCTTGGTGGTGCAGAACTGGGAAGAGTGGCTGTCACACCAGAAGGCGATGCTGCCAATGCTGGACAGGCTGGTGTGTTGGGTGGGGAGAAACCTGAAGAAATTCAACAAGGGCAAGTGGAGAGTGCAGCATCTGGGAAAGAACAACCTCATGTATCAATACAGGTTGAGAGCAGCTCTGGGGAAAAGGACCTGGGAGTTTTGGTGGACAGCATGAGCCAAGAATGTGCCCTCAGAGTCAAGAAGTTCAATGGCATCCTGGGGTCCACCAAGAACCAGAAGGTCGAGGGAGGTTCTTCTTCCCTTCTGTTCTGTCTTGGTGAGGTCCCATCTGGAATACTGCAACCAGTTCTGGGCTTTCCAGTTAATGATGAACAAGGAGAAAGTCCATGCAGAGGCACTAACACTGGAGCATCAACCACACCAGGAGAGACTGAGACTGAGAGGGGATATCATCTATGCTCACAAATATCTAACAGGAGGGAATCAGGATGGGACCAGACTTTTTTTTAGTTGTGCCCACTGACAGGACAAGGGGAAATGGTCACAAACAGAAACACAAGAGGTTCAGCATCAACATAAGGAAAAACTTTTTTACTGTAAGGGTAACAGAGCACTGGATCAGGCTGCCAAGAGAGGTTGTGGAGTTTCACATCCAAAACCCCCGTGGATGTGTTCCTGGGTGGTTCCCCTGCAGCAGGGGGGATGGACTACAAGATCTTCAGAGATCCCTTCCAAGCCCATTCTGTGATTCTGGGTGATTCCCCAAAGAAACTTGGATTTCCTGGGTTTGCCAAGAAAAGCAGAAGCTTCAAGCAACTCCGTGTTGTCTGTGAGAAAGTGGTGGAGCAGAAGAACTGCAAAATATTTCGGAGAAAGGACTGGTGCCCAGCTCTGAAGTTTGATCTACCACACAGAATTAAAAACCCACAAGTCAAAGTAAAAACATTTATTTTAGGCTGACTTTGCCCTGTCTGCTGATGCTACTCCTTAAATGAATAATCAAGATGTTGCTTGGCTCTAGATACCACGGGGGAATACAATGTCACCACCGCAGCTGCCAAATTTCCCGCTACCAGCCCTGCAAATTAAGGAAAAAACCCACAATATAAATGCACAATTGGATTAGTTAAAGTTCAAATCTTTGCCCAAAGCCCAGCTCTTCCTGTAATACTGCATTCTTTTCTTCTTGTGTAAACTTCTCATTATAAGAGAGACATCTTCCTAATATAATAATTCTGGTTATAATGGAACTGCGGGTAACATAACTCCGACATTAGAAAAGGCAGCATGCTCTAGTAATGTTGTTTTAATGTAATTTGGGGACTGCAGGAACTGACTGAACCTGGTCATTTAGGATTTGATCAATGTGAATTAGTGTCTTAAAGAGATGAACCATTTGATAATTCAGAATTTGATCAATGGGAATCAGGACCTCGCGGAGATAAAGCATTTATCATGACCAGTCGGAATATCACTCTAATTCTAAGGGAATAAGAAGACATCAATAAAAACTGCAGACAATGTACAGAAGAGCAGGCAGTAAAACAGGTCTTCATGGGACATTTGGTTTTTCTCCCTTTTAATGGGGAGAATTACCCCTAAAGAAACCACAGCTGATGTAATTTCAGGGACTAAATGGAGGAAGAAAAAGGGAAATCCGGGAAAATGTTAAGTAATTATCCACTCCTCTTAACTCTTGTAGCTTGAAGAGTTGAAGAAATGCAGGTTATTTCAATAAAACTTAACTAATTCTAGACATATTTAAAATAAAGTGAGACTCTTTTGTACTAATACCACAATTAGATCTATTAATCTCACACTTAGCACCCGAGATCCCACTGACATGCAGCACATTGGTTTACACATTAACAAAATTTAGCAGCTCAGCCTCACTTAATTCTTCTTTTACAGCCAATTAAACAAGCTCTTTAAACACCACTGCTTGAAACTCTGTCCTCAGTCCTCACATGCAATTAAAGTGAACATAAGAAGTGCCTGGTGACACCAAAAGAGCATCATCTTTGGGTTTCACTCCATCATTCATAATTTCCATACAAAGGGCAGTGAGTTGAAACCTGAGATAGAAAAGAATTTTATATAAAGATATTTTTAAAATTATAAAACAATAATGATATTTCATGCCCATTATCAAACCTATTGCAACTCACACACATACACCTGATACTTTTTTCTTTTCATAATGTTCTCTGTTTGGTTTTTTTTTTTTTTTTGAGGCCATGGACCAAAACTGGATCCACTAGTGAAAAAGCTCCAAATAATTTCTGGAAAAAAAATTTGGCTTGAAGTGCAAAGGAAGCACAGCAACTTGACTGGATGACCAGTCAAACAGTAATTTTCTATTTATAACTTTATTCTCCAGAAAATCAACAGAAGACCATTCTCATCAAGCATTAGGAATCTCTGATTCCCTCTCCAAATCCTCTTTGTTTTATGCAGACAGACTGAAGCATCCTTCAAAATGGTTTTCTTAAAATTCTTAGATGATAAAAAGCTTCTGCTATATCTGCCAGTTCCATTTGTACAGAAAGAAACCCAGAAGCATTTGATTTACTTAGGAAATAATTTGAATATGAGAGGGAAAAAATAACCAAATACAAAGCCATTTCCCACCCCTGGCTGCACCAACCACCCCGAGCCACCACTTTAATACTTCAAATCACAACAGCAGCTTGTTTGGGGATAATGAAAGGCAGATTAGGTAATAATTACATTTCAAAACTTGACAATACCCCACTGTACCAGAGGAAGAAGAGATAACCCCCCCTGGATGGGAATCTTATCACAGATAAAACACATTACAACGAGTAACTACAGCCCAGGCTTCCCATACATCATGGGAAAGCCTCCCAATGATGCTTAGATCAGATCTCAAGTCAATGGTCACTCTGTCCTTGTTTGAGGGACAGATGGATTCAGTTCTCAATATCCTCTGCACCACTGACCAGTACAAAGAGTTTGTATCTACTCCACAGGATATTAACAATTCATGATATTAAGATATAAAGTGATTTTTATCTTACAGTTAAGAACTTTATTTATATCATTATCCCCAGTGCAAAAAAGGGCTTTTTCTCTACTTGCTCATCAAAAAGCAAAACCCAAACCAAAAGAAAATACCTCCCCAAACCTCAAAATCATCCCAGAGTGATTCATTTTACACAGCATTTCTCAGTTACTGGTGAGACTGAAAGGCTGTAAAAAGTTCTCTCTGTATCCTTAGAAAAATGATAAATGGAACCTTCTGCTTAATGGATGAACCAGCAGAAAGGGAAAAGTCCAAGGCTAAGGGTCAGAGTCACTTTGATCCATCAATTACTGTATCTTCATTTAACTATCCTCAGGACTAATAAAAATTATTTAATTTGACCTTCACTGTTAAGGCTGAAGTGAAGTTGCTAATTTAAATCCTTTCACATCCTGCAAGCACAGGAAGAATACTATTGTCATGCAAAGCTGGAACTACATTTTTCGTGCTCCTTTAGAGAAAAAAAAAAAGTTAAGGTATACATTTTTTGAATATTTCATGCATCTTATCAAATATAAATTAATTAGCACGTTATTAACTGCACACCCAATTTCTATAAAGCTTGCAGTTATTATGCATTGGCTTCCAAATTCTTCAAAATTCTGTCATGTCAATAACCAGCAAAGGCTGATAGTATCTGTGACAGGGGGAAGGGGATTTCTTCTGCATTTTAATGTGGGTAAGAACTTCCCTGGCTGCCAGGCTCAAAAGTAATATTAGAAAGGACTTACTTGAACCGAGATGACACCTCATCAGCAGCTTTTTGATATTGCTCTGTGGTGACTTTGTAGAACTGGGCACTCTGGAAAATAAAATTAAAAAATAATACAGATTTAATATGATATTTATACATCTAGTTTCACATGGACAAGACAAGGGGCAATGGGCATAAATTGGTCCTGGGGAGACTCCCGTTGAACACAGGAGGAAAATTTGTCACTCTGAGGACAGACAGACACTGGAATGGTCTCCCAGGGAAGTGGTGGATCCCCCCACTTGGAAAAATGTGAAGTCTCAGCTCAGTGGGTGCTGGGACATCTCATAGAAACATTAATATTGAAAGGGTTGGAGCAGATGATCCTTGAGGTCCCTTCCAACCTGACATTCTATGATCCTATGAAATAATGCTGATTAGATAATTTATCCATTTAAATTGCTCAAAACCCCCCAAAACCTCACCATCCAAGCAAGAATTCTACAATGTTCCAGGGATTACTACTTTTTTTTTGTTGTTTTGTTGTGTTTTTTTTTTTTAATAAGTGTGTCCTCTTGGTTACAGAAGATTATGCAAACAAGATGGGTCTCAGGGAGGACACTGGAGAGACACATGGGGTAAGAATCATATATTTAGCACTAGGTGCTGCTGGAGCCTTTGAAGCTTCTCCATTAGGAAAAAAAAAATCAAAATACTGAATCTTTACTTCTTTGAACATCCCTACTTGCATTACTTAAACATATAACCCCATCTAGTTTGCAGGTGATGCTCAAGAGTCAAACTTCAAAGTTGCACAATAAATTAAGGATGCCTTGACTTTCTCCTTTGCTCTTTGCCATGATAATGCCTCTTGCAGTGAGTTATTTTAATATTCCAAACTTCCAGGTCACTTCAATCAGTTGCTGATTTTAATTTTTAAAGCCAGGCAGCCACAGAACATATTTTCATCTCCTCCAAACCCAGGAATTCTTCTCCCTCCGTTCCACCAAGTCATTAATTTCCAAAATGCAGGGAAGAGGAAGACTGAATCATCAAGCAATAGAACTTCTTCTATACTTGAAAATGGCAAAGTTTCTCAGTGGGATGCAGGATATTCGAAGACAAATCACTGTAATGTTGTGATGCTTCAATGTCTAGATAATATATACTTGGTATTTTTAAAGAGGTTTTTATAGTCTTAGCACAGTTGGACTTAAGATGTAATAAGTAAGGCACCTGGCTTCACAGTTGGAGGAATAAAGAGAAGTTAAAGCAGTTCAAAAGTTCTCTAAAACCATTTTTCTCTGAGTGGTGGGGCAAACAGGTCATGGAGATGTAGAAAGGTTTTGTCTGCACTTGCAAGAATTTTTCTGTAGCTTTGCAGCTCTTGAGTCATTTGGCATCCTGGGGAGTCAGGTTATCATGGCAACAAAACTCTTACAGTCACACACTGCACGATTACATAAAAACCATTCTGAATCCTTACTTTAACAATCTCCCTATTAATATCATGGCTTAAGGTTGGTTCGTGCCACCAGATTGAATTTTGCATCTTTAAAACACTGAACGTACACAAATGGCAGAAAGAAGTTCACAGAAGGTGTCATTCTGGTTTTATTTTGGGTAAAGTAAACAGGTTTTGGTTGGGTTTTTATGATGTGTGAAAAAGCAATATGCCTAAAACATTGTTAGGGGGGAAAAAAATGGTTAAAGGAGCCTGTAATTAGTGAGATCACTCTTCTGGAGAAGTCAAAGATGAGACATTCTCCTTGATCACTGGGTTAGTAAACATGTCCCAGGCAACATTTATCTGTGCCAAAGTATGTTATGAGGAACATGAGGAAAATAACCCACTACAGCAAAACTACTTGATGGAAACTGGAAAAGAGGGAAGGAAACTGCTAGCTACAAAATTAAAAGAAAAAAAAAAAAAATTTTTCCTTCCCATTTCCATCTCTTTTTCCCCCAGAGCTCTTCCTTACAAATGGTAATTTCAAAATGTAGAGAAAGCAAAAGAAGACTAACTCTGCACATGGGTAAAACTGGAGTGCAAGCCTAATATTTTCCTCCAAATGATAACAAATTGTGTAACATTGACCACAGCCAAAGGTCATGCACAGATCACAAAGAGCACGGGGGTCTCCTGTGTTTTTGCTTCTGAGCTTCAGACCTAATAATTCATTTGTCCTGGAATCAAGGTTTCCAGGCACGTGACTTGGGGGTCATTTATTTTTTCATAAATCATCGTTGGCCAGGAAGAAAATGAAAATGAAATCCTCCTCACACCAGTGACCCCCTTGCATTTTGCAATCTCAGCTGCCCAATGACAGCCAGCTCCAGGTTCCTTGGACGTGGATGAAATCAATAGGGATGCGATTAGACAGCAGACTGACTCTGGAGTGAGTGAGGACAGGTCAGCATTTGGGATGATGAATAGCTCTCCATCATCCTGCAGTCCCCTACGATGCTAACATTTACTATAATCTGATTTGGGTTGCCATTTATCTTTCTTTTGGCCTGATCAATAAAGATGAACACAACAGTTGTAAGGATCGATTGCAATTTTTTATCATTTTCAGGCATGAGGGAGCATTTCTGACACAAAAAAACAATATTCCGAGTGGACCTCCTCTACTTTTTAATTGCAGTTCAAGTGATCAACTGAGCTGCTCTATATGCTAAGAAGTTTTAATCCTACAGAAGGCTCAAGCTATCAAGAAATCGTTTGTTATCTGAGATAAACTGGGCTGGGTTTCTTGGATCAGATCTTCCTTTGAAACTCATTCAGGTTCTCTTTTAGAGATATACTCCATAATCCAGAGATGAAGTTTCATTTTGGAAGTCCTCCCTAATCCTCAAGATAAGGATGCAGTGCTCATTTCTCTAAATACAGAAAAAAAAAAAAAATAAATAGTGCTATACCATAGCATTGTTCACAGTTTCCTCAGTCTCCAGATAAATACATATATTTATTTATGTTCTATTTATAATCTGCATATTCACATCCTGCTCAACTGGAGGGAAAAAAATCTACTATCCAAATCTCAGCTTAGCACCAGTGGCAAACTGGCAGGGGGTAGCTCTGGAGCAGGCCTGTGGAATTTCATGAGTTCCAGCAAGTGTTCCAAATGCAGCTGTTTTCTACCCAAACTGGGCAGAGGTGGGCAGGAGGGAGAAAAGGGAACAGAAATGCATTCATCACTTACCAGTTTGCATCAAGCACCATGTGTACAAACACACAAAGCTCAGCTGGGCTTATTACATCCTAGATAAATGCACTCTAATGATATTATTGGATTCTTTAGGCTAAATAAGCCCCTAAAGTGGTAGCAAACACTACACAATGTTCCCCTCTCTCTCTGATTTAGGTCCCTTGGCCACATGCAGTATAAAACAGTCTTCACAAAGAGTTATACAACATCTTCCCCTCTTTTTAGAGCCTTTTGCTGTATAACAAACTGATGGTTTTCTGCAGACCTTTAGGGTCTTCCTTTGTTGCAAGAAGTAGGGAAGTACAGGAAGGGTGTTAGGAAAGACACTGGGTATTTCCAAGAGGGAACAGAAGTGTGTCAGGGTTTTGGTAATTAATCACCAGCCTGGATTATGTAGAAGATTCTATTTCTGTGTCTGTTATGGAGTTCTTGAACAATGTGGGCACTTTGCTTGACTTCAGGATTAAAAGAAAGTGGCAAATTTGGTTCTTGATGACTAAGACTTGGCTTCCTCAGAGTCGAGTGTCTAAACCCACCTAAACTCAAGTGTGAACTCATCACTCAAGTGGGATCCCCCCCACCTCACAGAGTAATTAATCAGAATGGCACCAATTGCTTTATTGCTGCTGACTCAGAATATTAACTTTAAAACAGCTAAACTGGGGGGAAATTAACCAACTTGCATGCATCCTCCCAATTCTCCATCTGCTTAACTCCCTACCCACTTCTACAATAAAAACTCATCTACTGGAGCACATCAGACATTTGTCCAGCCCAAAACTCTGGTAAGTATTGACAGGACATGTATAGGATAAAGAGAAAAACAGACACATGATGATGCTGGGATCAGATGATGATGCTGGTTGATCCTCCATACAGTGCCTAAAATCCTAAGGGTGTGCCCCAAAACTGCACCATGACTGCATCAGCAGAGGAAACACAGCACTTTAGATGTGAAGAGCTGAACACAGCCATAAGAATCCTATTTCCAACACAAAAAATGGCAGAAAAAAGCTAAGGATTCCATGAAAATAGACCTCACCTACCTTTTACTGAGCACAAAAGGGACTTGTGAGCATCAGTCACTGGGCTTTTTCCAGAATAGCATAAAGAATGTGAATTTTACTTCCCTTCCACATTTATTTCCATTTCCTCATTACTATGGGAATGGTAACACTGAAAGGCCTGGCAGAAACTCATAATTTTGTCAAAGTTTCAAAGTACAATAAATGATGGGTGCCAATGCACACTGAGTAAGCAGAATCAGATGGGGAAACTCCAGAAATTCAAGTTATGGTGATATTTTTGAGTTCCACCTGAGGAAGCCCAGTACCTCTATGGTGACATTTTCCAACTTCTAAGTATTTCATTTTAGCACTTAGCTGTTTATTCAAGAAGATAAAGCTCAATAAACATACATATAGTTGGTGAAGAGCAAGCTGGGGTAAAAGAAAAAAGGAAATCCACCAAGAGGTAGAAATGCCCTGATGGAATATCATGACACTGAGAATGCATCACTAGGAAAATGATGATGCTGAAGATCTTCAGCACAGTTCTGTTCTACACCTGAAGTTTTTAAACAAGAAGTAGTCCTGACTTCTGCTGGCCAAGCTCTCCTACAGGCTCTGATAACCCCAAAAGCCACCAACTTCTCTGCTCTGTTCCCTCAACCCACTTTATTCCTTCACCACTCTACTCTTAGCTGTTATTTCCTACCTTGTATCTCAAAAAAAGAGGACTCCAAACCAACTTCTGCCTTCTCACAGCCTCTTCAGATTTCTGCACTTGGTCCCCTTTTTTTAGTCTGTGCCTCTGATGTCCTCAGCTTCAGCCTCCTGTCCCTCTCAGTCTCACAACATCCTCCCACTCCATTCTACCTGGACCATTTTTCTGGACCTCTGGGCTTTGCACTGGTCAGGATGTACTCTAAGAGTCCAAGAGCAGCAGTTCTCAAGGACCAAATAATCCTCAGTCTCTTAAAATCTTGAGCATCATCATCAAGCAGAGTAAAGTGATTCTGCCCCTGTGCTCAGCTCTGGGGAGGCCACAGCTTGAGTCCTGTGTCCAGTTTTGGGCCCCTCAGTTCAGGAAGGATATCGAGGTCCTGGAACAGGTCCAAAGGAGGGCAACCAGGCTGGTGAAGGGACTCGAGCACAGGCCCTATGAAGAGAGGCTGAGGGAGCTGGGGCTGTTCAGCTTGAAGAAGAGGAGGCTCAGGGGAGACCTCATCACTCTCTCCAACTCCCTGAAAGGAGGTTGGAGCCAGGGGGGGGTTGGGCTCTTTTCCCAGGCAACTCTCAGCAAGACAAGAGGGCACAAGAGGTCTCAAGTTGTGCCAGGGGAGGTTTAGGTTGGACATTAGAAAGAATTTCTTTCTGGAGAGGGTGATCAGGCATTGGAATGGGCTGCCCAGGGAAGGGGTGGATTCTCCATCTCTGGAGATATTTCCAAAGAGCCTGGATGTGGCACTCAGTGCCATGGGCTGGGAACTGCAGTGGGAGTGGATCAAGGGTTGGACTTGATGATCTCTGAGGTCCCTTCCAACCCAGCCAATTCTAGGATTCTATGATTCTATGAAAGCATGACAGGAAACACTATTTTTCTCTACTTACCCACCCAAATCTGCAAAAGGTTTTGATAAGATGGGCAAAATCTGAGCCAAAGGAGGGAGATAACTGCTTTTAAAAATACTGAATTGATGTTTTTATAGGAAAATCAATTGTCCTTCTGACCTGGAGCTGGACAAGCTTAGGTAATTTTCCCCAAGAATGGCAAAAAAGACAACCCAGAAAAGTATCCAAACTTTGCCCAGTTTTAGGCTCCCTAAAGAAAATTCTTAAAATGCAGTTCCAAAATGATCTGTTAATTCTATTTTCTTTTTAAAAATCCTGTCACCATCCAGGCAGCAAGCCCTCAGAGAAGCTCTGCTGAAAAGTCTAAAAAAATTCAATGTTTAGTCAAGTGACTTAATTTCAGGTGTGACTCTAATCTAACTGACCTGAAGAGAGCCTCTACATGTTAAGCTCCTTAAAGTGTTTCTGATCCAGAGATAACACATAGGATGCAACCAAACCAAGTGAGAAGTATTTTCTGTGCTTTTCACTCGATATCCTTGAAAAAAAAAAAAAAAAAAAAAAAAAAAAAATCACCATTCCTGGGGCCTAAGTGCTTTTTGTAAGAGCTACCTTCAAAGAAGGGAAGAGAGGGAAGCAAAGCTATTGTGAAAGAGAAGCTACAGAAAGGAAGACTTGAATTTTAATTTTAAATCTATCCAATTTCCTCAATAAAAAGACACAGACCCATAACAAGTATAAACAATGCTGGAATTCAGGTAGAGAAAAGTGTGATCTGACCATGGGCAAAAGTTTGGCCCCAAAAGAATCTTCCCTGAAGAAAAGTTGAAGCAGAAGCTTCTTCAAGAACATATTGTGGAGGAACAGGAGATGAATTATTTTGCTAGACAGATCTGATTTCAATGGTCTGGGTAAGAAAATACAATTCCTGCAGGACCTCAGAAGGTCAGCTCTTCTGTTTCCATGTGGGACCTCAAAGCAGAAATGAATGTTTTATTCTTTGCTTTAGATCTTCAGATTTTCAACCAGATAAAATTCTGAGAGATCTTGTGTCATGCAAGCTGAAAAAAGGGTGATCAGAAGGACCAGAAGAACTTGAGGAGCCCTTGCTTAATTCCATTAAAGATACATCACTTATTATTTTATTACAAATGTGCCAAAACCAGTTGTCCTGCAGACATACCATGACTTTATCTTCTTGGCACTGAAAATTTCTCTTTTAAGCCCCATGGCTCTTAAAGCCTGAAGAGATTGGATATGAAGTTAACTTTCTAGGAAACCTATTGTGCTGTTTTTGTTGTTTGTTTGTTTGCTGCTCGTTTGTTTTAATTTAATAGTGATGTATTTAACAGTTTATTTGACAAAGAAAAAGATGTGTGACTTGCATACAAGAGAGACAAATCCAGCCTTTGCTTCCAGTTACTGCTATGAAAGACAAAAATGAACCCAGCACCTGGTCCACCTGCCAAAGGAAGGAAGAGTTTGGGCTGTTTGGTACCTCTGAGAACCAAGGGAGAATTTTTAATTTAAAGGCTTCTTTTTTCCTTGCCCTCCCCCACGGAAGGGCTCAAAGCATCAGCAGGCAAAGATTATCACGTTCCCAAAATGGAAAGTTTTCTTTGCCTCTTTTTAATCCATTTCTGCTGAAGTTAAGCTGTCTTTTATCCCTTAATTGAGCTTCTGGCCAATTCATCTCAGCATCTTTTAAGAACCCATTCGTGGATAATACAAAACATTTTGTTTTCTTCATCCTGTTGGTGTGCAGCCTGAGATCCATGAGGTCTTAAAAGAGAAAACTTCCAAAGCCAGGAGGAAAAAAAAGAGCTCAAGCCCATAAAATCCATCTTCAAGATTGCCACAGTCCCCTTTCTGTTCTGCTTTTGCAAAGTAGGGACAAAAAATCAGGCATGGCCACCTCTACCCAAGGACACCTTGTGCAAGGGAAATCCACACAGAAGTTTATTATGGGTACTGGGGAATGGACTGGGAGAGGTGAATGGTGATGCCTGAGTGTAAAGCAAACTATAAATGAAGGATGTAGATCACAAAGAAAAAGGCAGTAGAAGAAAATGAGAACAGTGTTAAAACACCCAAAGCATGAGCAACAAAAATGAGCAAAAAGAGGAAGACTCAAGGAAAGAGAAATAACAAAAGAGAAAATGAGGCTCCCCACTCAGGTTTGCATACATCTCAGTTCCAAATTGTACTAAATGATACACCCATTTTCATGGCATCTTGATTGGAATTAAAAACCTCTATTTGTCTCTGAATTGACTGTAATAAGTCATGGAAAACCAAGCATGTAACATCCCAGATTCCCAAGTAATATTGCATCTTTATTCTACCTCTTGTGCTATTAAAATGATACATGAATGGAGTAATTTCTTCTGAAACATCATGAGATCAGGGCCTTAGCTCAACTTGTTAGATAAGTTATTTTTTATACAAGTTCTGACTTCTCTCACCTGGGGCTTATTCTGCCAAACCTTTGCATTTTTCAACTCCAGCAATGAAACAGAAATTATCCAATTCCAGAAGTGTGGAACCTAAACACAGTTCATGAATGGGAAAGAACAACTCCATGTACCAGTAAGAGGCTGGGGGCTGGAGAGCAAAAGAGAGGAAAGGACTTGGGGTCTGGGTGGAAAGAAGGATGAGCATGAGCCAACAATGTGCCCTGGTGGCCAAGAAGGCCAATGGCACCTTGGGGTGTATTAGAAACGAGAGTGGTTAGTAGGGCAAGGGAGGTTCTCCTCCCTCTCTACTCTGCCCTGGTCACATTTGGAATATTTTGTCCAATTCTGGGCTCTTCAGTTCCAGAAGGACAGGGAAGTGCTTGAGAGAGTCCAGCACAGAGCCACCAAGGTGATGGAGGGAGTGGAACATCTCCTGGTGAGGAAAGGCTGAGGGAGCTGGGGCTCTGCAGCTTGGAAAAGGAGAATGAGGAGCAACCTCATTAATGTTTATAAATCTGTAAAGGGTGAGTGTCAGGAGGATGGAGCCAGGCTTCTCTGTGATGTCCAACAAGGGGCAACGGGTGCAAACTGGAGCACAGGAGGTTTCATGGAAACCTAAGAAAA
This sequence comes from Heliangelus exortis, assembly GCF_036169615.1. Lineage (NCBI taxonomy): Eukaryota > Metazoa > Chordata > Aves > Apodiformes > Trochilidae > Heliangelus > Heliangelus exortis. Next base: position 195,426,063 of record NC_092422.1, read on the forward strand.
AGTTTTTCACTTTCAGGGGGATAGAGCCCTGGCCCAGGCTGCCCAGAGAGGTTGTGGAGTCTCCTTCTCTGGAGACATTCAAAACCCACCTGGCTGTGATCCTATGGGAGCTACATTAGGTGATCCTGGTCTGGCAGAGGGGTTGGACTCAATGATCTCTCAAGGTCCCTTTCAACCCCTACTGTTCTCTGATTCTGTGGCTTCAGCTCTTGTTGGTTTTTTTTAAGATTACAAGCTCCTTTTTGAAGAAGCTGACTGAAGGCCTTTGGTATTGCTTTGTCTTCATCCTCCCAGAGTTGAACAGAAAGTTCTCTGTACCTGTCATAGGGCTGAAAATAATCAGGCATTCAGCTTTAATGAAAATCCATTGAAATGAAGAATCTTTCTATATGGGAATGGCTGCTGCTCAAAGAAACCAGTTTTCCAGTTCTGAAATGCTGCCTAAAGATTTAACCCCCAGAGAAGGACACAAGAGATCCCTTGATGACTGACTTGTATAGAATGGTTTGGGTTGGAAGGGATCTACTTCCAACCCCCTGCATGTTCAGGGACACCTCCCACCAGCCCAGGGGGTTCCAAGCCCCATCCAACCTGACCTGAGACACTGCCAGGGATGGGGCAGCCACAACTTCCTTGGACAACCTGGGCCAGGCTCTCCCCACCCTCCAATTCCAGAATTTCCTCCCCATCTCCAACCTCAATCTCCCCTTTCTCTCCAAGTTTTAACCCATTTCCCTTCTCCTCTCCCTACCCCCCCGTGTCCAAAGCCCTCCCCCAGCTTTCTTGGAGCCCCTTCAGATATTGGAAGGTTGCTCTGAGCTCACCTGGGAGCCTCCTCTTCTCCAGGCTGAACAACCCCAATCCCTCAGCCTGGCTTCCCAGGGAGGTGCTCAGCCCTCTGAGCATTTGAGTGGCTCTGCTCTGGACACCTTCCAGGAGCTCTGTGTCCTTCTGCTGTTGGGGACTCCACAACTGGACACAGAGCTCCAGGTGGGGTCTCAGCAGAGCAGAGCAGAGGGGGAGAATCCCCTCCCTTGACTTTCTGTCTCTGCTTCTTTTGATGCAGCCCAGGACCTGCTTGGTTTCTGGGCTGTCGGCACACACTGAGGGCTCACCTTGAGCTTCTGGGCCATCCCCCACCCCCAAATCCTTCTCCTCAGGGCTGTCCTCAATCCTTTCTCCTCCTGACCTGTATTCTTTGACCACATAACAGAGATGTTCAGGAAAACTCAAATAGACAAATTAGGGGACATGTCCTTATAGCAGGGGAGAACTTTTTATGTGAAGGTGAAACTGTAGCTGCAAGGCAATGACAAAGATGATAACCTGAAGGAGCAGCCCCAGAAAGAAAAAAAAAATAAAAAACAAACTGAGAGAATTATCTGGGATCCTGGACTAAGCCTACAGAGTACATCAGGATGGTAAGGAAGTTAATCCTGATTTTAGGATTTTGGTGTTTTGCTGAAATTCATCTGCAATTACTTTTATTTTGCCCTTTACTCCCAAGCCATTGCAAAACTTCTATGGTAATTTTCCTTTTATAGCCTGGAAGAACTTGGCCTTGGACCAGGCTGCCTACCTGACTGAATAGATATCTGAATTATCTGAGACCATAGGGAGGACTTCAAGCAACCCTGTTGCCACTCTCTGCTTCTAACAGAGGATGAAAAGGCAAAGGGTAACCCAAAATAGTGCTAAGGTGGCAGAGAAGGAGACAATTCTCCAACTTACTCCAACAAAGAGATGAAGGAGAAAGATGTGCTGCATCCTGGCAAATGTTCTGCCAGAAGACAATTCACTTCCCTACTTCATTTGTTTGATTTCATGGCATGTTTGTCAAAGGGTATGTGCTCAGTGTGCAGCAAGTGGGGAAAAAACTTAACTCAGTTACCAGCAAAAATTGGAGAAAATAGCATATTCTTTGACCTTTTCTTTCAAACTTCCAATTCTGTTTTTCAGGCACCACTAACTAACAGGCTGAACTGCAAGTCTTAATGTCTCTAAAGTTTCTCCCAAGATATGCTTCACTTCACTTCTCTGCTTTAGTAGAACATGGACCTCTAATTTGTTAACTGAGCTGCCAAAGAAAAAGAAAACCTTTGTGAAAAGGACAAATCTATTCAAAGTTTTTACAGCTACTCAGCCAAGCATCTAATTTGCATGTAATTGTAGCACAGCCTCTAATACAAATGTTCTCAATCTTAGAGATGCACGTGTAAATGCACAACTCTATTTACATCTCCTACTCCTGACAAGATGCCTCATCTAAATGATTCCTATTTACAACTTTTCTTCTCAGTCTCATCCCTTCTGCCATTATGCATGATAAATTTTATCCTCCTTTATTTTTTTTTTTTCCTACAAAGTCAACTCAAGTCTTCTTTTATATCCGTGCATAGTAGCAGCTCACCTGCTACACGAATCTCTTGCACAAAGTCCAGTGGTGCTAGAGATCCAAGGAAAGACAATTTGAGCTCATCCATGAAGCTGTTGCTTCAAACTCATCCCAGAGACAGCTCTGAGTTCAAGGTAGCTCTTTTGTGGACTACAGCAGCCATAATTTCAAGCTCCCATTGCTCATCTTCTGCAGCCAGAGGAAAGGTCTGGAAAAATCACTTTAAACCTTCTGCAGTCAGAGGAAAGGTCTGGAAAAATCACTTTAAACACCACCTGTTTCGTACTCATTTTGGTCAGCTCTCAGAGGCAGACAAATATCCCATTAAAGTGGTCAAAAGAGCAAGAGAAAATTGCTTCTGTGAATTATGGGTGAAAATCTGGCTCTGCTTGGGAGGCCAGCTCCATGCTGAGGGGGCTGTACCACAGCCTTTCTTGTTTAACATCTTTATCAATGACCCAGAGATGAAGTGCATGCTCACCAAGGTTGCAGGAACTGTCAAAGTCCTAGGAGGAGGTTTATCAAAAAGATGGAGACAGTCTCTCTACTGATTTGCACAGTGGCAGAACAAGAAACAAGGGTGTAAACTAGATTCCAAATAGATACAAGGGAAATTATTTCCCTCCAAAGATAATTAAGCAGGGGTCAGGGTCCCTCAGAGGTTGTGGTACCTCAGGACTTGAAGGTGGTCAAAGATCCAACTGGACAAAGTCCTAACATCATCTGTCTCATAGAATCATGGAATCATTAAGGCTGGAAAAGACCTTCAAGATCATCAAGTCCAACTGTAATCCAACTATCACAACCACTGAATGACCTCCTGAAGCACCAATTTAAATGCTTCTTGAACACCTCCAGGCATGGTTACTCTACCACCTCCCTGGGCAGCCTATTCCAAAGCTTCTCCAGTCTTTCAGTAAAGAAATTTTTCCTAATATCCAACCTAAACCTTCCCTGGCACAACTGAACCCATTTCCTCTCATCCTATCCCTAGTTACTTGGGACAAGAAGACCATGCTTTGAGCTGGAGGTTGGACCTCTCAAGGCCTCTTCCAATCCAAATAATTCTATGAACATGTAAAATTACAGCCAGCAATGTATCTGATAGCAAAATGGAAATCTCTTTTGGCTTGTGGATGTGCAATCTGCTCAGCAGCTGTATATGAAATTGATCTCATGGCAGGAGCCCAACATAAAGAATCACAGATGAGTTTGATCATCTTTCAAATAAATGGAAAGCAGCTGACTTCAGCTATGGTTATTAGATCTACCACTATCACTGCTCAGTGAGATTGGTTGCCTAAGGGCAGAATGAATGCAAAATTACCACTTTTTGGAAAGCACAATGCTGCTGGATGTAACACTCATGCACCAACCCTCAAGAGACCAAGAATCAAGTTCTTAAATTCTAAAATATTCCATCTCTCTATCCAACAGTCCAAGCAATGGTGTCACCTCACAAGCTTGTTCCTGTCCCTGTGTCACAGCTTTAAAAGTTTTGCCTTTGTCCAATGAACTGGTCTTAGGTTGTGGTAACTTTCTAAGGTCTCATCACAGTCAACACCAATAGTACATGGAGACCCAAAATGAAATTTGATTGACACCACCAAAGGCCTCATGTCATAGAATGGATTGGAAGGGCCCCTAAAGCTCATCCCATGGGCAGGGACACCTCCCAGCAGCTCAGGTAGGAAACATTCCTGAGATGAAATAAAAAGCATCTAAAAAGGTCAATAGTACTATCTGCAGTCTTTGTTCCTAAACCAGGTTTTTGCCTGGTTGGTTTTTGCCATCATATTGACCTTGATTTAGTACTTTCTAGACATAATTAAATGTCTATTTTCAAGCAGTGTGTGTGTGTGAATATGTTGGAATGTCTCTTTCCTCCTCTTCTGATCTCTCTCCCTCTATTGAAAAGGTTTGAATATTTAAAATAAATTATTTGCTTTTAAGGAGGGTGTCTGTGTTTTTAGCAGTGCTGGGATTTTAGGCAGAGATCTAAAAATCAGACAGGCAATATTAGCACTGGACTTGATCTCTGGTAGCACAGAAGCTGCAGGTATCAACAGGCAGAGTAAGTTGTGTCCTGACTTCATAGGATGGTTTGATTTGGAAGGGACCTTAAAGCTCATCCAGTCCCAACCCCTGCATGGGCAGGGACACCTCCCACCAGCCCAGGGGGCTCCAAGCCCCATCCAACCTGACCTGAGACACTGCCAGGGATGGGGCAGCCACAGCTTCTTGGGACAACCTGGGCAACCAGGGGCTCAGCACCCTCACCCCAAAGAATTTCTTCCTAATATCTCATCTATACTGTAGAATTACAAGCTGCAGTCTCTAAGCTCCTTATTTGGGCCCACTTTAAAATATACACTTGGTGACAGCAACAAACTTTTTTGGAGAATGCTGGCACAAATTTTCTAAGTGTTGGTATCCAGCTCTTTCCATCACTGTCAGGTGAAAAGATTTTCATAGAATCATAGAATCATAGAACTGGCTGGGTTGGAAGGGACCTCAGAGATCATCAAGTCCAACCCTTGATCCACTCCCACTGCAGTTCCCAGCCCATGGCACTGAGTGCCACATCCAGGCTCTTTGGAAATATCTCCAGGGATGGAGAATCCCCCCCTTCCCTGGGCAGCCCATTCCAATGCCTGATCACCCTCTCCAGAAAGAAATTCTTTCTAATGTCCAACCTAAACCTCCCCTGGCACAACTTGAGACCTCTTGTGCCCTCTTGTCTTGCTGAGAGTTGCCTGGGAAAAGAGCCCAACCCCCCCCTGGCTCCAACCTCCTTTCAGGGAGTTGGAGAGAGTGATGAGGTCTCCCCTGAGCCTCCTCTTCTCCAGCCTCAACACTCCCAGCTCCCTCAGCCTCTCCTCACAGGATCTGTGCTGGATCCCTTCCCCAGCCCAGTTGCCTCCTTTGGACCTGCTCCAGCACCTCAATCTCCTTCCTGAGCTGAGGGGCCCAGAACTGGACACAGGACTCAAGCTGTGGCCTCCCCAGAGCTGAGCACAGGGGCAGAATCCCTTCCCTGGACCTGCTGGCCACGCTGTTCCTGAGCCAGCCCAGGATGCCATTGGCCTTCTTGGCCACCTGGGCACACTGCTGCCTCCTCTTCAGCTTCCTGGCAATCCAGACTCCCAGCTCCCTTTCTGCCACTCTGTGCCCAGCCTGGAGCTCCCCATGGGGTTGTTGTGGCCAAAGTGCAGGACCCGGCACTTGGAATGTTGAACCTCATCCCCTTGGGATCAGCCCAACTCTCCAGTCTGTCCAGGTCCCTCTGCAGAGCCCTCCTGCCTTCCAGCTGATCCACACTTCCCCCCAGCTTAGTGTCCTCTGCAAATTTGCTGATGATGGACTCAATCCCCTCATCTAAATCATCACTAAAGATATTAAACAGAACCAGGCCCAACACTGATCCCTGGGGGACACCACGGCCGCCATTTTGATGCAGCCCCGTTCAGCTCCACTCTCTGGGCCCGTTCCAGCCAGTTCCTGACCCAGCACAGATGCCCCTGTCCAAGCTGTGGGCTGACAGCTTTTTCAGGAGAATGCTGTGGGATGATTTTGATGATGTCAGGAGCAGCAGAACAGCAAAGAGGAGGTAGATACAGAGATCACCTTTTACTGTGCAAAGTTCATGATCTACCTACAACATATCAAGGCAGAAAATTTGTCAGTCACAAAATCTCAGCTGAGAGCTGATGCTGTACAACAGCAGCTAAACCAAACTGAAAAACCACCCAGCAGTACCAGTTCTTGGTGGCTATGGAGTGACTAAAATACTTCAAGGTGCTTTGAACACTACGTGTGAGCAGGGAGGAAATAAAGACTGGTACAACAAGAAGACAGAGGCTATAAAAAAAAAAACTGTGCGGTGGAAAACACTGTGTGTGTTTGCTTGAATGACTGATAAGTACCCGAGCCCCAAAAAGAGTACATTTCACACCCAGTCTAGATGGAAGACTATGCTCATATTTAGTGAAGCAAGAAACAAAATGAGCTCTGAGCACATTTAAATCAGACTAATGTGAGAATTTTTCTGTGCTCTTACAACAGTGTTTCCCAGCAGACCCATTCTGTTTGGAAACAACTTCTGAAAGAAATGCAGCCAAACTAAGGCAGGTGGCCTTCTCGAGCAGAAACCTGCTGAATAAAAAACCCAGGACCTATGAAAACGAAACAGAATGAGTGTCTCAGTGTGTCACAGTGTAATCATCAGCACCAAAGACATTGCTTTGGAAGTTAAAAACCTGCTTCTGTGGCTCTCAAGCACTAACATGCTACAGAATTCCTAAGCGGGATGATGTGCTGGGTCAAATAATTCAAATGCAGACCTCTAAAAACCATTTATAATTTATAACTATGCTTTGTGACCTCTAGAGATGATTCCCAACTATTTACTGGGCTTCTTTTGCAGGTTCTGTTTATTCCTTGTATCCATTTCAATTCTCCCTCCTGCTGTGCTTGGTGCAGCCTTCCAGCCCAAGCTGTTATTCTGCCTTTCAACCATCCTGCAGGTACTTTGTGTGCATTCTGTCCTACACATCTATATTCTCCCACTGCTGCCTTATTTTTAATTTTCATTTGAAGTGAAGACTTGCACTATCCACCCTCTAATTCTCCAGACATCCACAGCCTTTCCCAGACACCTCCTCCCCATTATTCTGAGCAGGTTTTTAGTTGCTTCTTCAGAGCACACACTACATTCCATACATAGTCCCCCTATACTGTGTCCATTTATTATTGCCAATGTCAGCAACTCCAAATTTGCCTGTGTAGGTTTCTGCTGTTATTCTGAATCATAATTTGCTCACCACAGATTCACCTTGGTTGGAAAAGACCTTCAAGATCATCAAGTCACACCATAACCTAACCCTAAGTCCTTAAATAAGCCACATCCCCAAGCACTATTTCTACACCACTCTTAAATACCTCCAAGAATGGTGACTTCACCCCCTGGGCAGCCTGTTCCAATGTCTGATAATCCTTTCAGTGAAGAAATTCTTCCTAATATCCAATCTAAACCTCTCTTGGCACAGCTTGAGCCCATTTCCTTTACCCATGCTGGCATTTGCTGCTTAGGATGAGTTTCATCATGTCCCACCCCAGCTACCTACAGATGAACAACTAAGCTCAGATTCCTAAATAAAAGCAAAATATTCCCTCACTAAGTTGCTGAGATGCTTTGATCAACTTTCCATGGCATCTCACTCTCACCAGCATCTCCTGGGTGAACCCAGATTTTTTAACACCAATGAAATGTTTCCACTTGAACCCAAGTCAGAGAAAATGCCCCAGAATCTCAAAGAGGATATGCAAACCCACCATCATTTAGACCAACTTTTTTTCTGTGGCAAATAGTCTGTTATTCACCTATACTATGCCAATATAACAGCAAAATAATTTGCAAGATCTGAGGGTAGAGTTACACACAGTACTTCTTTTCCAAACACCAGAAAGCCAACCACCATCATATATAACTCTCCTTTTTTCCTTACAGCAAGGTCTGGCTAGATAAATTACTCCTCTGTATTGATTAATACAGTTACTTGATAAATACATGGAAGTACTGCAAGTTCTGCTTTTTGCATTTTATTCTACATCCCTTGTTACCTCTATATAATGTATGGGAGCATTCAGAATGCACTTGATTTAGTCAATATTTCTTCTCTTTTTCCCTGCCACAGTACCAAAGCTACTCAACAAAGTTTTTTTATTTACTCCACTCACCTCTTGAAGCAAAATACTGCCAGTAGACCCAGAGCCACACGAAATCAGGTTCCTGTGTCTGAAAACTTATTTTAATTGCACCAACTAGTCAAATAAAATGATATTACACATCCCCTCAAATACTGCCTCATAAATCTTCATTCTGTTAACCACTGGTGAAACTCGGACTTCAAAAAAATATTCCACACATTGAGTAGTACAAACAGACAGCATTTTACACTTCATTTTCCAATATGAAAGCACTGGGCTTGTAAGGATTTTTCAAGGTTTTTTTCTTTAAATGAAGTTCTTTCAATTTTACCACCTGAAACCTTGTCTTGTCATTCCACGGCAACAACACAAAGAGAAAAAATTCACTGAAGTCTTCAAGGGGGTCATTTTCTGAAAACTTTATGTTTTCTCCCAAAAGGAAGTCCAGCCTCCATTGTTATCCAATAATTCACTGCACCTGTACACAATATTTTGTTTTGTTCAGCTGAAAGCCTGAAGTACTACTGCCTGCTCAGCCACGAGAAATTCTCAAACTTTCAGCATCCTGCACATTATTTTAAACATGTAATTAAAGAAAGTTTTAAAAATAATAATAAATTGAGTGAGAGTACCAGCAGGCTGTTCTTAAGGAGACAGGAAGACCATGAAAGCTGCCTGAAATGGTTACAGAATAGAGCATGGGCTGTATTCATTTCAAGGGGTGTGTTACACTGGCAATTAATTATTTGGTAGTATTCATATAAAAACACCAAACTGGAGAGTTTCAGCTACTGGAAACTGTATCAACATCTCTGGGGTATTGTCAGGGTTTAACACTGCCCTGGCAATTAAACCAAGTAGCAGATGCTGTCTATTAATTCCCCACCCAGATAAAGGAAGGAGAAAGACTAAGGGAGAGAGACTGATGGGTTGGGAACTAAACTACACAGCTTGAATGGAACAGGAATGAGAAATAGGAAAAATGACTAAATCTGTACAAATCTACAGGAAAATTGATCCCAGGTTCCTCCCCCCTTCCCCCAAGAACTCTCCCATCCCCACTGAGGCTGCAGGGCAGCCCTGGGAAAGTCCAGGCTGGAATCCTGGGCTCAGGAGCAGTTGGGAGCTGGAGGCAGGAACACACAGATTCAGGCTGGGATGGATCAGGAGCAGAGGCAGAGGAAGGGATGGAATCCTCCCAGGATGCTGAAGCAAAGAGGGAGAGGGGAAGAAGGGGAAGCAGGAAGGGCTTTGAGCCTGGGGATCCCTCCAATTTCTCCTGAGGATGAGGTGGATGGGATGGAATCCTCTGTTTGGTCAATTCTGGTCATTTCTCTTGTCTGTTCCTCCCCACAGGAGGGTTTCAGGTGGGACCTCTTGACTCCTTTTCTCCTTTTGGAGGGCAAAATGTTCCTCAGAGCTGAGCAGTGTCCTTGGCTCTGCAGCCCATTCTCCAGCAGTAACTATAACCATGGAGTGGGCTCAGTCCCAGCAGCAGCCACTGCCTGAGAAACTTGCTGTGAATTTCAGCAAGTGCAGCTCCTGACAAGAGACTGAGCTGAAAGCAAAAGCACAAGACAGAAAATCCCCTTTCTCATGGCCCAAACCAGGACAGGTATGGACAGACAGAGCTCTTGACACACAGGCTAGAAGAACACCCCTGGAAAAAGGGGCTGCTGGACTCATGATTTAAAGCTGTGACTTTTCTCATATTCCAAACTACCTTTTGTTTTCTCTTGATGCTTTGCTGAACAATATTTATTCTCTAAAAGAGATGGTTTTCCATGTTGTGTTCACTCCCAACGTCACCCTGCTGAATACAAAGCTTGTGCAATTGAAGCCCAGTGGGTGGTGGGGAGAAGAAAAAAAGAGTGAAAATCTCTGTATTGCTATTGTAATCACGAAAGCCACGCACACATCTAGCACCAAACTCTGCTGCAAATCCCCCAAACTAGGGCTGGCTGAAAAATAATGTGTGAAATATCATCCACTATGATCCAGAACAGCCGTTAGAGAAATACTTTTGTAACTTGCATTCTGCTGTTTCAATGCAGTGAACAGCAACACCCATGCAGGCAACCCTAAAAGCATCTGAGTGGAAAAAGAATTTGCTATTTAAAAAAAATGAAATTCGTTCAAAAAATGCAGCTATGAGGCACACTTTAAAAACCTGTTAGGTAAGTTAAGCAAGAAATGATGAAACAAGAACTTAAAATCAGACCTTTTCATTGCTAGACATTTTGCTGAGTAAAATGGTTAACACAAAAGATTGCATATTTTAACTTAGTTCTCCAGACAATAAATTTTGGTGTCTTCTCTATAATTTATCAGAGAATATCAGGATGATATTTTGATGATTACATTGTTCTTCCTTTGCTTGAAGAAACTGAGGCAATGAAAGAAATGGTGCTTTTTCCAAGGTACAAAACAGAAGCAGGATTATCAAGCAGTTTTTCTGTTCAGGCTTGCTACTCAGAGGCAAAATTGCCATCTATTCAAAAACCAGAGGCCCTTTCTATAACATGGGTCAAAATGCAAGTATTTGTATCTACAGAAAGTAGTAATTATAGTTTAAATAATGTTAATCACTGCCAAGCACTTCTATGCTTTTACTTTTGAAAACTGTAAACTAGGGAGGATTAAATACTGAAATCAGTAGCAAGCTTGGCACCAGCAGACATTTCAGCTGGCATGCAGCAACAATTATCTGCAATGCTTTTAAAAATACATATGGTCTCAAGCACACACACAAAAAAATAAAAAAATCCTCTATTATTGTTGCAGTTTATTGGGAGCAATGAAATAGCTTCTTTGCTTAATAAATTACAGAGACAAAAAAGCAATAAGTTGTGTTGCAAAAATAATCTCTAAGCAGAGTGCAGTGGTGCCAGGTATGGAAAAGAGTGAAATGGTATTAAGGTAAGGCTTTTGAAAAAAATTGTAATTCTTCTCAGAGAATTAGACATATGTTTGAACTCCTCTGCTATGGTTCATTTGAATTTGCTGCCTAATTACAGCAGCTCTGTTTTCATAGTTTAATGTGCATAAATACATATTCCTACGTGATTAGGGCCCACAGTAATGCAAATGGTTAAACTCTCTGACATTGGGGGGAAAAAAAAAATAATATAAAGATTTCAAAAGTGGCAGGAGAGTATCTACTCATTTCAAACACATGATTATCTTCCTTTATTTCAAAAGGAAAGGCCTTTTGAGGCACAGCAATATGCATGTGAATAGAAACATATTGAAAAGTCTCAGCATTCAGGTATAATGCTTTTCAGTGAGAAAGGCAGAAGATGGAGGAACTTTTCAATTCTCTCTGACATGCTTCAAGAGAGCTGAACATGCCACCAGGATGGCATTGTCATCCCTGTCCCCTTCTCCTGGCTCCTGATGGCTCACTCCCACTTTTCCTAAGCTGTGCTGATATCCCAATTAAAAACTACAAGAGCAACAAGGAGCCCCTCCACAGCTGAGCTGAAGCTATTTCAAGACCAAGCAGGTTATCAGGCACATAAACAGCCTGAAAAACAAATAAAAATACAATTCAAGAGAGAAGAAGCCTTCACTTGGGAAGTATTAGTGTAAAAATGACATGTTATTTTGCCAGGATGGATCTCACTAATAAAGAAACTCAACACCACCTATTTCATCCCCTTTGAAGGAATGGGGAGTCAGGGATTTTAAAGGAATCTGGGTAATGCCCCAGAAAAAATGTTTTTTCTCTCTTCCAAGCAAAAAGTTGGCTGAAAAGACGTTGTCACTCAGCTTGTCACTGCGTCCACTATTCTGATTTTCTCTCCTCCTATTCTCCCCTGTTTTCTTCCTCAAGCCCTCATGGTTATCTTGAATTTGAGTTCTTTCTCCCACTTTTAAAGGGAGTATTTTCATTTCCAGGCAGTTTCACAGGTCAGGCAATAGAGAAAGAAAATGTATTTAACTTTATGCTTCTGCTGCAAAGCTTGGCCAGAGCTGAGAGCTGTGCCACAATTCATGTTACACAAAATCTGGTACAGCTGCCTTCCTCCCTCTGCAAGGGGTTTAAAATATGACCACATCTCAAGATGTTGGTTTAACTCTGACCACAACCAGCCCTTCCCTGATGTTAAGAATATCACCAGATATTCTAGAAGCACTTGAAGCAAAAGCTTCTGGGCAGGACTTACTTATCTTGCACCTGAAGGGTACAATAAAATGAGGTGAGGAAGAAAACACCAGGCCACAATAGTGATTTCCCCAAGCATGGTGTGAACCATGTCCTTCATACAAAATCTTCCCAAAAAACACAGGAATATAGAATTTTGGGGTAGGAAGGGAGCTCTGGAGATGCCCCAGTCCAACCCCCCTGCCCCAGCAGGATCCCCCAGGGCAGGATCGCCCTCTGACCACAACCAGACCTCCCCTGATGTTAAGAATATCACCAGGTATTCTAGAAGCACTACAAGAAAAGCCTCTGGGCAGGACTTACTTGCACACAAAGAGTAAAATAAAATGAGAGGAGGAAGACAATTGGACTGCAGCAGGACACAATACTGATTTCTCTAAGCATGGTGTGAACCATGTCCTTCACACAAAATCTTCCCCAAAAACCACAGGAATATAGAATGTCAGGGGTGAGAAGGGAGGTCTGGAGATGCCCCAGTGCAACCCCATTGCCCCAGCAGGATCCCCCTCTGACCACAACCAGACCTCCCCTGATGTTAAGAATATCACCAGATACTCAAGAAGCACTACAAGAAAAAGCCTCTGGGCAGGACTTACTTGTACATGAAGAGTAAAATAAAATGAGAGGAGGAACAATTGGACTGCAGCAGGACACAATACTGATTTCTCCAAGCATGGTGTGAACCATGTCCTTCACACAAAATCTTCCCCAAAAACCACAGGAATATAGAATGTTTGGGGTGGGAAAGGAGGTCTGGAGATGCCCCAGTGCAACCCCCCTGCCCCAGCAGGATCCCCCAGGGCAGCCCACACAGGAACACATCCAGGGGGGTTTGGAAAGGCTCCAGAGAAGGAGACTCCACAACCTCTCTGGGCAGCCTGGGCCAGGGCTCCCTCAACCTCACCCTCAACAAGTTTCTCCTGCTCATGCTGAGCTGGAACTTCCTCTCTTCTCCCTTCAACCCATTCTTCCTTGGCCTCTCCCTGGCCACCCCCAAAAAGAGATTGGCCCCTTCCTCTTGCCCCCCACCCCTCAGCTCTTGATGGACATTCAGCAGATCCCCTCTCAGCCTTCTCTTCTCCAGCCTCAACAGCCCCAGGCCTCTCACTCTTTCTTCCCAGCACAGATGCTCAAGTCCCTTCCTCACCCTCCCAGCTCTCCCTTGGCCTCTCTCCAGTAGATCCCAGTCTCTCCTCAACTGGGGAGCCCCAGACTGGAGCCAGGATTCCAGGGGTGGTCTCCCCAGGGCAGAGCAGAGCAGAGAAGGAGGAGGAGAACCTCCCTGAATCTGCTGGACACACTTTTCCTGATGCCCCCAGGACACCATTGGCCCTCTTGGCCCCAAGGGCACATTGCTGACCCCTGGAGAATTCCCTGTCCCCCAGGACTCCAAGGGCTTTCTCCATGGAGCTGTTTCCCAGCAGGACATCCCCAAATTTCCACTGGTGGTTGGGGTGATTGCTTCCCAGAATCAAGGCTCTACACTTGGCCTTACTGAACACTTGGTATCAGTGGTCTCTGTGCTCACCCTACAGAAACAGAGAAGAATTAAATCCACAGACATACACAAAGCCTCATATAAAAAAAAAAAAAAAAAGGTTGTGTCTAATCACAGCTCAGGTTCAGTCAACCTAAACCCAAGCCCATCAGCTGCCAGATCTCCAGGGTCCATCTCTGGAGCTGGGTTTCAGCAGCTCCTCTGGACTGAACAGAGCCCTCTCTCTCCCACCCAAAGCTGAGTTATTAAGAAATTGTTTGTCAACTTAGATCAGATTGATCATTTATTTCCCAAATTTCTTTTTCCCATCATTTACTCATTACACGCCTCCTCCTGATGTAAGAAGACATTTATTAGCTCCTGCATTTATTGTGCTGGCAAACAGAAACCTTCTGCAGCATTTCCTGGGGATTCTCTCATTTATCTATTGGTTATAGTTACTGAAGTATTTTTAGGGGCAGGAAGAAAAAAAAATTAAAATATCACTCAGACTGACAGCAGTGAAAATGAAGCTGGTATGTGCTTGGGAAGACTGTTTCAGCCTTTAGGTTTACAAGACTATTTACCAAAAAAAAGGATAGCAACATTTCACACAAACATTATTGCTCTATAATGAGAAAAATTACTGACTACTGCTTAGGCAGAAAAAGAAATGTTTTAAAGAAAAAGGTGCCCAGAGAATGCTGTAATGCACATAATGTCAGTGATGCTTGCTTAAATGGAGGGTATGCTAAAATCAGGTATTTCTTGGCCTTAAAAGCAATTGCACAAAGGGCAGAGAATATAAAAGAAGTGAAAAAAAGGATTGGCCTGTATTCCACTTTTTTAGACCTAATGCTCAGCTTGCCCAAAAGTAAAATTACCAGGCTATTTAAAAAAAGTATACAATATATTAAAAAGATAAATGTGTTTAAGGGAAAACATTTCTAGAGATTGCCAGGGGGCTGAAAGCTACTGAAGGATTACTCAGGTGGAATTATTTGAAATATCATACCAGGAGTAAAATCTCTAGAAGGAAACTTAAAAAATTCAGTCACGTGGCTCAGGCAAGAGTTGGAGTATTTTTTTAAATATGTTCCCTCCACAAAGAAATCCAAGCAAACTCTCTGAGTGTGGCTTTAAATCTGGTGTTAACTTCGTGCTGTATTTGTTCCCTGATTTCAACTTCTGTAAAGGAAAGAAGGGTGGGAGGAGGGAACAGGCCTGGGTAAAATGAAAGCTGCTTATTCATTAACTACCCATATGTTAAAACATTTTGCCATACCCTCTGAGAGGCAATAAACACTGCATTTTAACATTCAAATGACAAATTGCTTCAGTATGTTCCTTTTTCCCAAGGAAAACAAAATTCTCCCTCCGGGTACTTCGGTTCCTCAAGAAGAGGAAAAGTGAAGCTGAAGCCATCACCACCACCAGATGAGGCCACAGTCATCCAAGGTGACATCCAGCTCTTCTGACAATAAAGGAATAAAGAAGAGAGAGATCAAAGGAGCCAGCAAACACAGGATGGTTTTGGTTGGAAAAGACCTTCAGGATCATCACGTGCCACTGTCACCCCAGCACTGCCAAGGCCACCACTGGCCAGTGAAATTTTCAGCAGTGAAAATGTTGCCACCCAAGATGTGCAAAAGGACTTGGTGGGATTCCTTACACACACAGCAATTCCACAGATTAATTATCTCCTTTTTAGTATCAGATTACCAGCACAGACAGAGAAGTACTAAGGAAAACTTAAAAAAAAAAAAAATAAAAAAATAAAAAAATCAAAAAAGCAAAACCAAAACACTCACACAACTTCCCAACCCCAGGTACCAATAATTCATATTTCACGAAAAAACAAATTTTAATTATTCCTTTAAAAAAAAAACCCATGCCTTGCAGTGGTATTCAAGCTTCAAGTAGGATGGCTTTGGGTTGAAGTTGCAAAAGGGACCTTAATTAGTGATGAGAAATATATATATATAATGATAATATATAATATAATATAATATAATATAATATAATATAATATAAATATATATAATATATTGATATATTATATAATATATCATAATTATATATGGTCCTCAGCACCACATCTCCAGAGCTTTGAAATCCTTCCAGGGATGGGGAAAAGACCTTTAATATCACCCTTGTCCAGCTTTTAACCCAGCACTGCCAAGACCACTGCTAAACCATGGCCCTCAGCCCCACAGCTTTGAAATCCCTTCAGGGATGGGGACTCCACCTCTGCCCTGGGCAGCCTGGGCCAGGGCCTGACAACCCTTTCCAGGAAGAAATTGTTCCTCATATCCAATCTAAACCTCTCCTGGTGCAACTTGAGGTCATTTCTTCTTGTCCTTAAGAGATGAATCCCACCTCCCTCTGCCCTCCTTTGGAGAGAATGAGGTCTCCCCTCAGCCACCTTTTCTCTGGACTAAACATCCCCAGATATCTCAGATGTTCCTGACCAGACTTGTGCTCCAGACCCTTCCTCAGCTCCATTCCCTTCTCTGGACACACTCCAGCCCCTCAATTTCCTTCTGCTCCTGAGAGACACAAAACTGACCCCAGAATTTAAGGTGCAGCCTCCCGAGCACCAGAGACCATCCCTGCCCTGCTCCTGCTGGCCACATGAATGCTGATAAAAGCCAGGATGCTGCTGTGTGGCTTTTTTGAGCCACCTGAGAACCTTTCTAGCTCATCATTTAAGCAGCCAGGCTGCTTAAAATGGTTTTGTTTCTCAGTATTGCCCTGTATGTTCCCACTCCAAACCCCATTTATCCTCATATTCCCACATATTTTTGGTATGTGGGAAGGACAAGGTCCTGAACCTGGGTTGGGGCAATTCCCAAACACAGGTTGGGTGAAGAATGGACTGAGAAGAGCCTTGAGGGATGTTGGTTGATGAGAAGTTCAACAAAAGACACCAAGGTGTGCTTGCAGCCCAGAAAACCAACTGTGACCTGGGTTGCATGGCCAGATGCTCAAGGGAGGGGATTCTCCTTTTCCACTCCTGTGAGATTCCACCTGGACTAATGTCCATTTCTGGAGCCCCCAACACAGAAAGGACATGGAATTGCTGGAGAAGAGAAGGATGCAATGGGGAGACCTTAGAGTACCTTCCAGTGCCTGAAGGGACTCCAGGAAAGCTGGGAAGGGACTTGGGACAAGGGCCTGGAGTGACAGGAAAAGGGAAAAATGCTCTAAAACTCACAGAGAGGAGATTCAGACTATTTATTGGGAAGAAATTCTTCGCTGTGAGGGGATGAGAGACAGGGAACAGGTTGCCCCAAGAAGATGTGGCTGCCCCATCCCTGGGAATGATGGAGGTCTGGTTGGATGGGGCTTGAAGCAACCTGGGCTGAGGGAGGTGTCCCTGCCCATGCAGGTGGGTTGGAAGTAAAAGTTTAAAGTTGGTGACAAAAGTCACCAAGGTGTGCTTGCAGCCCAGAAAACCAACTGTGACCTGGGTTGCATGGCCAGATGCTGAAGGGAGGGGATTCTCTTCTTCTGTTCCACTCCTGTGAGATTTCACCTGGACTAATGTCCATTTCTGGAGCCCCCAACACAGAAAGGACATGGAATTGCTGGAGTGAGTCCAGAGGAGGCCACAAAGATGATCAGAGAGCAGCTCTGCCATAGAGATAGGCTGAGAGAATTTGGGTGGTTCAGCCTTGAGAAGAGAAGGATGCAATGGGGAGACCTTAGAGCACCTTCCAGTGCCTGAAGGGACTCCAGGAAAGCTGGGAAGGGACTTGGGACAAGGGCCTGGAGTGACAGGAAAAGGGAAAAATGCTCTAAAACTCACAGAGAGGAGATTCAGACTATTTATTGGGAAGAAATTCTTCGCTGTGAGGGGATGAGAGACAGGAACAGGTTGCCCCAAGAAGCTGTGGCTGCCCCATCCCTGGGAATGATGGAGGTCTGGTTGGATGGGGCTTGAAGCAACCTGGGCTGAGGGAGGTGTCCCTGCCCATGCAGGTGGGTTGGAAGTAAAAGTTTAAAGTTGGTGACAAAAGTCACCAAGGTGTGCTTGCAGCCCAGAAAACCAACTGTGACCTGGGTTGCATGGCCAGATGCTGAAGGGAGGGGATTCTCTTCTTCTGTTCCACTCCTGTGAGATTTCACCTGGACTAATGTCCATTTCTGGAGCCCCCAACACAGAAAGGACATGGAATTGCTGGAGTGAGTCCAGAGGAGGCCACAAAGATGATCAGAGAGCAGCTCTGCCATAGAGATAGGCTGAGAGAATTTGGGTGGTTCAGCCTGGAGAAGAGAAGGATGCAATGGGGAGACCTTAGAGCACCTTCCAGTGCCTGAAGGGACTCCAGAAAAGCTGGGAAGGGACTTGGGACAAGGGCCTGGAGTGACAGGAAAAGGGAAAAATGGTCTAAAACTCACAGAGAGGAGATTCAGACTATCTATTGGGAAGAAATTCTTCGCTGTGAGGGTGGTGAGAGACAGGAACAGGTTTCCCAAGGAAGTTGTGGCTGCCCTGGCAGTGTCTCAGGTCAGGTTGGATGGGGCTTGGAGCTCCCTGGGCTGGTGGGAAGTGTCCCTGCCATAAGTAAAAGTTTAAAGTTTCTTTCAAAACCAAACTATAATTCCATGAACATGTATACAGGTCCAGACTTCACAAACACCAAAGTTCAAATGACTTTAACTGAACCACTCAGAGAAATATAATGATTGGTGATGACCTCCTTATTATGGGGCTGTAAAAAAAATTCCTAGAGTAGGAGGTCAATAAATGCTGAGATCCAGAGTAGTGATAATTGTATAACTGAGGAAAAGTTAAGGAAAAAAAATTAATTCAAGAAGTGAGGACTTAAAAGCTCCAGGAACAGAAAAGGGTTTATGGAAGAAATTGTCTTTACAAAGCTATATGATAGCTGGATAAACACTAAGCACTGTATATAAATAGCCAATTCCTGAAAAATAACACTTCCCTGTGTCCTGGGTCAGTAAATCCCCTACTTACTACTAAAATCTCTAAGAGTTTGAATTCTAGAGGTTTTCAGCATTCACATTGCCAGTAGAAGTCTAACCTCAAGGACAGTCTAACCTCCAAAAAACACTTTCCCCTATACCTGAGGAAGTGGGAAATTCTATGGGAAACAGCACTGAGGCATCCATAGGCTCAGAAAGAGACTTCAAGATGAGTTTAAAACAGTATTTTAAGCCAAAAAGCATAAGGAAATGTAGCAGGAAGAGTGGAGGGAAAATATCTGAGTCAGTTCTGGCCAGTAGCATGAGAAAAAAGGCAGTAAACCAGAAGTTACTCCAGAAAAAAGAGTTACAAGAATGGTGATGGGTTAAAGAGAGACAGTCATGAAGATAAAGGAAAAAAAATGCAAACAACAAAAAGCACAATGTATTTGAAAAGTCTTGAAAGAGCATGTAAACACAGCCCTGCTTCAGGACTCATATTCATTTTTTTCATGCAGTATAACATTATTTCTTGGTCTTCTGCCAATTCTTTACAAAACTAAACCCATGGAACTATTAAATCTTTTGTGCTCAAATGAAACTACCAGAAAAGAAAAAAAAAAATCTCAAATAATGATTTTGCACATACTGGGTGAATAAAAGAACAACAAAAAGATTTCAAACAAATTATACCAAACTTCTAGCTACATGTTGCAAGTTATCAAGTGCCTTGCTGTGCAGGGGAAAAATGCCTGGAATATTACTTCCCACACTTTTTTATTGGTTTCCATTTACATTTAGACACACAAGCAGAATGGAAAAATAATCTATTAAAAAAACATTTAGAGTAATGTCAATATCTACTGCTCCTAACAAGCCCTTATTTTGTTATTAAGCAACATTTCACTGCTGCTATTGATTGGGATGTGAGGCAGTGAAAGGTGAGACTGAAACAGGTATTTTTAAATGGGAAAACAGCTCCAAAGAAAATGCCATGAATGTTTGGTGGGCTTAGGGAAAAAGAAATAGGAGTGAGCTGTGTATTTAATATTTAGCATGGTAGCTATTTGTTCAGAGATTGGTAAATAAAAGATAACGAGGAGGAAAAAAATTACAAAAATTGCATCTTAAAACAAAGATTGTGGCTGGGAGAGATAGGGAGGTTGTGCATTAATGCAGCACTCCAGCCAGAAGGCTGCAGCTCAGGCTGTCAATCAGGTTGGAGGTTTCAGATATTGTAATTGGGAGCAAGTTTCCTAATCTCAACCTGGCAGGCAAGAAGCTCTCAACAAAAGCTCTGTCCCCAAAATATAATGAAATTTGAAGAGAGAAATTTCCCGATATTGGCGACGTGAAGCAAGATCAGAGGGTGGGTTTGACAGCTTTATTATGCTAAGCTGACAAAAAACATTATGCTGTGGTCAGTACTGAAAAGGGTGGGTTTCATGAGCAGTATGGAAATACAAAGCACTGGGAAACTCGGATGAACTCCTGCTTTTATCTCATTGGTGCAGCCTATGAGCTCAGACGTGGAAAAGCCTGCTGGCCCCAATGCCAAATGAGAAATTAATATATCTTGATTTTATACTCAGGTGTCTTGATGCATTGATTTGTGGGAAACTGCAAGAATTCACTGTTACAGCTGAATACAGATATTTAGGGAAAAAAAAAAAAAAAAAGAGACCAGTAACTTCACAGAGATATTCATTAATAATTACATTATTTCATTCTTCAACTGGAAACTGCAATATATTTTATTGCTTCTGTCTGAACAATGCTTGGAAATAGGGTTATGTATTGATACACAGGGGATTTATATATATATATATATCAGATTTGATATGGTGAGGAGGAGAGACAGAGAGACAGCCAGAAAGGTAGATAGAACCAAGCAAAAAACATTGACATCTCATAAAAATTGATGGGAAGTAAGAATGATGAAATTCTTTTCTTTCAAACCATGGATATTTAGAGAGCAATGCTATAATAACTGATGGAAATGCAAAATTATTGTAAAGTGATACAACCTGGACATTCCCACTTAGAATTTACAGAGAAGGAAGGTCTGCAAAGGCCTTTCACAGCATTCCTGAAATACAGGAGTTTGGCTGGGTCAAAGACAACACAGGTATTACTGAAACTATCAGTTTAAATATCAGAAGAAAGAAAAAGACCTCTACAGACAGAGGACTATGAAGCATCTCCATTAAAGCCCACCAAAGAAACTCAAAAAGCTAAAGCAGTCATAAGAGATTCCTTTGTGGATCATATTCTCAAAAAAAATGTTGGCAGAATATCTGAAAGCTGCTTGCTGAAAGGTGGCTTTACCCATCTGTGGTAAACAAGATGCACACTTTAAAACATACCTACAACCCAGTGATTATTCCTGTTGCTACACATTAGGACAGAAATCTCTTTGAGCAGCATTTTGAAGGGCAATGGTCAGTTTGGGAAAACCTACTGGTATTACTGGTGTTCCATAAGGAAAGCACCCAGGGCCGAGTTGCTGACCACGTGCAAGGCTGTCAGCTCTCCACTAGACCTGATCCCTTTTCTTCCTGGAGAAATACCAAAAAGTTTCCTGAGCTTTCCCTGCATCTTCCCTCAATGCTCCAGCCATAGAAAATAATTTCGAGCTTTGCTGGACTCAGCCTGAAGTCTTAAAACACTTCCCCTCTGTCCATGCTATTTGCTTTTGGAAGAGATGAGAGGATGCAGCAAGAATGGGTGGTAAACAAGATGCACACTAAAACAAACCTACAACCCAGTGATTATTCCTGTTGCTACACATTAGGACAGAGATCTCTTTGAGCAGCATTTTGAAGGGCAAGGGTCAGTTTGGAAAAAACCTACTGGTATTACTGGTGTCCAATAAGGAAAGCACCCAGGCCAAGTTGTATTTGTTGACCACGTGCAAAGCTGTCAGCTCTCCACGAGACCTGATCCCTTTTCTTCCTGGAGAAATACCAAAAAGTTTCCTGATCTTTCCCTGCATCTTCCCTCAATGCTCCATCCACAGAAAATCATTTCCAAAACCATTTCCAGCTTTGCTGGATTCAGCCTGAAGTCTTAAAACACTTCCCCTACATTCATGCTATTTGCTTTTGGAAGAGATGAGAGGACGCAGCAGGAATGGGTGGTAAACAAGATGCACACTTTAAAACAAACCTACAACCCAGTGATTATTCCTGTTGCTACACATTAGGACAGAATTGTCTTTGAGCAGCATTTTGAAGGGCAAGGGTCAATTTGGGAAAACCTACTGGTATTACTGGTGTCCAATAAGGAAAGCACCCAGGGCCAAGTCGCTGACCACGTGCAAGGCTGTCAGCTCTCCACTAGACCTGATCCCTTTTCTTCCTGGAGAAATACCAAAAAGTTTCCTGAGCTTTCCCTGCATCTTCCCTCAATGCTCCATCCACAGAAAATCATTTCCAGCTTTGCTGGATTCAGCCTGAAGTCTTAAAACACTTCCCCTACATCCATGCTATTTGCTTTTGGAAGAGATGAAAGGATGCAGCAGGAATGGGTGGTAAACAAGATGCACACTTTGAAACAAACCTACAACCCAGTGATTATTCCTGTTGCTACACATTAGACCAGAAATCTCTTTGAGCAGCATTTTGAAGGGCAATGGTCAGTTTGGGAAAACCTACTGGTATTACTGGTGTCCAATAAGGAAAGCACCCAGGGCCAAGTTGCTGACCACGTGCAAGGCTGTCAGCTCTCCACTAGGCCTGATCCCTTTTCTTCCTGGAGAGAATACCAAAAAGTTTGGTGATCTTTCCCTGCATCTTCCCTCAAAGCTCCATCCATAGAAAACCATTTCCAAAACCATTTCCAGCTTTGCTGGATTCAGCTTGAAGTCTTAAAACACTTTCCCTACACCCATGCTATTTGCTTTTGAAAGAGATGAAAGGATGTAACAGGAATGGGTGGTAAACAAGATGCACACTTTAAAACAAACCTACAACCCAGTGATTATTCCTGTTGCTACACATTAGACCAGAAATCTCTTTGAGCAGCATTTTGAAGGGCAAGGGTCAATTTGGGAAAACCTACTGGTATTACTGGTGTCCAATAAGGAAAGCACCCAGGGCCAAGTTGTTGACCACGTGCAAGGCTGTCAGCTCTCCACTAGACCTGATCCCTTTTCTTCCTGGAGAAATACCAAAAAGTTTGCTGAGCTTTCTCTGCATCTTCCCTCAATGCTCCATCCATAGAAAACCATTTCCAAAACCATTTCCAGCTTTGCTGGATTCAGCCTGAAGTCTTAAAACACTTCCCCTACATCCATGCTATTTGCTTTTGGAAGAGATGAGAGGATGCAGCAGGAATGGGTGGTAAACAAGATGCACATACTAAAACAAACCTACAACACAATGAGTATTCCTGTTGCTACACATTAGGACAGAATTGTCTTTGAGCAGCATTTTGAAGGGCAATGGTCAGTTTGGGAAAACCTACTGGTATTACTGGTGTTCCATAAGGAAAGCACCCAGGGCCAAGTCGCTGACCACGTGCAAGGCTGTCAGCTCTCCACTAGACCTGATCCCTTTTCTTCCTGGAGAAATACCAAAAAGTTTCCTGAGCTTTCCCTGCATCTTCCCTCAATGCTCCAGCCACAGAAAATCATTTCCAGCTTTGCTGGATTCAGCCTGAAGTCTTAAAACACTTCCCCTCTGTCCATGCTATTTGCTTTTGGAAGAGATGAGAGGATGCAGCAAGAATGGGTGGTAAACAAGATGCACACACTAAAACAAACCTACAACCCAGTGATTATTCCTGTTGCTACACATTAGAACAGAAATGTCTTTGAGCAGCATTTTGAAGGGCAATGGTCAGTTTGGGAAAACCTACTGGTATTACTGGTGTCCAATAAGGAAAGCACCCAGGGCCAAGTTGCTGACCACGTGCAAGGCTGTCAGCTCTCCACTAGACCTGATCCCTTTTCTTCCTGGAGAGAATACCAAAAAGTTTCCTGAGCTTTCCCTGCATCTTCCCTCAATGCTCCATCCATAGAAAACCATTTCCAAAACCATTTCCAGCTTTGCTGGATTCAGCCTGAAGTCTTAAAACACTTCCCCTACATTCATGCTATTTGCTTTTGGAAGAGATGAAAGGATGCAACAGGAATGGGTGGTAAACAAGATGCACACTTTAAAACAAACCTACAACCCAGTGATTATTCCTGTTGCTACACATTAGACCAGAAATCTCTTTGAGCAGCATTTTGAAGGGCAATGGTCAGTTTGGGAAAACCTACTGGTATTACTGGTGTTCCATAAGGAAAGCACCCAGGGCCAAGTCGCTGACCACGTGCAAGGCTGTCAGCTCTCCACTAGACCTGATCCCTTTTCTTCCTGGAGAAATACCAAAAAGTTTCCTGAGCTTTCCCTGCATCTTCCCTCAATGCTCCAGCCACAGAAAATCATTTCCAGCTTTGCTGGATTCAGCCTGAAGTCTTAAAACACTTCCCCTCTGTCCATGCTATTTGCTTTTGGAAGAGATGAGAGGATGCAGCAAGAATGGGTGGTAAACAAGATGCACACACTAAAACAAACCTACAACCCAGTGATTATTCCTGTTGCTACACATTAGACCAGAAATGTCTCTGAGCAGCATTTTGAAGGGCAAGGGTCAATTTGGGAAAACCTACTGGTATTACTGGTGTCCAATAAGGAAAGCACCCAGGGCCAAGTTGCTGACCACGTGCAAGGCTGTCAGCTCTCCACTAGACCTGATCCCTTTTCTTCCTGGAGAAAAAGTTTGCTGAGCTTTCCCTGCATCTTCCCTCAATGTTCCATCCACAGAAAACCATTTCCAGCTTTGCTGGATTCAGCCTGAAGTCTTAAAACACTTCCCCTACATCCATGCTATTTGCTTTTGGAAGAGATGAAAGGATGCAGCAGGAATGGGTGGGGAGTCAAGGTGTTTGCTGTGGGAAATACAAACTTCTAAGTGCAAGAGGTGACAGCAGAATCATCCCCTGGTTATGAAATTCTTGCTGATAGAGTCATGCAAGATTGAAGGAAGTAAACAGAGTGATAACTGAAAACAAATAGGAACAAAATTGTTTAAACTGCTAAAAGATGTTGTAAGGAATAAAAATGCTTGTAGTTATTATACTGCTTTGTAATAGTCCCCCCCTCTGTTATCTATGTTTTGCATCCTACAGTTTACAAAAACCACAGCAAACAGATGCTGATTATTTAGTTGTTGAGGTCTGAAAAGGTAAACAAGACTCTGAAGCATCTGAACCAACTGTGGAACCCACATTGTTTGCATCTTTGCACTTCTCTTCATTATAAACACCTCCAAAAAGCCAATTCTTGGCTGTGAAGCTGAGCTGTGTACTATCTCCTTTTCTGAGCTATCACTGCAAAGAATATTGGTGCATTCTCAGCTTTGAATAGCAAAAAAAAGGAAAGGATCATTAAATTATAATTTCCCCACACAATTGGTATAAGCATTTCCTACCAACAGGATTAGTAGGAATGCAAGATCCCAGAATAAAAAGCTGCTCAGCAGTGAGGACGACAGTTTAGTGTCTGGTAAATTTGATTTCCCTGAAAATCCTGACACATCATAATAGCAAAATCCTATTTACTGTAGCAAGCAGGATGGATAATACTATTTAACACCTGGTATAGTATGTGCCATCAGCTTTGTGCTCTGTGAGCTCATCTTACCTTAAGGTTAATGCTCCTTGACAGCCTACATGGTAAGTAGAATCCCCAAATTAAGTGCCCAAACTAGGATTTGCAAATCCTGCCTCAAAATTTAAGTCGTGGGAAAAAAAAAAAAAATGGATGCAGATAAGAGGATCACATTTCCAGAACTTATGTCTATATTCTCAGGCTCTGATCTGGCAGTAAGCCCTGTATGGTTGCAGGAGTCTCACTGCACTGAAGTCTGCAAGGACATGCACAGAAATTCTAGTATCAGCACAAGAGAATTATTAGGGCAGTAACTTGTTGACTGCTAAATCTGTTGTGTATCTAATATTATGCTGAAACCTCCAAATATTAACAGAATAATTTTATTACCTTATTCTGTATGCATATCCCCATGCATCCTACTCTAATACTTACTGAAAGTGTTTCTAGGAAACTCACAAGCATAAAAAACTTGGTTTGAGTTAGAAAAATCCTGATTAGTGCTGCAGTACACATCCTGCCCATTCACACTGATAAACTAAGTAGTTGTGTCATACAGCACTGAATTAAAATTAATTTCCTTCTGCTCCTGTGACTGGGGACATGGTTCTCCTAACAATGCATAATGGTATTTTGGAGCCATGTAACAAGACAATAGTTGGATTTGCTGGAGAAAATTCGAATTAGGGAGAGCTGGATCATTCTCAAAGCAACAGAAGCATGAGGAGAGAACCCTCCCTCCACGTGTCTGGGTGATGTGTCAAAACTTTAAGAGCAGCTGGAGAGGATCCAGTCACATTTCCCATGTAGCACAAGTGTTCTAAAAAGCAAAAGCAACTGGGTGAAGGAACAACAGCTGCTCTGGAGACAATTAATGCAACTGCTGATGCTGCCTGGAACCTGCAAACCGTGGTGATTGTTAGAGATGCAAAGATGGTTATGAAGTCCATACTGAGGCTTGGAAATGACTCTGAAACCAGTGGCACAATGGGAGGATGCTGGAGGTAGAGGAGGTGAACAGAACAATGATGAATACAACAGGACAGAAGGATGGGAGGGGTGTGTGGATAAACACAAGATGATATGAAAGAAAGAAGCTGTAGGATTGTTCACCCAAGTACAGAGCTGAGCAGTTTGCCTGACACAGTTTTGCTCTTCCTTGCTCTCCTATTTAAAAAGAAAAATTCCATGGTTTAAAATACCACTAATGCCACCTTCTTATAGTAAATAATTAAGACAATATATGGTACACATATGATTTGAATCCTGCTACCTCTTTTTCTTTCCTGCAGTCAAGAAGTACCATTAGCCTGTCAGCAGACAATGAAAAATACTGACAATTTTTCTTAAAGCTTAATGTGTGAACTCTTAAATAACAGCTTCACATCCTAGTCAGACATAGAGTATGAGAAGGTTATTCTTTAAATCCTTTGTTAAACCATCTCATTTTGCTTTGCTGCTGTGGAGCAGGTAATAACTCATAGCTTATGTGCTATCTTTGACCTAGAAACACTGGCAGCTGTTAGGGGAATCGCTGGGTTTTTGGAAAGTATCAAAAGGTTTTTAGCACATAAACCAAATTTATGAACAGATACCACCCTGGAGAATAGAATTGTTTATGTTTTAGCATCACAGCTGTCACTGGTGCACAGTTATTTTGTCCTATATTAATCCCCTGAAAAGGTTGAGCATCTTCACTCAGTTGCTGGAATATTTTATAATTGACAGACTTCATCTGGAACTGAATATGGATAATAATTTTCTCCATAAGGAGCACATTGTGCTGACACTAATCTCTTCTGTTGTTGCCTCCCTTTATTTTCACTGTCTGCATTGTTTTTCCAGTGGCATTGAAGAACACAAATCCAAAGCATCTAATTGAAAAAGCGAAGTAATCAAAAAGCCAATTAATCACACAGATGAGTTCTGACACTCCATGATGCAACAGACAGAAATACCACAGATGCAGAAGTGAAGTATGTTTAAGTGTGCTGATTTGATGTAAGAATGATCTGAGGAGGTAATTAGCATTCTTTGTCACAGGTGACAGACTCAGATGGCACATTTCTTCAGACTGACTGCACTTCTCCAAGCTGCTCAGCTCCCACCTTACCTCCTGTGTCCTGATCTTTTCCCTTGCTGAGCATCCCATACTCTGACTTGGGGAACCTTTCACTGAAAAGTGTCACAAGAAACAAGCAGCCTATTATTGTGTAATTACTGTAATTTCCTAAATATTAGGCCTTTCCTTTTTTTTGTGTGGTTTTTTTTTGTTTGGTTTGGTTTTTTGTGTTTTTTTTTTTCTTTCTTAAAGCTCTATTTCCACCCCAATGCTCAAAAATCACCAGCACAGAAGCTCACAAATGACCCAAGCAACAGCAGCAGGCAAACAGCAACATCCTCAGCAAATCCAGGATTACAGCAGACATGACCTCCCTGCTCCTGGAGGTTTTCATTCTGTAGTCTCCACAACTCTGAAACAGTTCAAAGCCAGATTCAGAGCCCAGGGTTCAGCTCCTTTCCGAGCTCCAACAACTCCCTCAGAGCAGGAGAGGTATGCATGTGAACTTTTGAAACCAAACCAGATTTTTGTTTGCAAAGCAAAGGTTTCTTAGCTTAAAAAATGAAAAGTCAGTCTAAAGAGACAAGCCTTAGTACCACGAGACTCTGAAGAGAGAGCAAACATCACCTGTGGCAGAAGATGGTTAACTCAGAGCTGCCTGCTCTAGTCCTGAAGACTTCCAAATCCAAGAAAAAAGATGGAAAAGGTTACATGGGGGATGACACTTCAGTAGCACTCAAATACAATTACTTCTAGTTCATTATCTCAGTTGTAGCCCTGAATGATACATTCACTCTCCTCTAAAAACACAATTCCACGCTGGAAATCTTCATTTGAGAGCAGCAAGTGAAGGCTCTCTATCAGCAATCTAACATCAAAAGAACTAAATGTAATCTAAATAAAATCTTATTTACTGCATAGCACCTTAAAAAGGCAAAGCAAAAGCTTTATCATTTGTCACACACCCTGTGCCATGAAATACTCCACTGCTACTTGCACTGTAATGATAAAATAGAAGGCTGATAACTAAGAGCAAGAGGTACAAGCACCCCAGAAGAAGCCAGTTTGGATGAGATACTGCAGACAGGTTTTCCAACACCAGCCAGTTATTTGAAAATAAAAAAGGTATTCTGTGGGCTGGGTTGTTTTTTCTTTTTTTGTATGTGTGTGTGTGAGAAGGATTTTTTTTTTTCCCTGTTTGAATAATGCAGTTTTAGAATCATTAAACTAATTTACCCTCATCCTTTCAAACTATTGTTCATTGACAAGAACATAACTTCATTAATGCAATCTTCAAAAAGGTAGGACAAAACACTGAGACAGTATCTGATATGCCCTCTATTTAAAATATTCATTAAGACCAATTATACATACTAATAATTCATGCAACATGCTCGTCTTCCTAATCCATAAAAACAAGGGGTTTTCTTCTAGCCTGCTAAGCTGCATAAATGAATATGTATCTTGGTAATATTGCTTTCAAAAGTGACTGGAAAAAAATCCCAGGGAATCAACAATAAGTAGGCTCAGGAAGGCAAAGAGGGAAAGGAGGCAAATGTGCTTAGGCTGAAGGTTACAACCAGCCAGGGACCCAGGAAACGATGGCAGCAGTAATTATTTGAAATTAACATCCTATAAAATAATACCTTCTAAAGACCACAAACGTTAGCAGCAATATGTTAAAACATTGTGCACACTCCATACAGCTTATCAAACTGTTCTTTTCAGTTCTATTTCAAATCTACTGTGAAAAAAGACACAGAAGTGCTTTTTAAACATGGCATAAACAACTTGCAATTAACATTAAGCTCCCCACATGCTGGTGGCTTTTACAAACTCCACTCAAGCAAAGGAACTGTGGACTGCAGTGTAAGCAAGAAATTCAGTATTTATCTTCACACTTCATGTGCAATTTGAAGCTTACTTTCCCTTACCCTGGTGTTTCACCTGTGCTGGTGTAACAGTAACCTCAGTCAGATTATTTCTCTGTGTGTAATTATTGTGACATGAAATCTCATTGCAAATGTGAGAACTTGGTAAAGGAAACAAGATTCTTGACATTAAAGCCTCCATCTTCTCCATATTAAGCCAGAAACAGTAGCACTTAATACAAAAAACCCAGTGCTCTGGCCACAGTTTTCATCTTTCTGTCCCTAGAAAAGTCACTGTGTGTAAGAGTAAAATGTAATCAGAAAGTAATAAAAATGAAGAGAAGACTCTTCATTAAAAGGGAAAGCAGGCTCACCCTCTCCTCCAGTCGTGCCAGCTGCTCTTTGTAGTAAGCATCATGCTTCTTCAGTTCTCTGTCCTTTGCTTCCAGCTGCTTGGCCTAAAAGAAAGAAAGAGAAAAATCAGATCAAGGAAAGAGCATCACTTGAAAAGCAAAACCATCTACTAGAAATTGTACCAGGAAGGGATATCCAGTGATTGAGAACTGCAGCCTATTAGTTTTTGCCAAAGAGTGCATTAATAAGATGATGATTGCTGCACTGAAAATGGAAAGAGATTTTTTTATTGTACTGGGTTTCTTTCCTTCCCTCCTCAACAGCTGTGCCAGAGTTTGTCCAAATGTATTTGGAAACACCCTGAAGATGGAGCCAAGGACACCATGTTGAGATGAATTTCTTTTTTTTTTTGGAAAAATCAGCTTCAGAGATCACTGCTGAGCATAAGGAAACTTCCTCAAGCTTCCAACCTAAGTACACACATAGCCTGAATATCCAACATTTTGTACATTTTTACATGGGAAGAACGGAACTTGCATCCATGTATTTGTAGGTAAGAAGAATTCTTCTGAAGTACTTTTTTTTTTTTCTCAAAAAAAACCAAAAACAAAAACAAACAAACAAACAAACAAAAAACAACCAGTTCAGGAATTTATTAAAGCATTTACCAAATTCTAAACACAGGAAGGTTAGGAAAGAACCAAATGTTCCCATTATTTGCAAAAAGCAGATTTTAAAAGTACACCTAAAGCTCTGCTGTCCTCTTTAATTACTAATTAATGCTCTGGAAACTCCTGGACCTACTGAAATATCCAACTAAGAAAGGTGAAACCTTTACTATAGGTAACTACTGCATCACTCCCATGTCCAGCAATCTACCAGAATACAGAATAATTCCAAATATTAATCTTTTGAATACTAATATGACTTGAGTATTCATTTAAGCATCACTGCTTCCAGCACTCCTGAGCAAGTTGACATTTTTTTGGCTTTTCACCTGCAGTAGGTACAAATATGTAGGATCAAGGAGATCCATTAGGAATGATGGAATAGATGAAAAGAACACACAGAATACACACAGAGCTACAAATCTTCCAGAGGAAATACCAGACAAGTGATTTTTAACAAGCAATGGAGGATTTAACACTCAAATTATCTGCATAAATTCATTCCAGGACCATAATGTTTTAATAATAACATATCTTCAGTGAATAATCAATTATTACCAGAGGTCATTATCACAATTGCCTAATTTACATCACTCATTTACCTCTAACATGTTATTTTCACCCAGGTGAAAACTTAATTTCCTCTGTCAAGATTGGCTTTCTTTTGTTTTTTTTTTTTCCTTTTTTTTGGCAAGTTGCCAAAGATTAAAATCAAAACTTTGGATTTCTGGTTGTTCCTTACTGAGCTACTTACCCTTTGTTCTATATCCTGAAGCATGTAAACAAATCAAAAAGTCAAATTAAATACATTTAAACAAATCAAAGAGTCAAATTAAATACATTACAGAATGGTGAACAGAAAGAATGCAGAAAAACACATGCATGTGTCAGGTACACCTGTAATTCAGAACAAAGAAAACTGTTTGAAAGTGTGGGGTTATTTTTTAATACAACTTCTCCAAAAATATCCCTGCTCATCCCAAAAACACACAGCAAATTTTACTTCTATTTGGATGAAACAAACATTGCCCTTTGCCAACCACCTCATCTCATGCTTCAGCCCTGCCCACCACCATTTAAGTCAACTTTTATTTACTAAAAAACCAATTCCAGGCTTTCCCAAAGATGATTACACTAAATATCCCACAGCCTGACTCCCAGGTTTTGTACTGATCATGGTTTTGCTTTTTCTAATAATTCCTATATCACCACTCAAATCTGCTTCTTCCTGTGGTTAAAAAACAG
This sequence comes from Heliangelus exortis, assembly GCF_036169615.1. Taxonomy (NCBI): domain Eukaryota; kingdom Metazoa; phylum Chordata; class Aves; order Apodiformes; family Trochilidae; genus Heliangelus; species Heliangelus exortis. The sequence continues at coordinate 195,457,603 of NC_092422.1, forward strand.
CCAAAAATTCACTCCCCAAACCATCCCCTTCCAAATATCTAACACACAACACTTCAGGACATCAGCACAGTTATTTACACAGAAATACTTCAGATATAACCACCCCATAGTCCCTGAAATATTTGCAAACTCAGGAACATTCCTTTTGTGCAACTGGAAGCCAGACACAGAGTAAAAATAAAATTAATGTTCCATAATGCTCAGGAGAACTCTGTTAAGTTTCAGCTCTCAGAATTCAATAGTTTCACATGATTTTATTGATTACCTGAAACCAAGCAGCAAATCTGACTCTGCAAAGGCAGTAAAGTAAAATCAAACCCATGCAAGAACACTGAGAACACTTAATTCAGTCATCCCATTTCTGAAAATTCACAAGAAAAGAAATTTTCAGGGTTTAAAAACACAAGAGGTTAAGGGCACACGAATGGAGATGAAATCCCTCCTCTCCTCCAGGTCCAGCTGAACCTCAGCATCAATTCTCTCCATGGCCCATCAGGACATGACCTGATCCCTCCTCTCTGAAATAAAAATCAGTGGAAGAACAAGCAGCAATCTTGACCATCTTGCTGCAAACAGTTTTATGAAGGTGACAAATCCCCTGAGGCAAAAATCCCTTGCCAAACTTTTCATCCAACAATGCTAAAAGCACCAGTTTTGTTACCAGTTTTGTTTAATGGGATGCAGAGATGAAGACTGGACCACAACAGAGCTGTATTCCCAATTAACAGAAAAGCTTTCTGCTCTTCTATCTCTTTCTTTTATCTTTTATAAAGACAAAATCCCATTTTAATCATGTTATATAGAGCTGTGCTGCTATTTCCAACTCAATTTTCCAATATTCCAGGTGTTCCAGTGCACAGGGATTTAAGACCCACTCATCACATGATCCTGGTTCCATCCCCCAGTTTAATGTCCAATTATTTAATGTCATTATTATTGCTTTTCATTTCAAAAATTGACCATCTAGACTATACATAGTCTCTCTAAAAAAAGATAATAAAACCCCACAACCTCCTCCTCCCCTAACCCCCAAAAAACCCAGCTACACATGGGAACATTTGGTGCTTTTTGAAGTTAAAACTCTGATCAGATGAGGTAGCTTCGTATCTATCAGCTTAGACATGAGCTCTGAAAGTGTTGGGAAACTTGCAAGAAATTTTAACTGGACCCAGAAAACCTCTCAGTGTCTGGGAAAAAAAAATTTCTAGAAAAAACCAGCAATATTTCTAGAAAAATAGCAGTATTTCTAGAAAAAATGCCCCCACCAAACATGAGTAGGACATCACAAGTTGCCCCAAATCTGTCTTAAAACAAATATAGAATATGGAAGAATTAAAGCTGAACAAACCAAACAGAATTTCCAAGATAAGATGATGTACTGCTCAGAATATCTCCATAAGAAAAAAAATATTAATATAAGAAAATGATAACTCCAGAACCTCTAGAGTGTTGATTTTTTATTCACTACCATTAAGATACTCTTGGTAGTAAAGTATGCTTCAGCTTTCATGTTAGGATAATAGAAACTCAGAAAAGTTTCTTCCATACAGCTACCACCCCCTGGCATTTGTACAGTAACACAGACAAAGCAAAGTTAAACAAAAATACAAAAAATAATTCATTTATAAGAGAGGCAATATTAATATCTCCACAGAAGAGAATTCACTGCAGAAATAAAACCCTGTAAGTAAATACCTGGAGGTAATAAATACCTGTAACCTATATTTATGAGGCTGCAGCACCAAGATCTCAGTGAATATCAATCAGCAGTAACAAAATAATTATGAGTAGCCATACACCCAATTAGCTGAATGCTGCACTTCAGCTGCAAATGAGATATTGGAACAGGTTCATTGCTTCTTCACAAAGGAACTCAAATAAACACAGAGTTTGCTTGGGTGCTATTTACACAACACCTCCAAAGGTCACCTTAAAGATGCAGCCATTCTGCCCAAAACTACCCAAATTAAAAGCTATAAAGACATTGCTAATATTAAGTCATAGAATGGCTGAGGGTGGAAGGGAATTTGGAGCTCATCTCCCCCAAGCTCCATGCCCAGGGACACCTCTCACCCAGCCCAGGTTGCTCCAAGCCTCATCCAAGCTGGCCTTGAACACCTCCAGGGAGGGGGCAGCCACAACTTCTCTGGGCAATCTGTTCCAGAGTCTCAGCACCCTCCTCCTGAAGAACTTCTTCCTAAGCTCCAGGCTGAACCTCTTCTCCTGCACTTTCAAACCATTTCCCCTTCTCCTAGCACTGGACACTCTTCTGAAAAGTCCCTCTGCAGCCTTCCTGGAGGTTCCCTTCAGGGATTGGGGGGCAGCTCTAAGGTCCCCCTGGAGTCTCAACACTCCCAGCTCCTCAGCCTCTCCTCATGGCAGAGCTGCTCCAGCCCCTGGATCATCTTTGTGGCCTCCTCTGGACTCATCCCAACAGATCCATGTCCTCCTTCTGCTGGGGACACCAGACCTGGAGGCAGGATTGGAGCTGGGGGTCTCCCAAGAGCAGAGCAGAGGAAAATCACCTCTTCTGATCTGTTGTCCATGGTGGGCAACTGGGCTGGTGAAGGGATCCAGCACAGATCCTCTGAGGAGAGGCTGAGGGAGCTGGGGGTGTTGAGGCTGGAGAAGAGGAGGCTCAGGGGAGACCTCATCACTCTCTCCAACTCCCTGAAAGGAGGTTGGAGCCAGGGGGGGGTTGGGCTCTTTTCCCAGGCAACTCTCAGCAAGACAAGAGGGCACAAGAGGTCTCAAGTTGTGCCAGGGGAGGTTTAGGTTGGACATTAGAAAGAATTTCTTTCTGGAGAGGGTGATCAGCCATTGGAATGGGCTGCCCAGGGAAGGGGTGGATTCTCCATCCCTGGAGATATTTCCAAAGAGCCTGGATGTGGCACTCAGTGCCATGGGCTGGGAACTGCAGTGGGAGTGGATCAAGGGTTGGACTTGATGATCTCTGAGGTCCCTTCCAACCCAGCCAATTCTAGGATTCTATGGTCCTCCTGATACAAATAAATTATAATTGCTTGGAAGTTGGATGAAGATTTCAAGGTCAGCCTGGGTTTCACCTTCAAAAGTAGTGCCTGGGTTTGGCACAGCACTGATACGAGTTTCCCATCACCAAAAAAACAGATGTTTATCAAAATTTCTCAGGCATTGCCTTGAACACAGCTACAGAACAGTCCTGTGATGAACCAAAACCCTTCTCAGCCTGGATGCAACAGACACACATTAATTTTATCCTTTGTAATGTAGAAAACAGCAATTAAGGAGCCAACTAAAAGTGTTTGTTTAATAACTGCCTTTTAAAATAAATAAAGGAATCCAGTTAGCTGGATACAGCAAGGTTGGAGGTTCATACAGATCTATAATTGCTATTTTTTTAAGGAGCTGCAGGGGATAAACCATTCTCAGGTAGTTTAGGAGAAGTTTGCAGGCAGATTTCAAAATTTCAGCAGTCCCAGTTTTACAGCTGCCCCTTGGTGCAGACTCCCAGCTCCAAATTCATGAATATCCACCCTTGAAATGCCTTCAGTTTGCATTTTTCTGGCAGGCAGAGAAGAACAATCTGCTTCAAAGTAAGAGCCTAGTTTTACACTTAATTTATAAAGCATCACCAGTCACCTGGAAGTGTTCTCCCTAAGCCATTCCATGGTGATTTCTTCATCACCCCACCAAAACCATCAGATGATGGGGTAAGTGGATAAGCAAGGGTCTCCCAAGCCATCTCCAAGGCTATGAGTGATCCCAGGCATTGATCCAGGGCTGGAAGAGCACCCTGTCACAAGAGGTTTACAAGATTTGCCCAACAAAATGCTAACCACAGCAATGAGGGCTTTTCTCAGGGAAAAGGTCACATGAAATATCCACAGTCCTTCAGGCAGACCCGGGTAGGTTAAAGAAGAAAAGGTTAACTGATTAATAAGCAGAAGGAAAGGGTGGCAGAGAGTTGGCCTTCAGCAGCTCCAGAGGCACAACCATCTCATAGGAGAACTGCTGACAGGTCAGGATGAATTGGGATGCACCAGTGCTGCCAGAGAGCACATCCCTAAAATCTTCTTTCTCTGTTCCACTGCTGGAGATTTTCCATTGGTTTTGCAATCTGAGGTTTGCTGGATGAACACAAGTGCAGGCTAAAATAGAAGCAGAGAATCATGGAATTGTCAGGGTTGGAAGGGACCTTAAAGCTCATTCAGTTCCATCCCCCCTGCCATGGGCAGGGACACCTCTCACTAGATCAGGTTGCTCAGCACCCCATCCAGCCTGGCCTTAAAAATTTCCAGGGATGGGGCTTCCACCACCTCTCTGGGCAACCAGTGCCAGTGTCTCACCACCCTCATGATGAAGAACTTCTTGTAGGGTGTGAATTGACTCTAACATCACCCAGGGACAGGCTGTGACTGTCACATGAAACAGTTACTCAGCTTTTGATCCACCACATTGCTCTGCCCACAAACTCTTCACTGATTTAAAGAATATCAGGTAGGGAGGGACCTCCAGGATCAGCTGCTCCAACCCTTCTCATGTTATTGTTGATCTGAGATGTCCCAGCACCCACTGAGCTGAGACTTCAAACTTCCCAAAGTGGGGGAATCCACCATTTCCACTGGGAAACCATTCCAAGGTCTGAGTGTCCTCAGAGTGAAAAATTTTCCCCTTTTGTTCAATCAGAACCCCCCCTGGAGCACCTTGTGCCCATTGCCCCTTGTCCATGGGGCTCCTTGTAAACAGGGAGTCTCCATCTCCTTTGTAGCTTCCCTTTAAGTACAGAAACATGGGAATAAGGTGTCCCCTGAGCCTTCTCTCAAGGCTGAACAGACCCAGTTCAAACCCATCCCATCCAGCCCTGTGCATTCCCATCTGTGTGCTGATAAAATCCAAGATGAAAAAGGTTTGTACCTCCTGGTACAAAGCAACCATGGGCAGCAAAACTACAATCTTTGTTCACTGAATAGTTTTCTTGATTTCCAAACGTAATGTGTGTTGGGCTACAAGAGTTTTTTAATTTTAACCTTCTGTTCCAACATATAAACATGCACCATTTGAAATGAGCAACAGTGGTCACTGATGGACATTTGTAGAAACACATGCTTCTCCCTCCTCCCCCAGAGTGATTTCTTTTTGAGGGTATTTCTACTCCCTAAATCATTCCTCATCACAAAAAAACAATCCAGACACATCTCTTAGGAAAAAAAAGACAAAAAAACCCCAAAAAAACACCATATGTTAATTTTCACTTGTAAAGGTAGAGAATAGTTATGAATTAGAACCAGCAGTGACAATAATACATCATGAAATGTATTCTTTGACAACTGTAATTAAAACAAGCTTTCACAATTACCACTAAATGAGCTCCAGTACATTTTTTAAAAATAATGAAGTCCTAAAAAAAAAAAAATGAGCAGTACAGATAAAAAAGATCCCACTGAAAGGAGGCTAATGGAGAAAATTTAAAAACTGAATTTACAAACAAGTTGGGATATAGTCCATCCAGGAGATGTGGCATAAAGCTGCACTTACTAAACCTAAGAAGAGTTCAAGAAGAAAATAGACAAACACTCTGTACTTCAAAGAGCAGAGTTACAGATTCCAGTCCCTCATGCAAGCCACAAGAAAATGCAACTAAAATCCAGAGGCATTCTGCTGTCCATCAAGGCAGAAGTTCATTCATGTTCTTGTCCCATTGAGCACAGCTTTTGTTGCCACCTAAGAAATAAAAACTTGAGCATCAGCTGAAGGAGGTGGAAAAGGAGAGCAGACAGATGTGGCTGAGGTACTCAAAGGGAGCTCAGGAAGTTGTGTAGCTCCTGCTCAGAGCAAGGTCAACTAATCTGTATCATGTTGGGTTTTTAGAACCTCCAAACATAGAGAACCTCTCCCATCCCTTCCCCAAGGTCTCCAGGATTCTGTGTGTAGAGCCAGAGCTCAAGGAGAAGTAGTAACAGCTTCTCCTGAAGTCTACTGAGTCACCAACCACTTGAGAGGACTGCAGGTTCCTTCCAGGCTGATTTATTTTCTGTTCCTATCCCCCAAAGAAGGGGCAGAATGAGCACAGAGTTGTACCAAGCTTCTACCAAATGAGCAATGTGAGTAATAGAGAAAAGCTGCACTCACCCCCCAAAAATTCTGCTCCTCCCTGACTGAGCCATCTGGTTTCTCCAGTATGAAATCAACATGTTTTGAAAATTTTATTTTTCTTGAAAATGGAAATTAAAATAGAGTAATGACTCTCCTGTTCATTAGAAATATAGAGAAAAGCCTCATGATTCCATCCAACCCTAGGTCAAAGGGAAAATTGCTGCTAAACAACTCTGTATTACAGCCCTGAACGTCAAGGGGAATAAAAGAAAGGCACAACTTCTTTCTGAAACTCTGTACATGCTTTTCATTTAACTAACATGGTCCAAAAAGATCAAACATGCTAAAGACTATCTGTACTGCTGCCAGGTATTTGTAGCAATTCAAATCATCTCTGTAACTGTTTCTGACAGCTTCTGATGTTCCAGTTGTATGTCAAATATGTACAGTTTTCCACTAATCTTAAAGAAACAGTCACAGGCTGCTCCAGCTGAGCCAAAGTGGATTCCTACAATAAAAAAAAAATGGAGTAAGGGAAATGTTATCCCATAAAATAACATGAGCTGTCAATGTGTCCTTGCAGCCCAGAAACCAAGCAGGTCCTGGGCTGCATCAGAAGTAGAGACAGAAAGTCAAGGGAGGGGATTCTCCCCCTCTGCTCTGCTCTGCTGAGACCCCACCTGTAGCTCTGTGTCCAGCTGTGGAGTCCCCAAGAGCAGAAGGACACAGAGCTCCTGGAAGGTGTCCAGAGCAGAGCCACTCAAATGCTCAGAGGGCTGAGCACCTCCCTGGGAAGCCAGGCTGAGGGATTGGGGTTGTTCAGCCTGGAGAAGAGGAGGCTCCCAGGTGAGCTTAGAGCAACCTTCCAATATCTGAAGGGGCTCCAAGAAAGCTGGGGGAGGGCTTTGGACATGGGGGGGTAGGGAGAGGAGAAGGGAAATGGGTTAAAACTTGGAGAGAAAGGGGAGATTGAGGTTGGACATGAGGAAGAAATTCTTGGAAGATGGCTTCAGTGTTCAGGCACAAGACCTCTGGCAAGCAGACCTTTCAAGGTTGTTTTTCCTCCTCTGCTCTGCTCTTGTGAGACCCCCACCTGGGGTTCTGTGCACAATTCTGGGATCAACAACACAGGAAAGACATGGAAGTGTTGGAGCAAGTCCAGAGGAGGGCATGGAGATGATCCAAGAGCTGAAGCACCCCTCATATGAGAGGCTGAGAGAGTTGGGGTTGTTCAGCCTGGAGAAGACTCCAGGGGCACCTTAGAGCACCTTCCAGTGTCTGAAGGGGCTACAAGAAAGCTGGAGAGTGACAGAAGGAGGAGGATGGCTTTAAGCTGAGAGATTGAGATGAAATATTAGGAAGAAATTCTTGAATTTGAGGGTGGGGAGAGCCTGGCCCAGGTTGTCCAAGGAAGTTGTGGCTGCCCCATCCCTGGCAGTGTCTCAGGTCAGGTTGGATGGGGCTTGGAGCCCCCTGGGCTGGTGGGAGGTGTCCCTGCCCATGCAGGGGGTTGGGACTGGATGAGCTTTGAGGTCCCTTCCAACCCAAACCATTCCAGGATTCTATGAAAATATGGTTTTGGGGTCTATCTCCAGCTGAGATATAAAAGCCCCAAGTGCTGTTCCAGGGAGTGTTTCAGAGCTGCACAACCCAGGGGCATTTGGATCTCCTTGCATCCAGTGTCCATCAGGATGCCCAAAGATGGGAGAACTTCAGTCCTTCCATCAGCTGATTTGACTGAGCCACTTGGGGGGTTCTGACCCTGCAGAAGGGGACAGGGCTGAAAGGACCCAGATGACAGAAAAGTGACCCAAGCACAGCCCTGACACAGATTATCCTGGGGATAAATTTCCCAGGATTGCTGTGGCTGCCCCATCCCTGGCAGTGTCTCAGGTCAGGTTGGATGGGGCTTGGAGCCCCCTGGGCTGGTGGGAGGTGTCCCTGCCCATGCAGGGGAACTGGAAATAGATGATTTTAAGGTCCCTTCCAACCCAAACCCTTCTATGAAGACACAGGAAAACCAACCTCCAGTTAACAGATTTAGGAGTGGGTCCTACTTCCACCTAGGCTGCTATAGTGCTGTTGGAGGAAGTTGTAGCTATTTTTGTCCTTTTTCACTGTATTCAGAATTGATTTCATGATAATTGTGCAGAAATACTTGGAAATTCCTGCATGAAATGAACAACAGAAAGATATAGAAAAGGTAACAACGAGCACTGTAAGCCAATATTTGGTGTATTGCAATAAATCATGCAAAACAAAGGAAACACCAAGGAAGCACCAGCTTCCAGAAGGTCTTCTCTACTCCAGGTGGCCACTGAAGTCTAAAAAAAAGTGAATAAAAAGAAATTTGCACTTCAGATGCCTAATACCTATACACTCTGATTACAGAAAATGTTGAAGTCCACTTTCCATCGAGGAACTTTTAGTCATGCTTCAGGAATCCAGCATCTTTTGCCAACACTTTGTATTTTTAAATGCCAGAGCTCATTTCTTCTCTCTTGAAAACTGAAGATTCAGTAGGCTGAGAGTGAACAGTGAAATAATTTTTCCAGATGCTGCAATGAACACTCAGCCTCTCACTGAAGGCCACTTCAAAGCCAATCTCATCTGAAACCCCACAGAAAACTTCCCCTATCTCTTTATTAGAGGTCCAGCAGCAGCAGGGACCACACATTCTCCAATGTTATTTCCCATCTGCAAATATCCTTGGATCAAAACTATTGGTGAATTGATAGAATTTCCTCCCAGCAGAAGTTGCATCATTTGAAGCAGTTGCTCAACCTGCTTTCCAATTTCCACTAAAGGCAAAACCCAATGATGCTCAAGTAGGTAAATCCATTTTTGTGTGCAAAGTAAGAGTACATTTATTTCTTCTCAGCTATTCAAGTTATTGATTCCTGCTTAAGACACAAAAGGGAATCACTTGTAACTCCATCAAGTGTTTCTCAATTTGAAAGATGCAATATAAGAAGCACCTTGGTTTTTGGGTATTCAAGACATCACTTCAAGATATTGGTTTATCCATAGTTTTTGTTAAATTGAAGTTTTCCCTTTACTAATAAACAAACCATCAAAACTCCCTGACTCAAATAATGCAGCCATACCATCTACCACTATCCCAGACCAAAGGTTTTTTTAATCAGCTTGAAAAAAAAACAAGAATTGTGAATAGTAAATAATTTGAGAGAGAAACTGCAACTCAGCAATAAGCAGATCTTTTAAACAAGGCACAGGAACTAACAGCAAAATATTTAGGTATTTAACCTCAACATTGGCAAGGAGTAATTTTGGCCACTTTGGGGAACATGACAGGTTTTAGAAAAGACTTTTTATCACCAAGATACACAAAAAAATGGACACAGTGAAGAATACACTTCTAGCTAATTTGTATGGCATCCATGACCAGGCTACACAGAAATTACCCCACTGAATAAGTCATTTTTAAGCTCTTTTGTTTTGCTCTTTGCAGCTGCATAAATCATTGCTTTTTAGCTCTTTTTTTGTTCTTTGCACCAGTTCAAAAACTTAATTCTTGGAAATAATAGGAGAATTACATGACTCTTTCCATTGTATCCCTGAAGTAGTCAGCTAGGTGTGAAAATTCTAGGTGATAATATTTAAATTAATAAATACAACCTAACGTGCAGCAAGGATAGAAAACAAAGCCCCAGGAAAGTGGGGGGGAGACAGCAGGAAGCCTGTGTGGGGACACAGCAAGAGTTAATGCACTTTTTATTTTAATTAGCAAATTACAATGCTCTTCTTTCAGAATTTCCTTTAAAGTTTTAGCAACTTCTTCTGAAACAAACCCCTAGGAGAATTACTGCTTCGAGCAGAATAGCTCTGAAAGGAGCAGGGATTGATTTGTGTATTGATTATCAGTGGGCATCTTCCTTTTGTATAATCCTGTAACACGTGTCATTGAATTTCTGTGCCCAACTTCCATTCAGTGCACTTTTATTTCTCTTCTCATTTGATTGCAGAGCCCCTGGGGAAGAGCCTGGAACTCACTAAACATCTGTGCAATGTTTAACATAATTATACTTCAAGCTCTGCTCCTGCTTGTATTATTCTAACAAAAATAAATAATATACTAAGCACGGAAAATATATAAAAATATATAAAATTGAGGGGGAAAGCAGACTTAATGCAAGACAGTAAGAAGCCAAACACTTGATTTTTGTAAAGACCATGCTAGAAAAGCAAATGAAAATAATTAAAAAGATTTTTCTAAAGGCCCTGCCCAGTTCAGATGGGATACATCCGAGTGTGCTAATAATTAGGCACCGAGCAACTAAAAAAAAAAATAAATCCAAACTTAAAAATTACTAATTGGAGGCAGGAAATATATTTAAGAGAGGGTCTGATGCTAACATTGCTATTCCTTACTCTAAAATCCTTGTCATGTAAATTTGTTGACACAACATTTACAACAAACACAGCAAGAGAGAGAGACAACAAACATGGTTCTACTTTTTTTTCTCTCAATAATGAAGAAACAAACAGTTCATTAAAGAAAAAGAGATCCTTAATAATGAGACATTAAAAATCACTCAACGCTATCTTATACGAAGAAAAATGAAAACTAAATAATAAAAAAAATCTAATTAAATGCTCAAAGGCTTAATGAAAACTACTGGTTAAAAATGGTTAAAAAAATTAAAAAGTTAAACCAGAGAATAATACGTGGCCAATGTCCCAAGTTTTCAGACAGTTTACAACTAGGATGACAACAGACACCTAAAAAAAAAAAGAGATGCTGAGATGCTCAAGCAGAAATCATCCTAATTCTTCAAGACCATGCAGAAGATGACAAGAAGCCACTTAAGGTACCAGGATCAGGCAGCCTGAGGACAAACAAAATCCAGAGCAGATGAATGGGACATGAAACAACTTGGAAGCAAAAGCTTCCACCATCCATGTGAAGCCTTTTTCTTCTGATTGTAAAGCCCCAGAGACGATGTGAAGCTGGGAGGGGTGAGTGATAGACCAATGTGATGCTCCCCAGAGAGATCTGGAGGGGCTGGGCAAAAGTCAACCTCGTCAAGTTCAATAATTACAAGTGTAGAGCCTTGATTCTGGGGTGGAATAACCCCAATCACCAGTGAAAATTTAGGGATGTCCTGCTGGAAAGCAGCTCCATGGAGCAAGCCCTTGGAGTCCTGGTGAAAAAAAGTTCTCCAGGGGTCAGCAATGTGCCCTTGGGGCCAAGAGGGCCAATGGTGTCCTGGGGGCATCAGGAAAAGTGTGTCCAGCAGATCCAGGAGGTTCTCCTCCTCCTTCTCTGCTCTGCTTTGCCCTGGGGAGACCACCCCTGGAATCCTGGCTCCAGTTTGGGGCTCCCCAGTTGAGGAGAGACTGGGATCTACTGGAGAGAGGCCAAGGGAGAGCTGGGAGGGTGAGGAAGGGACTTGAGCATCTGTGCTGGGAAGAAAGAGTGAGAGGCCTGGGGCTGTTGAGGCTGGAGAAGAGAAGGCTGAGAGGGGATCTGCTGAATGTCCATCAAGAGCTGAGGGGTGGGGGGCAAGAGGAAGGGGCCAATCTCTTTTTGGGGGTGGCCAGGGAGAGGCCAAGGAAGAATGGGTTGAAGGGAGAAGAGAGGAAGTTCCAGCTCAGCATGAGCAGGAGAAACTTGGTGAGGGTGAGGCTGAGGGAGCCCTGGCCCAGGCTGCCCAGAGAGGTTGTGGAGTCTCCTTCTCTGGAGCCTTTCCAAACCCCCCTGGATGTGTTCCTGTGTGGGCTGCCCTGGGGGATCCTGCTGGGGCAGGGGGGTTGCACTGGGGCATCTCCAGACCTCCCTTCCCACCCCAAACATTCTATATTCCTGTGGTTTTGGGGGAAGATTTTGTGTGAAGGACATGGTTCACACCATGCTTGGAGAAATCAGTATTGTGTCCTGCTGCAGTCCAATTGTTCCTCCTCTCATTTTATTTTACTCTTCATGTACAAGTAAGTCCTGCCCAGAGGCTTTTTCTTGTAGTGCTTCTAGAATACCTGGTGATATTCTTAACATCAGGGGAGGTCTGGTTGTGGTCAGAGGGGGATCCTGCCCTGGGGGATCCTGCTGGGGCAGGGGGCTTGCACTGGGGCATTTCCAGAGCTCCCTTCCCACCCCAAACATTCTCTGATTCTATGACATAGACTAAAGAAACCCCAAGACCCTCCCAGTGCTCTGGATCACTACAGCCAGAAGTTCCAGAGAAGCAAGAAGCTGGAGATAGAAAAAAAACCTCAAACCATCCCCAAGAGCTTCGTGTACGTAAAAGGGTACATGATAGAGGTATACAAATTAATTAAATGTTCAGAGAAGGTGAGTCAGGCTCTCTTATTTACTCCTTCTCATAATACAAGAGCAAAGAGATATTCAGTGAACAGTGAAATTGAAAAGCAACATATTTGAAACCAATTAAATGCATAATTAACCTGCAGAACTTATTGCCACAAGTTATTGGTGAAGCCAATCGCTTAGGAAAACCCAAAGAAAAGTTCAGACATTTGGATTAACTCTGAAAACATCCCCAGTTATACCTTATATATTATATGTATCTATAAGGTAGCTGAGACTCTGGATTCTTCTGAGGACTGTAAACCTCGTTCTGACAGCAGTTTAAAATCCTAAAGTCTGTCAGACATGAATTCTAAGAGCTTAGGAGGGAATTTCCCATCCTTTTCATCCCACCTCTGTGTTCCAAAGTCTCTCAAAAGAACTACTTTGTTTCTTCTGGCATATGAGAAAAAAAAGAATTATTTGAGTACAAAAATCTCAGCTGCTCACAGTCAGCTGCTGCAATGCTGTCTGTACACAACCAAGAAAGAAAAAAAGCCTTAAAAAAAACCAAAACACCATACCAGCATTTTTCTTGAGCAATCTAGATGGCAATTTGTAAATGGATTACAAGAGATCCATACAGAAAGCATCAGAAGTCTCCTTGCAGAACTGCCTCTTGTTTGTGTGTAGGTAACAGCTAAACAGCACAAAGAACTGATGTTAAATAAAACTCAAGGTATAAAAGAAAACCAAAGTGTCTAATCAGCAGGGAAAAAATAGCTAACAAGTAAATGTAAACACTGCTGAGACAGAAACCAGGATGACAAACTGGTTGAAATGCCTTGTGCAGAAAGAGAGACTGCAGAGTTTCTCTGCTCAGCAAATTTCTTACCATTAGCCTTCTTGTTCTTAAGACAGAGAAATCCATGCAGCAAAAAGCACAATTTTCTAGACTAAAGTAGAGGAAAAAAGTGTTGAGAAGCACTATGAAGATGAGGACAGTAAGTCCATGCTCTGGGTTTCCCAAAGCAAACCAACACTGATGGTTCCTCCAGCTTCTTCCTTCCCATTATTGCTTCTCCTTCATCTCTTCACCTTCCCAAACTCAAACCCAGTAACACTGGTATAGCTGTGACATTCTGCTTGGACACTTCAGCTGCTTAAATAGGAAGGATGAGTATAAATTTGGGATTGTATTTTAAATCAAAACAGTAACAGGTCAATAATTGGAAAATCAAGAGATTTCCAGTCAAAGAACTGAGTAGAAATGGATAAGAATGTCCCACTAGGATCCCAGTAGAGAAACTATCACCATGCTGGTTGTTCTTGTTCTTCATTGCTGTGTCACAAACCTGAGGCTCTGATTAGGATTCAGCTGCTTCCAGTGCTGCACAAATGCCATATGGACAACTAGCAGAAGGAAGAACATCTGTGAGGCTTAATGCAATCTATATTCAAGAGATAAGAAGGTAAGAAAAAGATTGCAGGAAACAATTAACATCCAATCGGCCATTCCTAGAAGTATTTTGGAATTTTTTCTGTTCTTAGACAGTGTGAGTGGTATCATAGAATCCTAGAATTGGCTGGGTTGGAAGGGACCTCAGAGCTCATCAAGTCCAACCCTTGATCCACTCCCATTGCAGTTCCCAGCCCATGGCACTGAGTGCCACATCCAGGCTCTTTGGAAATATCTCCAGGGATGGAGAATCCACCCCTTCCCTGGGCAGCCCATTCCAATGGCTGATCACCCTCTCCAGAAAGAAATTCTTTCTCATGTCCAACCTAAACCTCCCCTGGCACAACTTGAGACCTCTTGTGCCCTCTTGTCTTGCTGAGAGTTGCCTGGGAAAAGAGCCTAACCCCCCCCTGGCTCCAACCTCCTTTCAGGGAGTTGGAGAGAGTGATGAGGTCTCCCCTGAGCCTCCTCTTCTCCAGCCTCAACACCCCCAGCTCCCTCAGCCTCTCCTCAGAGGATCTGTGCTGGATCCCTTCCCCAGCCCAGTTGCCTCCTTTGGACCTGCTCCAGCACCTCAATCTCCTTCCTGAGCTGAGGGGCCCAGAACTGGACACAGGACTCAAGCTGTGGCCTCCCCAGAGCTGAGCACAGGGGCTGGTAGAAGGCACAGTAACAAATAACCTGAACTTGTGCTGTGATTTTAACTTCCAGAGATGTGTTACCAGTCAGCACAACTACCCTGATTATTGCCTACTTTTTGTTTTATAGTTTTAAGAAGTTCTGCAGGAGCATCAGTTGTCCCCTCACTTCAACTGCTTGGGCAACCTCAGGAAAGATTCTTTTCCTTTTTCAGGACATCAGTGGTGTTTGAAAGGAACAATCAAATCATAGACTCTTTCAGGTTGGAAAAGATCCTTGGGATCATGGAGTCCAGGCATCCCTACTCTACAAAGTTCTACCCTAAACCACATCACCCAACACCAAATCTAAAAAACCCTCAGACACATCCATGGATGGAGACTCAACCACCTCCCTGGTTGGCCTGTGCCAGTGTCTGACCACTCCTCCTTCTGTGAAAAAATCAGTTCCTAATTTTTCCCTAACGAGTGCCAGTGCTGTCTGTATAAAAAAAAATCTATAGTTCATATATTTTAGGAAGGTATAGTATTATTTTCACACAACCCTTTTGAAGTAAGAAAGTTTGCAAAGGAAAGCAAGCAGTTGAAAGTCATAGAGAAAAGTCATAGAATCACAGAATGGTTTGAGTTGGAAGGGACTTGGAAAATCATCCAATTCCAACCCTCCTGCCATGGGCAGGGACACCTCCCACCAGCCCAGGTTGCTCCAAGCCCCATCCAACCTGGGCTGAGACACTGCCAGGGATGGGGCAGCCACAGCTTCTCTGGGACACCTGGGACAGGGGTTTACCACCCTCACACCAAAGAATTTCTTCATGATATTTAACCTAAACCTGCTCTCTTCCAAATGAAAACCATTATCCCTCGTCCCATCCATCCAGGCCCTTTTCCAAAGTCCCTTCTCAGTTTTCCTGGAGCACTTTCAGGGGCTGGAAGGTGCTCTAGGGTCTCCCTGGAGCCTTCACATCTCCAGGCTGAATACCCCCAACTCTCTCAGCCTACCTCAGTCCACAGAATTCTTCAGTAAAATATCAAGTGTCAGTACTTTTATAATTAAGGCAAAACCCCCTCTTACATTTTGGGGGTTGCTCAAACACGTCACGTTGACAAATTTTTGTGTACAGCTCAATAATGAGAGGGCTGGAAAGCAAAGCTCTTCTCTGAGTTTGTGAAGTGTTAAACCTTATTTGTCATGCAATACAGACTGTTCCAGCCTACACTGAGAATTAGTGCTTAATTTCCTAAACGTGGAGAGACACAGCAAGCACTTGCAGAAGTAATGCCACTGGTATTTGCATGAAATTGCAAGAACCAAAATTGTTAAAATTAAATCAGGAATGGTACAAGAGTAACAACTTGTCTCTGTCCTCAAAGGGGAAGACAAAAAAAATAAAAATTAATTATGCAGAACAAAACATGAGTGATCATAAACAGGCAAAAAGATTTAATAAAATGTTTCTTTATCCCTCATAATACAGAGCACACGATGCCTTGGTGAGGTTTCAGGTTATTAAACAAGATGAAGCTCTGCAATGAAATAAGAAGAAAACCTGGACTAGGGATTGAAAGATTTTTTCCTTGTCTTCCAAGTGTCTTGATCTGGTGCCAGATAAACACAGAAATTCCAGTGACATGATCAAGGAAGATTAACTGGAACACCAGGAAAGGGATGAAAGGAAACACCAGGAAAGGTTCTATCCACCTCTCTCCTCCTCTTCCCCCCATGCTGTCCTGGAAATTGCAAGGTAAACCAGATTTCAGAGACAAACAGTGAAAAAAATATATAATTGACTTTCTATGCACTCTTCCTGAAATATTTCTAAATTCTTCTTCATTCAGAAAAAAGGCATCTGAAGTCACTCTGAAGAGATTCTCCTTTTTTATAATTTTGGGTCTAGAGGAGTAGTACATGTACAATATAGTTATGAAGCTTCAAAAGAAAAACATTTTTGCACCACAGAAAACAAAATATAATGTTATATATTTACATATATATTTATTAGATTTAATTATCATATTACTTACTGCAAGATACCACATCTATCTGCAAGTCAGCTATTAGAGGTTACCTTGTATTCTGGCTCTGTTTCACACTGAGACACATGCCCAGGGATGCAGAAGCTGAAAAATTGAATTTCCAGCAGAAATTACATTTTTCTTAGAATGGATCTCATTGCACAGCAATCTCCAACCACTCAAAATTACACAACATTTTTTTACACGTGAGAAAACACTCAACAGAAATCTCCTGGAACATTTTTCACTGTTTGATCCTGCTAAATTTCAGTGATACGAAGAGAATAAGGGATGGGATTTATTTTAGACAGCAGTGGACCAGTAGCTCCAGATGTTATGGAAATAAGACTTTTCAAGTAAGACTTTCCAAATTGGACATAATATCCATGTCCTAACTCCCTGTCAGTAAAATGTCTAAAGACCTCTTGGAAAAATTGGGTTTCTTTATTCCCAAAGTGTCAGCTTTGTTAACCACCACCTC
The DNA here is from genome assembly GCF_036169615.1 of Heliangelus exortis. Lineage (NCBI taxonomy): Eukaryota > Metazoa > Chordata > Aves > Apodiformes > Trochilidae > Heliangelus > Heliangelus exortis. The sequence continues at coordinate 195,474,540 of NC_092422.1, forward strand.
CCTGTCCAAATTCCACAGGCAGTCTCTGGCAGTGACTATAAAAATTTTTCACTTCTTTCTTTATGCCATTGAGCACTATTAGAAATCTGCCACATTCTACTTTTACAGCCTCAATTTATAGGTAAAATGTATTCAGATACTGAAATTCTGACAAGGAAACAGAGGGAAAAACACAAGTGGTATCCCTGCTGGTGACACACAGACCCAGCTCAGAAACCCTCTCAAAAAGAGATGGGAGCATTAATCTACATTATGCAAAATATCACCACAAATGCAGAAATTCACCTCCTTTAAACTAAAATGAAGGAGAGTCTGGTTTGCTTGTATGAAAACTTAATCTGTAGCACACAGCAAGCAGTGTTCTCTTTAATGATGGGGAAATATTCTCAGATCTTCTTTTACTTCAGTGGAGTTAATTAAAAAGGCCAAAGAATATTTCCCTGTAATTTAAGCTGTAAAGGTGTATTACAACTGGAGTAAACTACTCAGCTTTCTCTACTACAGTAGAGAAAAAAAGACACCTTAAGACAAATCTGCAGGGTTTTTTTCAATTCTGTAACATAAAAGACCTGAACACATGGTCTATGGAATGAAATACTAAAGACCAAAAAACTCACAAAACTGGAAAGAAAATAAAGAGAGTCATTATCAGACTGGAACCTGCCAAACTCAAAAATATCCTAAAAAGTGGCTGCTCTCTCCAAATTCTGCAATTTTCTATGCAAACAGGTCCAACCCAAAGAGTTTTCCTTGTGGCAAAGGCTCCCTTACTCTAAGAACTAAAGAAATATCCTAGACAAGATATTTCTATTCCAAAATAAATATTCTAGGAACCACCAAGTCCATTTTCAGGGCATCTTGGAAGAGACCTAAGAAATTCAGGCAGGAATGGGGACGTTTTTGTGACATGAAAAGCTTCGACTGGAAAGCAAAAATACCTGCTTTAGGCAAAAAAGTGGTTTTTTTCCCCTATGTAAGTATATTGCTTCCCACATTTTCATCTATCTACAGGTGTTTGCACATTTTTATTTTTTCATATGTACAAAACCCTCAAAAATGATCTTAAAAATTATAGTATAGAATGGAAAACCTTACATGTTCATTCTAAGAATGTATTGAGACACACAACAGGTTTCTCCAAAATACCACCTGGAAAAATTTGATTGACACTTTCTTAAAAGCAGTTGATTTTTGAAGCCTAAATCTTTTTCCATGTTTACTCATGTATAAGGCTTCCAAATGATACCAGGATTGTATCTGAATGGAAAAAAACCAGAAACTGAATGGAAAAAAAACAGAAAGAGGAGCAGCAGAGAGTGAATGATGATTGTAAAGAACAGGGGACAGATTTTTCAAAAGGATCAGCATTTTTTTGTATAACATTCAGCTACAAATCTACCAGCAAATTTACTGAGAGAGAAACTAAGACCTAGATACTTCTGCAGGGTTTTTTATTTTTTATTTGTTTTCAATTTAACAGGGAGTATCAAAACACTATATATTTGACTAATCTTCTCTTTGCTCAGCTCCCCCCCAAAAAACTCCAAAGCATTAACACCAACATTTCCAAACTGCTAAAAAGTAGAAACACTGCCTATTATAAATGCCCTTTTTTTTTCACTTTTGCACAACAAAAAAGAAAATCAGAAGACAGGCAGAGATCTACCTTAGTAGTTAGAGGTTCAAAAGATAAATTCACAAAGAAATAGTACAAAATAACAGATCAGGGAGTATAAGCACAGGTAGACTCAAAATCTTTTGAGCTACATAAGAGCAATGGCTTTTATCATCACAGTCTTTGCATATAACTTAGATTTTCTGTCTAATATTTATGGGAGGAATAATTCTGAGAGATATTTGATTCCTCTGCTTGTTCAGAGGAATACACAAGCAAAATGCCATTTATCTGAGCCTGAGTATCAGAGGCTGCTTGGGTAAAACAGGAGTCACAGCTGATCTCCTGCTCCAGGCTACCTGAACCTCCCCAGATGTTATTTTCAGATCAAGAGGGGGATAAATTATAAAAACACAGAAAAGCAAGAAATAGGGAAGCATTTATGAAAGGCAAAATGGGAAGAAAAAAGAAGGATCCTGCAACAAAACGTGGAGGGCAAACCAAGCCCTGACACACCAATAGACCAAGGATCAGAGAATCAGAGAATTGTTCTGCTTCAAAAAGATCTTTAAGATCATCCAAATCCAACCCTTAACCCAGCACTGCCAAGTCCTAAACTAAAGGACCAGCACTAACCCATCTCCCATCTTCACAGCTTTTAAATCCCTCCAGGGATGGGGACTCCATCCCTTCCCTGGGAAGCCTGGGCCAGAGCCTGACAACCCTTTCAAGGAATTTTTTTTCCTGATATGAATTATTGCATCCTAAAATTCAATATCATGCAAGGAAGAGCACAAAGCTGCAGCTTTGCATCATGGGGGGATCTGGCACTTTGCTGGAAGAGATTTCTCCATATCTGGCTTCACTTGGCTAAACATTTATCCTTGTGCACAGTAAAAGTACAAAAAAACCAAACCAAACCAAACCAAAAAACCCAAAAAACCCCAACCAAACATCATTTTTGTCATCCTTTGTGACATCATTTGATGACACAACCAACTGGACAAGGAAAGGAGGGAGGCCAGATATCCCAGATGTCCACCTCTTCCACTGTTTCACCAGCAGCTCATCCTCTCAAGGACAGCATTCAGGAGATGAAAAACACTTTTTTCAGTCTCCACAAGCTCTACAAACAAGATTTATGATACATCTTGAGCATAAAGTCCCAAAAAGAGGTGAACCAAGGAGAGGGAAGGATAACACCAGCAGCAAAGCTTCAGCTGATGGTCTCAGGGTGGGTGGCAGCAGCAGCAGAACCTCCAGTACCTGAAGGGAACCTCCAGGAAGGATGGAGAAGGAGTTTTCCTAAGGGTGTCCAGTGATGGGAGAAGGGGAAATGGTTTGAAAGTGCAGGAGAAGAGGTTCAGCCTGGAGCTTAGGAAGAAGTTCTTCAGGAGGAGGGTGCTGAGACTCTGGAACAGATTGCCCAGAGAAGTTGTGGCTGCCCCCTCCCTGGAGGTGTTCAAGGCCAGGTTGGATGAGGCTTGGAGCAACCTGGGCTGGATGAGAGGTGTCCCTGGGCATGGAGCTTGGAGGAGATGAGCTCTGAGCTCCCTTCCCTCCTCAGCCCTCTAGGAACATCCTACAATTCAAACCTTTACACACGTCAAGAATCCAAGACCTTTCTTTATCTTTCCAAACACTGCTGTGTTCCACAGAATTGTGACTAAACCTACACCACATGACTGCTGAGAGGACTCAATCAACCCTCAGGCTCTTTTATTTCAGAGTTTCAAATGAACTTTAAGCTACAGCTCATGGGGCAAGATGAGATTTAGGGAGATTGAAGTTGGACAGTAGGAAGAAATTCTTTAATTTGAGGGTGGTGAGACCCTGGGACAAGTTGCCCATGGAAGCTGTGGCTGCCCCTGGAGGTGTTCAAGGCCAGGTTGGATGAGGCTTGGAGCAACCTGGGCTGGATGAGAGGTGTCCCTGGGCATGGAGCTTGGAGGAGATGAGCTCTGAGCTCCCTTCCCATCTAAACCATTCTGTGATTCTGTGATGACCCAGCCAAAGGACATTGGTGACAAAATACCAAACCATGGTTTGGGATGCCCATTTATCAAAGTACATTCCTGTATTGCAACTGGGAGGAGCCCCTTAGGAATTTTCTTGTTGGTTTTCTTGCTGGTTTTGTGGATTTTCATTTTTTCCTAAGGATCTTCATGGATTTTCTTAAATTAAGATGCACTCACAGCATGAGGAAGTGGAAGATCTAATCATGCTACTATTTTCCTCAGGATGTCTGAAGTGAAATTATTTCCTATATTTTCAGAGCTAGAAAAAGAAGACACAAAATGTTCAGAAATTCATAATTACTCTTGTAAGCAGTTCAAAGATTGCCTTGGTATTAAAAAAAAAAAAATCTGGATAAAAAGGAATGAAAACATCTAAGAGAGTAAGTTAATTGAAATAGGTTAATACTTTGTATTATCTAATAGCTAAGGTTTCTACAGTCATTAAGCCATAATGGCAAAGAAATTTAGATTTAAAAGAGAAATGATGTCTACAACCTTACCCACCGTTCTAAAAATCAAATTAAAAAAAAAAAAATTAATGATCTGCTTAACACTATCATATGAAATACACAGTGGAGAGTGAAACTACCTCCCCATTTATTTTTAAACTATTTCCACTATTCATGCTCATGGCTTAATGCAAACACCCCCTGCTATAACCTCTTATGGCAGTGAACCAAGCAAACCCCATAATCTTACAACTTGACTCCACTCTGCCCTGCTACTTTCTCCCCCAAAATATTCACCTATTTATAAAGCCACAGCAAAAATAATCTACATATCCCCTTGTCAGGAAAAAAAAAAACAACTTCAACCATTGCTTTAGACCTGTGGCACCTTCCTGTCTGAAATCCTTGGAGCTGGACCCACAATTCCTTCAACCCATCCTGAAGGAAGAAAATGATGTCACAGAATTGAGCTCCAAAGACTCTTATTTAATATTTGTAGGTGAGCCTTGTTAGCAGATCTTTTTTTATGCTTTAAATAAATCACAAATATTTTTTTTTTACAAGCATGGAGTGTGGATTTATAAATAAATAAATGAGGCAAAGCACTCAGCATGCAATAATAACCAACCACCCATGTGCCACATGCTTTGAGAGAGATCTAAGACAGAAACAAATTAACTTAATCCTATTACATTAAGGTCCAGGACTGAAAAGAGCTGCTGAACACTGGGGGTGAACCTGTGTCACTTTGATCTTCATTGCAACAACAACAACAACAAAAAGCAAAATGACAAGCTCAAATGAAAAATCATTTATAATAGATGAAAGCAGGGCTGAGCATTCCATGGGAGAAGTGTGTTTAGGAGAGGCAGAGGGTGAAAAAATAAAGAAAAATTGCAATTTTCCTCTGCTCTCTTCCCCCATCCCAGACCCCTTTCCTCAAATTCAAGCTTTTCCCAAAATTACTTTTAATCACTACATATAAGAAAACCATAGTGAAAAGAAAAATGTGCTTGAACATACCCATTGCACCCAATACATCATTTCTGGACCTGCCTCAAATGCAACGGTGATTAAACAACTAAATCAAACCAGACCCAGAAACAGGAGTTTTTAGGCTGTAAAATTAAAAAATTGGAAGGATGAGACTTTCATTTTTCCAGTACAGCAGGGAAACCTTAAAATCATTTTTCCACATTTCAGTCTCTGTTTCTAGAAAGACCCAGTGACACGGGACTATTTTAACAGAATATTTGACAAGCTGCTACAAACCCATGGTATGAAAGCAAAGCAACACTCACTCACACACAACCAAGGGAATGTGACATAAATCAGAAGTAAAATATATTGATAATTCCACCTTGGGGTACCCAAATGCATTTTCAGATCCCATTTTTACTCATTTTTTGTGCTCCAAGTAGCATCTTACTGATGGTTACATTAAGGTCTCCATCAGACAGCCTGGGGAGGGTCCAGAGAAGAGGCTTGAGGATGATCAGAGCACTGGAGCACCTTCCCTAAGAGGAGAGGCTGAGAAAACTGGGTCTGTTCATCAGTTTTGAGAAGAAAAGGCTTAGGGGAGACCTAATTATGATGTTCCAGTATATAAAGTATATATACAGTATATAAAGTATATATAAGGGGGGCTACAAGAAGATGGAGACTCCCTGTTACACAAGGAATCCCATGGAAAAGGGGCAATGGGCACAAGGTGCTCCTGGGGAGATTCCAATTGGACAAAAAAAGAAAATTTTTCCCTCTGAGGCCAGTCAGACATTGGAATGGTCTCCCAGGGTGGATTCCCCCACTTTGGGAAGTTTGAAGTCTCAGCTCAGTGGGTGCTGGGACATCTCAGCTCAACAATAACATGAGAAGGGTTGGAGCAGCTGATCCTGGAGGTCCCTTCCAAGCTGATATTCTATGATTCTATGATTGTAAATTAATAAAAAAAATATTGTAAATCAAAATATAAGTTTGTGGGGTTTTTGTTTTGCTTTGGGTTTCTTTTTGGTTTCTTTTTGGGTTTTTTGTTTTTGGTTTGGTTTGGTTTTGTTCGTTTGGTTGGTTGGGTTTTTTTGTTTCTTTTGGTTTTTTCAGATCTAAGCTTCTGACAGATTAAATCTTCTTAGCAGCACAGCTAAAAATAAATTTTGAGAATACCAAGCAACCTGCTCTAACTCAGCTCATTCTCCCAGCACGAGCTGGCCCAGCTCACCTCCAGAGGTCCCATCCAACCTCAGCATTCTGTGCTAGCATGAAAATATTTTTTTTGTTTTCTTTCCAAGTAACCATTAACTGCTAAAAGACTTTGCAATCTTAGCACTCTTTTCTTTTAATTTTTTTTTATTTCTTGAAGATTTTAAGTGGTCAGGACTGAAGTGTATAAACTATTTACCCTTTGCAGGATGACTGTCAGCTGCTTCTGCAATTTCTCAGGTGTTTCTCCAGCTGGAAAGAGTTTTAGAAGCCACATGTCCTACAGTCAAACTGTTGATAATAATCCCATTCTTAATATCTGCACACATTAAAAAAAAAATTAAAATACCTTGTTTAAAGGGTGTTGCAAAAATCTTGGCAGAGTTTTCAATTCTTCAGTTTGCTGAGAAACCATTCAGGAGGAGGCTGCCTGCATCAACCTGTGCTTAACATCCTGAACCCCAAGCTCAGGGTTCATTAATTGAGAAACAAAGGAAATTTGGGGTTCAGGAGCCATCCTTGGAAAAGGATTCCTCTTCCAAACTTACTCTGAGCACTTAAATCCCCAGCTGTTCCTCCCCCTACACCAAAGGGCAGTGTAAGCATTGGGGACAAGTCCCACAAGTGTAAGAGGAACCCAAAATCACAAGTACAAACCAGAACACTCTGAGAAATGACCTCTACTCAGGTCTGGTAAAAAATTAACCTCTTCAAGAGGAACTCATGACTTTTAAGTTTTGATTTTACATCTTTAGGAAGCCTATATCTTTGTCCAGAACTCACCACTACTGCCTAATTCTGCAAAACTTTTCTTCTGGCTCAGAAAACATCACAAATGAGGTTGTACTTGCAAGCACAAGTTAACAACTTCTGTTAGAAGCCCAACTAAAACAAAATTATTCAACAAACAATATCTGACCACAGAACATGAACATCTGGTCCAGAATTATCAGTTTGGTAGGTTCCTACTACATGTTCCTCCTCAAAATTCATCAAAATTCACTTTTCTATATAGAAACTGAATAAAGAGCTTTTCCTGACCATGCCAACGATGGCAAAATCTGGGAAAAATCTGGCAAAACCAGCTTGCCCTACAGCAGAAGTTTGCCACTTGCTTAAGAAACCCTCCAAATACTTTTGATTACTCTTCCCTCACCTTTATTTGCCATCTCTACAGACAAAAGTCTTGCAGACCTGGTGGAAAAATTTCTGCAAGAACTTTGATCCACACAGAACAGGGGAATTTCTCTCTTTTTGTTCCAAAACACAGAAGTTGGTGTTAGGTTATTATCCACCAAATGGACAACTGTTATAAAGATTGCACCCAAATGATAATGGGAGGTCATGGAAAAGGAAATTAAACACAGGAGATGTGATCATGGAAGGAAGGCTCAATTTGCTGGAGCTCAGACTTTGAAATTCTATCACTATCTGAGCTATCATCTGTACTCACCAGTTGAAGGCTACAATCTGGTTTCCTGAAATAAATTTTTTCTTATTAATTGCAGCCCTCAGTATTAATTTTGCTGAGCCAATAAACAAGATGCAGAAGCAGCTGATGGGAACTATGCTTTAAAATTAAATTGCCATTACATGTAATGCTGGAAAAGAAAATTGTCAAGAAGTTCTGTTTACAAAACATCATCCACAACCACTGAAAACTGTCAGCTCCAGGTAATTCTGCACATTTCTATGCTGGGTGAGAAGCACTGTGAGAACAAAAAGCTCCAGACTCACAAAATAAATTATATCCATGTGGTTTTCTCACTAAAAACCAAAACCAAACCAAACACCTGTGCTGTGGCTATAAATGAAACTGCAGAGATCTTGTATGTGGCTCAGAGGTCATGTATGTGGCTCAGTTATCCACAGAGCCAGACAAAATTACTCCTTATTCTTAAAAAACTTCAAAAACTTGGCTTTGGAGCAATGAGATTACTCTAAATTACTTTTTAGTTCATCCACTTGAATTTTCCAATTAAAAACCTTATTATTTTAAAATTGAAAATGGCTAAAATAACTTTATTTGTAAATATTTATTATAGCTAAATAAAGCAGGGGTTACTTTGCATGTTATACCCTCCAGCTTTAAAAGAATTTCTACCCCTCAGCAGCAAATAAATAAAAACCAACTACCAGCAAGGAAGAGATAATCTTTGTCTATGTGCTTTCTGAAATACTTTGCTCTCAAAGTAAAGCCTGTCAGTTTATATCCCCTCAATCCCTTCTTATTGCCATTTCTGACAAAATATATTAATGATGAATCCCAAAAACCAAAGGAGCATTCCTGCTGCACTGCAGGGAATTGCCACATGGGGGATTCCAAACTGGTGGGAATTACATAGAAAAACAGGGAAGGAAAAAAAAAAAAACCAAAAAAACCAAGGTAGAAATTTGCTTTACTTTTTAAAATGTCAGTTCAAACTATCTGCATTTATACAAATGTCTTATGTATTTCTCACTAGCTTTCCACTCTAATTTCCCCTTAAATGCAACTTATATTTCTATATTACTTCTAGAAGTAAAAAAAAAAACCAAAAACAAAACTAAAACCCAAAAATGCTTAACATCAATAACTTCATCTGCTGTCAGCATTTGAATCTCTTCTGTTTTGCAGAGGTCAACTGTAAAAAAAAAAAACCCAAAAATTTACATACACCCCCACCCACAAACGTACACATGCTCATCAGCACAGACTTCAGATCCACAGCTCATACTTAATATTTTCAGTATTATTCCAAGAACCCACATTTATTCACACCTAGCAGTAAGTCTGAGGTCTAAACTAAATGACATTTGAGAAATCTCATTTTTTTTAAGCAATTGCAATTTTGTTTCACTTGCCTGCCAGTGACTGTGGGGGTGAGATGGAGAAGCAGGGATTTTTTTTTTTTTTTTGTTCTTTCACTGCCATTAATGCCAACAATTTGGGTACTAATTTGTACATTTCATACTCCCAGTTCTTTAAACTTCCATTACACCTTCAGCAGTGCTCAGCATGCAGGTGGCAGCTCCTCACAAAGAAAATAAGCCCAACCAATAAATCAACCAGCAACATTCAGAAGCATTTATTGTGCCAAGTCATTGATAGAAGAAAGTGATAAAACCCCTGTTTTTTCATCTTTATATATCAATGTCCTTTTATTGTACTGCATTACCATTTCAGAAGTGGATCCTTCTGAAAACCACAATTTGATAAAGAACACACTTCTCCAAGTGTTATTTTAAAACAGGAATTTAAAGCTGAGCCTCAGCATAATACAAGAAATTATCTGTAGTAACAACGTGGCCCTTGGGAATGCAGCACAGGAACTTCCCTCCTGGTTTTAGAACATGGTTTCATCCAGCACAACAGAATTCACCCAGTAGAGAGAAAAATCTGTGTTTTCCCCCATCCTTAGGTATTGCATCAGGGATGACAAAGTGAGAAGCTCAAATCTAGACACTCATCTGCTAAGGGCCACCACGTTAAACCCCACTGAAACGTTTTAGAACAAGACTCCTACTGAGTGAGGAGGTGGTGTGAGAAAATAAACCCATTTCTTACTACAAGGAGTCACGACAACCACCAGCTGAGTGTCTGAAGAAGACAAAAAACACTGAGTTAGAAAGAAAAAAAAAAAAAAAGCTTTTAAGATTTGAAATAATTTCCAAGAAATTTGTTTCGGTACAGAAATACAAAATGTCTTCAATTTTCCTTTAAATAGACTTTTGCTCATGAGGTGGAAGTTTCCAAGAAAAGAGTCTTGATATCAACCAACTGCATTTCCCTTGGGATATTTGGGAAAGACCTGGATTGTCCCCATCAGCAGCAGGTGGGTAGGAGGAGGGAGAGGGAGCAGCTAAAAGGGACACGGGTGACATCACCTGGGAGGTGACTTCTGTTCCAGCAACCTGAGTGCCCAGCTGGCCAAGGGCATCAAGCACAAAGTCCTAAATTTATCAAGTCAGGACTGGCAGGTCCTTAATAAGGCTGGGACCATCACTCCTGGTCTTTACCAGAGAATTTGGCATCTCCAGGATGGACAAATGGAGGAAGAAGCCACTGACAGATGAGAACAAAGAGGAACTACAAAAAAAAAAAAAAAAAATCAAAATACTCAATTCAACTGATTATTTTCAGTTGACTATATTCAATTGACCCCAAAATAGTCAACAGTCAATTCAAAAGCCTTTATAAAAAAATTATTATTTATTTCATGGACTAAAAAAACCCCATGTGTTTTTGTGGGCTTCTACACTACATTAATAATTTTTATATTAGCCCTGAACCACCCCACTTTTGTGAACATTTCAAGGCAGAGCAGAACATTTTTAAGGGTTCTTCACTTTTCAGTTCCTCTGCTGCAACCTCAGCTCCCCAGCAGAAGCAGCCTCAGTTCCCACTGGATTAAATAATTCAGATTATTAATCCACCATCATGTGCTGTTTCCACCAGCTGAAAGAACTTGGTGGCCACACAATGAGACTGCTCAGAGCAGCATTCAGCAGAAAGCTGATCCCAAATAAATCCCAACTGCTAAACTGGTTGAGACATAACACAAAATCCAGAGTTACCCAGTGCAGCATTAGGTTAGAAAGCAATTATGGCTTCTAGGTATGGCAAAGGCTCTGAGTAGAGGTCATTAAAGCAATTAAAAGAATTTCAGGCCATAATGGATGTTAATTCAGTGTTTTATGTTCTGAAAGCAATACTTGCCTTGCCTGTCTAAATTCATAGTTTTATTTTAGGCTGAGCTTTTACTGATCTTCCTCTTTCTGTTCTGTCTAGCACCAAGTCATCTCAGTACACAGAATTTCAACAGTCCTAGAACTGTATTCTTCTTATTTAACAGCAAAATTTCACATACCAGATCTTCACACCATAAATTGCTGTTGTGTTCTTCCACAGGAAGACAAAAAACCCAATATATTTCTGTGAATAGTGTGAGATAATGTACTTAATTATATATTTAACTTGTAATAGCCCTTAGAGAGCCCCCAAGATAGAATTCATTCTATAGAAGCTCTCTTTATTAATCAAAGTGCTTACACCAATTACTTTGAACTTCTATAGACAGTACTTTATTTCATAGGATTTTAATCAATTCTTCCAAAATCTCTTGGCAGCAGCCTACAGAAAGCATCCAGAGGCAAGGGAGCTGTGGTGTTTCAGTCAAGCTCCCAGTTCTTGATGTTTATTATTCAGCCTTACCATGCATTTAAAATTAATCAGACAAAGTAAAACCAATGTGGTTTGCCAGCCTCAAAGTTCTTCTTTATGAAGAAAAGTGATTACATTCTGTAACCAGGAGTTCACATGAGAAAAGCTCATAGAATTTTCCAGCCTGTGCTATTAACCAAGTAACTAATCAGAGATATAAAATTAATATAAATTAATATAAAATTAATTTGGCTCAAATGAGGCTCCACAGCATCTTCCAGGTGCAGCTGTAAAGGTTCCTGATCCCACTGCCATGCCTGTGGAGTTGTTCATGGGAATCCAGCAGCAAGGGAATCAGTTTTGCTCCCACCTTTCATCCCAACTATTTCAGCAAAATCAATTTTGCCCAAAGCAAATTAAGGGAAATGTTTGCATGAATTGCTCCTAAAGCAGTTGGTGAGGGACACTCACCTCCAGCAAGGAGAAACAATGAGGAGCTGCTGAAGCTTGTAACTTCCTCTGCTCATTTATTGGATCTAGAAGAAGATGCTCAACAAAGGGACCAGGATTTGTCCAGGCAGGAAATGACAGAGATGAGATATCTATTGACTTTTCATTTCAGCTTCCACTCTGTGATGTTCCAGCTGCCAACTAAAATCACATGCCCTGCTAGAGGATTTATATTCCCCAGGATTATTAATATGTTTGGCACAAGAAATTACAGAAGTTCTAAAAGCATGAAGTGATTTCTTTGAGAGAAGTTTAATTATTATATACCATCAAAATTAAAAAAAAAAAACCTATAAAAATGCTTTATTTTCCAAGCACTGGTTTTATCACCTACTGAGAGAGCCTGAATCTTGCCACAGAAGTAGGGGTTACTCAGATTTCTATATTACATCTTTGGACCAAAACATATGCTTGAAGATAATGTACACTACTGGGTCTTTCAAACTGACACTTTCTGTTAGGCTCAACACAGTTTGGGCCATTATCAAGAAAATTGGAATTGCTGAGGCATAGCTGCAGTTACTGGTGTTACTTGTTTGGGAGCATTGTGATTTAGTGAAATTACTAGCAATTGTTTAGCAGGTAATTAAACCATGAAGCCCAGACCTGTGATTTTCAGTCTTTGGAAAGCAATAATCATCAGAACTCCCAGCACCATTTAAATGGTTCCTGTCTAGGACCACAGGCATCATTTGTGCTATCAGTCATTCCCCCTCACAGGGCTGTATTAGTGGATTTATCCAAATTACACAGTGCTGTCATTATGCTAAATATTCACTATGAATGTCCATCCCTCAATAGATCTGGATCCATTTCTTAATCATGATATGGATGTAATATTTTAGCATATCTTTTGATTCATTCTGAGCCAGCCTTTCATTACCATTCAAAAAAATATCTCAAGTCAAATCAAACTTGAAAGACTGGACGATTGTTTTCTTCACATTTTTTCAGCTGAAGACTGCACTATATAAATTTCATGATCCCCCTAAGTGCCTTTAAAATTACAAGCAATTTAGACCATGATTCACTTTCATGCAGACTCTGACTGCATGCAATTTTTATTCCCCCCCCCATCTCAATTATATCCTAATATTATGGGGGCTGAAATGCATTAAATAAATCATATTTCATAGTAAAGCAATAACACTTACATGCATTTTAGAAGAAATCATCCTGCATTATAAATGTACATATAATGTCATTACCTTATTTTCCACATTGACTGAAATATTAGGCAGCAGTGACTGCTCCAAGCTACGGATGGAAGCTTTTAGCAAACCTTATGTTTATTCTGCTGCTGGTAATTAGCTGTTTTAGTTAATATAATACAACATTTACAAACAGCAATTTACCCAATATATAAACTCGCTCCTGTAATTAGTGAAACATTGTTATTGATTAAGATTTAATATGGTGGTTGCTGTTTCTGCAATGTACTACAGAAAGGGAACCATCACTAATTTGTCAGAGGGCAGTTTCTAGACAAAGTAATCTCCTGGCAGAGCACCACGAATTTAATTCTCTATAAAACTCCTTTCTGCCATATTTTACCTAATCTGCAAGTTTAATATTTTTTAAAGGAGCAGGCAATAGCAGCAAAGAAACTAAAAATGCAGTTGCACACCCCTTCTCCTCCAGAGATGTAAACTACTTGATTATTCTTTTAATGTTAATTAAGTTTGAGGTGATATAATACCAAGACCCAGTAATCACCACTGGAAAATGCTTTGAAGAGGACACACACAACAATAATCTATTCCCTAAATCAGCAGTAAATACACTAAAATGTGATCACACTGAAGCATCACTGAAGTCAGGCATTGTGTTCACTGCAGAAGTATAAGCAAAAAAAATTAATCGTTAGAAAGGAAATTCTTTCTATAAATACTTCACTTCATTGCTTGAAAATGGGAGAAAAACTGCATGGTATTAAAATTGTAAGTTTAAGGATGAACTCACACTATCAAAACTTGAACCTGAGCTGTATTTCTACCAACAGCACTCCCAGGATTCCTGCCTGTATCCAGCTGGTGAAATAAGAGTCCAAGACTCTTCTAGTGAATCACTCACCTGAGCAGACTGCTACCTGGTAGGAATATCACATTTTCTACTTCATTATGAAAAGCAAATGAGGCAGCTCTAAGTGAAGCACAACTTTAGGTGGTGAGATTTTTCACAACACATAAGCACATCTCAGGAAAATGCATAAATAAAGTGCTCAGAACCACCACACACTATACAAGAAAAATACATAAGGTTGAAAATTTCATATTTCATGAAATATGAAAATTCCATATTTTAGAAACAAAGTCGAAAAGATTTTTTTTTTCTTATTGTGCAGTTAAGCAATTTCAACTTTTACAATGCTATTTCATTGCTTGTGGGTTTGCTGGTTTCTGTTTTTTTAATTCACGAAGTAAGAAACTTTCACTGACAAAGCAAAGGACACTTAAAATTTCAAAATATGCATTAGTCCTATTACCTCTGAAAACCTGACTGATACAATCTATGCATTAAGTTTATACTAAACTGGAAATATTACAAATATTCCAGTCTAGGAATAAAGACAGCCTGATAATATCCTGTGAGGTGCTAACACGTTTGCTAATGAGCAAAATAACTAATAAACTTACCATAGGAAGTAAACTGGAAAAAACAACACATAAAAAACCAACCAAACAAAAAAACTATATAGGTTTTTAATCCCTTCCTAGATAGCTGTGGAATACACACAGCAAAAGCCTCAAGGACTCACTTTTCAAATATACTCTTGTAATTTAACCCAGTCACATCTAATGACCAGGGGACTACTGGAGAACAGGTTTCCATTACAGAGAAAGTCAGGAAAACTCTTATATTCATTAAAATGCTCCTAAAACAACTGGTTTATCATCTTTGCTCCAGAACAGAACAAGCTGAGCATAAATTATTTATGAAGTGTAACAGTTTAATGGAGTATAAAATAGCTTTTTTTCTTCTCACTAGTTGCACAAGGTCTGATTTTTTTTCACTGTCAGCTCCACACTAAGCAACACACTCTACCCATTTACAATTATGACAGATGCAACCATTTTAAAAATTGTTCTACATAAACTCTAATTTAAAGGAATTACTTTGACCACCTATTTATTATTTTCTTAAAATACCACAGTATCCTACCGAGAACACACACTGCATGAAATTTGAGTAAATCACCAGATTGTTGTCAGTGTCTCCAGAAATTTTGGGAAATTCTTGGTATCAAACCTGCATACAGCCAAACACTGGAGAGTCAACATCACCACTGGGGGATAATGAACTGAGATCAACTTTCACCTTCCCCTGTGGTCACAATCAATGAGCTCCTTAATTTTGCAAAATGTGCTCCGAGGTGTGAATGAACAAAAAATTTATCATTACCCATGGGATAAAAGGGATTTTGACAATAAATAGTTAAAATATTAAGCTGTCAGAACTATAGAATGTTGTGTACACCACAAAGGGAAAAGGAAGCCCTATTAAACCCATAAATTCCCCCCAGTTCTTCACAAATGGTTAAGAACCATTCTTCACAAAGGAAGAAATGTGTTCTGAGCTGGAATCACAGAATGGTTTGGGTTGGAAGAGATCTTGGAAAATCATCCAGTCCAACAATCCTGCCATGGGAAGGGACACCTCCCATCAGCCCAGGTTGCTCCAAGCCCCATCCAACCTGGCCCTGAACATTTCAAGGGATGGGGCAACCAAAGCTTTTTTGGGCAATCTGGGCCAGGGTCTCACCACCTTCATTATAAAAAAAAATATTTGGTTGGTTTAATCTAAATTTATAGTTTAAAATTACAGGATTGATGCAAAGTTTCTCTGGTTCTCTTATCAGCCCCTTATCTAAAAGCAACAATAAGATCTCCCCAGAGCTCTCTCTTCTCCAGGATGAAGAACTCCAACTCTCTTTATATCTGCACTACGTAAAGTTTTCTAAGAAAAAAATAAGGACAAGGAAGAGCCCTCATACCAAAACACACATCAGGGGAACAGTTATAGTTATGACCCATTTCCTAATTTATTATCAGCATGTTTTGTGTGCCATGGATGTAGGTACCATCACAATATTTATGTTTTGTGTGCAAATCACCTGATTTGAACAGTATGTGGTGGGTGTCAAGAGGAAGGGACAAATCTCTTTTCAGTGGTGCCCTGATAGGTCAAGGAATAACAGGTTGAAGGTAGAAGAGAGGAAGTTCCACCTCAACAGGAGGATAAACTTAACTATGAGGGTGATAGAGCCCTGGTCCAGAGAGGTTGTGGAGTCTCCTTCTCTGGAGCCTTTCCAAACCCCCCTGGATGTGTTCCTGTGTGGGCTGCCCTGGGGGATCCTGCTGGGGCAGGGGGGTTGCACTGGGGCATCTCCAGAGCTCCCTTCCAACCCCAAACATTCTATAATTCTGTGACACAGACTAAAGAAACCCCAAGACCCTCCCAATACTCTGGGTCACTACAGACAGAAGTTTCAGAGAAGCAAGAAGCTGGAGATATAAAAAGACTCAAACCATCCCCAAGAGCTTCGTGTACAAAAAAGGACTGGAGCATCTGTGCTGGGAAGAAAGAGTGAGAGTCCTGGGGCTGTTGAGGCTGGAGAAGAGAAGGCTGAGAGGGGATCTGCTGAATGTCCATCAAGAGCTGAGGGGTGGGGGGCAAGAGGAAGGGGCCAATCTCTTTTTGGGGGTGGCCAGGGAGAGGCCAAGGAAGAATGGGTTGAAGGGAGAAGAGAGGAAGTTCCAGCTCAGCATGAGCAGGAGAAACTTGGTGAGGGTGAGGCTGAGGGAGCCCTGGCCCAGGCTGCCCAGAGAGGTTGTGGAGTCTCCTTCTCTGGAGCCTTTCCAAACCCCCCTGGATGTGTTCCTGTGTGGGCTGCCCTGGGGGATCCTGCTGGGATAATCCACTGCATCAGAAAGGTGACATTTGAGTCCGAATCACATCTTGAAAGCACCAATTTCTGTTCAATTCCAACGAGATCCTCAGGTGAAAAGTTCTGCCACAGCTGATTAGACCTGAAAATGGGAGGCAGAGAAAATGTCCCTCTTCTCACCAATGAACTGTGCAGCTCTGCTTCAGCTGAAAGCTGACAGCAAGATCACTACCCACTAGATAATCTAAATACTAAGCTTTCAAAGCAGTATAGATTGAAGACACCCCTACTTAAGACTTGTTCATCCTCTGCAAAATTAACCATTACAGACATGGAAGTAAACCAGAACTGGCAATAAAACTTCTTTAGCAAATAACTGAATGAACCTGGTAGTTTTCTCCCAACTTATTGATCAGACTTACATTGAAAGCTATCAAAAGAAGCAATAGTCTTCTTGCTGTTCCACCATCTGTACAAAAGCTTTGTGTCATCCTCTCCACAACATAAAATTACCTTACATTCATTTTTAACTCCATAGAGCCTCAAGCTACTGTGTCAGGAAGGAGACAAAAAGGACTTTAAGATGTTTTACACTTCATCTCTTCATTCTCTTCTGAGTCCCTAAGCTGAGAAATTTGAGCATTCACATAATTTCCAAGGAATCTGATATCCCCCAGGAGAGCAGTGCCCACACCACTTACAGGGCACCTCCTCCATCTTACAAACAGAATCAGAGTATATCTCAAGAATTCCGTAAGGATCCTCCAAGTCAAACTCCTTGCAGGACTAACCTACAACTAAACCATATCACTAAAAAGCCATCGAGATGCTCCATGAGCTCTGACAAGTTTGGTGCTGTAATCACTTCCCTGAAAAGCCTGTTCCAGTCACCAACAACCCTCCCAGTAAAGAAACTCTTCCCAATATCCAACATGAAGTTCCCCTGATGCAGCTTCATTCCATGTCCTCATGTCCATCCCAATGGTCACCAGACAGACATCTTCTCTGCTGCCCCTCTTGAAGACTGGGATGAGGTCACTCCTCAGCCTTTCTTCCAGGTTGAACAAACCAAACTATCTCAGCTGCTCTTTTCAAGTATTGCCTTTGAGATCTTTCACCATAGAATCACAGAATCATAGAATGGGCTGGGTTGGAAGGGACCTCAGAGCTCATCAAGTCCAACCCTTGATCCACTCCCACTGCAGTTCCCAGCCCATGGCACTGAGTGCCACATCCAGGCTCTTTGGAAATATCTCCAGGGATGGAGAATCCACCCCTTCCCTGGGCAGCCCATTCCAATGGCTGATCACCCTCTCCAGAAAGAAATTCTTTCTCATGTCCAACCTAAACCTCCCCTGGCACAACTTGAGACCTCTTGTGCCCTCTTGTCTTGCTGAGAGTTGCCTGGGAAAAGAGCCTAACCCCCCCCTGGCTCCAACCTCCTTTCAGGGAGTTGGAGAGAGTGATGAGGTCTCCCCTGAGCCTCCTCTTCTCCAGCCTCAACACCCCCAGCTCCCTCAGCCTCTCCTCAGAGGATCTGTGCTGGATCCCTTCCCCAGCCCAGTTGCCTCCTTTGGACCTGCTCCAGCACCTCAATCTCCTTCCTGAGCTGAGGGGCCCAGAACTGGACACAGGACTCAAGCTGTGGCCTCCCCAGAGCTGAGCACAGGGGCAGAATCCCTTCCCTGGACCTGCTGGCCACGCTGTTCCTGAGCCAGCCCAGGATGCCATTGGCCTTCTTGGCCACCTGGGCACACTGCTGCCTCCTCTTCAGCTTCCTGGCAATCCAGACTCCCAGCTCCCTTTCTGCCACTCTGTGCCCACCCTGGAGCTCCCCATGGGGTTGTTGTGGCCAAAGTGCAGGACCCAGCACTTGGCCTTGTTGACCATCTTGCTTGCCCTCCACTGGACACACTCTTGGTTTGATGTCCTTATACTGAGGTGGCCAAACCACATAAAGTGCTCAGGGCAAGGTCCCAGTATAGGGTGAGACAATCACCTCCCCTGACCAGTTACCTCTGCACCCCAGGATACAACACAATTGGCCCTTTTGGTTGCCAGAACCCATGGATTCATCTTCATAAACCCAAAATTGACTTTTAACACCATCACATCCAATTGCCAACCCAGTACTGACATGTCCATGACTAAACCACATCCCTACTCAACTTGCAACCAGCCCAGTAAAATCTAATTAAGTTTTGTCACGTCCACAACCCAACAAAAAAAAACAACCCAACAAAACAACCCAGCAAAAGACCCAGCAAAAGACCCAACAAATGACCCAACAAACGACCCAACAAGAGACCCAACAAGAAACCAACCAAAAAAACTAACAAAAAAAAACCCACAAAAAAAAAACCCAACAAAAAAAACCAAAAAACCCCAACAAAAAACAACCCAACAAAAAACAACCCAACAAAAAACAACCCAACAACAAAAAACAACAAAAAAGACCCAACCATAAAAACCCACCAAAAAAAAACGCCAACAACAACAAAAAAAACCCACATAAGAAAATAAAATAACCAGAACCCAACCAAACCACAGTTCAGACAACAAATTTTTGTCAAAAGCCTGGCATTAATTCTGCATTAATTCCATTTGCCATATGCATGTTCTGCTGCAACATCCCAGCAATCTCCACAGGTTTGCTCAATGTTCAAACATTCAGCCTGCCAGGACTGCAGAGATTCCAGGGGATTCCCTCAGAAATAATTCCTACCACCAGCTCCAAGATGCTGTAACACCAGGCAAAAGAAATAGCTCCCAAGCATCATTAAAAAAAAGTATGACCTGAAGATATGGAAAGAAGGACGTGATGGGTCTTTTGCAGGGAGAGGAGAAAGGGGAGATGGAAAGAGTAGAAATTAGAAGAAAATAAAGGGCATAAAATTGAAGAATGGGGTGACTAAGGGCAGAAGAGAGACACAGGGGTTGGTAGAGGTGAAAAGAAGACTTGAGAAAGAAATAGGATATTGGGAAAAATCAGATAGAAAATAAGTCTAACTGTCTAAGGACAGAATTTGGGTAAGAATTCCCAAAATACAAAATGATTCAAACCCAAATATGACCCTTACTCACAATTCTCAAGTCTACATTTTGTTTTGAGGATGACTTTAAAAACTTACAGAAGCCATAACAAGATGAACATCCTGGCTTTCTCCAGTAGCTCTGATGGAATAATAGTTATACCAATCCTCCCAGTATTTAATATCTTACATGAACTTAAACATCTTTCCTTTCATGGCCCTTGAGAAAGATGGAGATGGAAGAAAACTTGGTTTTTAAAATAGAGGAAATTACAGTCAGCTACATCAAACCAGTAGTAACACAGTAAAATCATTATTTCAGAAGTTATTTTATCTGGCATTGCTTATCTGTTGAACTTCAGCTCCCAGTTCTGTGTTTATGCCATTTTTAACAAATTTATCACCTTTACA
This sequence comes from Heliangelus exortis, assembly GCF_036169615.1. NCBI lineage: Eukaryota > Metazoa > Chordata > Aves > Apodiformes > Trochilidae > Heliangelus > Heliangelus exortis. The sequence continues at coordinate 195,494,802 of NC_092422.1, forward strand.
CTTGCTTGGGCATCAGACTCAGAGCACTCTGGGATCAGGTAATCATAGAATCATAGAATTAGCTGGGTTGGAAGGGACCTCAGAGATCATCAAGTCCAACCCTTGATCCACTCCCACTGCAGTTCCCAGCCCATGGCACTGAGTGCCACATCCAGGCTCTTTGGAAATATCTCCAGGGATGGAGAATCCACCCCTTCCCTGGGCAGCCCATTCCAATGCCTGATCACCCTCTCCAGAAAGAAATTCTTTCTCATGTCCAACCTAAACCTCCCCTGGCACAACTTGAGACCTCTTGTGCCCTCTTGTCTTGCTGAGAGTTGCCTGGGAAAAGAGCCCAACCCCCCCCTGGCTCCAACCTCCTTTCAGGGAGTTGGAGAGAGTGATGAGGTCTCCCCTGAGCCTCCTCTTCTCCAGCCTCAACATCCCCAGCTCCCTCAGCCTCTCCTCACAGGATCTGTGCTGGATCCCTTCCCCAGCCCAGTTGCCTCCTTTGGACCTGCTCCAGCACCTCAATCTCCTTCCTGAGCTGAGGGGCCCAGAACTGGACACAGGACTCAAGCTGTGGCCTCCCCAGAGCTGAGCACAGGGGCAGAATCCCTTCCCTGGACCTGCTGGCCACGCTGTTCCTGAGCCAGCCCAGGATGCCATTGGCCTTCTTGGCCACCTGGGCACACTGCTGCCTCCTCTTCAGCTTCCTGGCAATCCAGACTCCCAGCTCCCTTTCTGCCACTCTGTGCCCAGCCTGGAGCTCCCCATGGGGTTGTTGTGGCCAAAGTGCAGGACCCGGCACTTGGAATGTTGAACCTCATCCCCTTGGGATCAGCCCAACTCTCCAGTCTGTCCAGGTCCCTCTGCAGAGCCCTCCTGCCTTCTGGCTGGTCCACAATGATACACAATGTGTAATGATACACAGCTTTCCTATGCCACAGCCAATGGATGCTGCAGGCCTCTTAACCAAAATGTACCTACAAAAAATTACCTTCAAATACTGAAGAATGAAAAAGAATAATTTCTAGTGCTTTCAGATAAATTACTGCTTCATATCATACCCCCACAAAGAGAGTTTAGAGCAGAGAAATCAAGACCAACACAAAAATGAGTTCATGGGATGTGGATACTCAAATAAAAATCACTCATTTTTCACCATACCCACGTAATTTTTTTTTCTCTGTCTCCAAAAGTAACACTAAGCACCTTTAGGAGATTTTAAAACCTTAATACTTGTGCTAAACTGACAGATTTACTTGTTGGGGTAGTGAGAAGTGCTGCTGCATCCACAAAAATAAACTGGACATGAATTCTGCAAAACTCAAGGAGTCAAAAGTTACCAGGTGGCACCCAACAGATTTTCAAAGTGGGCAATAATGACAAGACAATAACTCCTAACACCCAACCTAACAGCTATGTAACCACCTTTCCTAAAGAGCATGACCTTTTCTTTCAGAATCTGCTTTGTCCAATAAAACATTGATGGAAATCTTGACCCACATTTGCTAAGTATTAATCCATATCACACAGTCTCATATGGATATTTTTTTAATTCCAGTAGGACACCTTTTATTTCTCAATGCTAAGTGGATCTGCTCCCCCAACATGCCAGAAATGACCAAAAGCAACATAAAAAAAAACCCAAAAAAAAACCCAAAAAAAAAACCCAAAAAACCCAAAAACCCAAAAAAACAAAACAAAAACACAAAAACACAAAAACACAAAAACGCAAAAACACAGAAACACAAAAACACAAAAACACAAAAACACAAAAACACAAAAACACAAAAACACAAAAACACAAAAACACAAAAACACAAAAAAAACAAAAGAACAAAAAACAAACAAAAAACCAAAAAAACCCAAAAAAACCAACCAAACAAAAAAACCCAAAAAAACAAAAAACCCCCCCCAAAAAAAACCCAAAAAACAAGAAAAAAAACAAAAACCCAAAAACAAACAAAAAAAAACCAAACAAAAAAACCCAAAAAACCCAAACAAACAAAAAAACCAAAAAAAAACCCACAAAAAAACCCAACAACACCCAAACACCACCAAGAAAATAAGGATGCAAAACATTTTACAGATTCTGAAATGGTTGTGACCTCTCTCTCACTTTAAGGGAAGCAAAGACTCCTGCCATGCTGCCTCACAGAAATCCTGTGGCCATTCTCTCTTTCTTGCTGAAAACCATTTAACTGCATTTCTAGTTCCTGACTCTTGACCAGCAGTTTTTCTACTGCAGGAAGATAAAGTTCCACTTCTAGAAAGGGCAGCTTAATTTTTCAATGAGTGCCCAAAGCAATCAGGAATATGGGAATACCACTGGCAGCACTGGAAAATAACATAGGCTAGGAAGAAAATCTGCTTAAAATAAGTGAAGGCTTCTCTTAACACTTCTTCTCCTTAAAATCAAATCTGCTCATATAGAAATTTATATTTAATTTGCCAGACACACCAAATTGCAATAGGAAAGGAAAGGCACTACTTTTCTGCTGTACAATAGCTCAGTTGCAGGTAGCACATTCAGAAAAGTTCAGCATCTTTTTTCCACACCATTACTCTGAAAAGAAAGAATTCTGATCTTTCCCCCCCACGCTTCAGACAGGCAGATAAAAGAGAGAAGGAAAATTAAAATGTTACATGAGTCACTCCAGTGTGAAACCAAGATCCCACTAACCTAGTTATCCAAGTACCTCTAAAAAGGTCTCCCATTACTAATGCAGAAACAGCACCCACACATTATCCTGCCTTCCAACATCCCTCTTGCCTACCTTCAGAAGCACTAAAAAAAAAAAAATCTGAGATATTCTGAGATATTCTACAGAAGCATTTGTTTCTCTTGCACCAAAATACAAGGTATGTTAAGCCATTGCTGTGAGTCTGCTGTCATCACTTGAATATCTGGTAATGCTGACGTGGTGGCTATGACTCTGCTTTCACTCTTTCATCCAGCAATTTTCCTTCTGAGATTTCCAAGCAGGAAATCAAGAACCAGCAGAGAAAACAGGTGCAGGAGGCTCTTTGCTGGGTGATTCACGGGCTTGAAGACAGACACGTGCTCACAAATGGACTTGGAAAGTCATCCTCTCAACTCCAAAATTCATTTCATCACTTTCTATTCACTCTTAGAACCTTTAAGTACCCACACTTCAACAACAACACTTCAGGCAAAACACTCACCTGCACCTACAACTCTTTTTTCAGTGTCGTGGCTTTTTTTCCTTCACGGATGCTGAGTGCCCTGGTAGAAATTATTTTGAAAAGCCAGCATTAAAGGTATGCTAATGACTCTGAATTGTGACAGCTGCTGCAGAAACAAGCCTGTTGGCTCAGACACAGCACCATTAACTATCTATCATAAAGTACTCTGGACTTGTTCATTTATTACTGCTGCATAGCCTGAGGGGGGAAGAGGGGGAACAGCACGAGTTTCTTTCTCCGAGGCAAAATCCTAAGCCACTTACTTATCCTAATGTCACAATCCCCACTGTTTATCTGCATGATAATTAGGAAAATGAGAGATGGTGAATTTTGATTTATTTATTTCTTTGAAAACGTGAGTGGAATTCAACCGTCTACGAACAAGACAAAGCAGCATTTTCCCTGGCCTCCCAGCCTGATGAAGATGATGAAGATTTCTTCATCACAACTAAAGCAGAAGTATCAAATCAGCCCTATTAACCAAGAAGTAATGTGACAAGCAAGTCTCAGCAGCAGCTTTAGCCATGGCTTGCCAAAACTGAATGTTGACAAACTTCTTCCATATTTCCGATAAAAGTTTCTAAACAGCAGATGTGAGAGCTGAAACCAGTTTAGAAATCATTATGAAGAAATAAGTAGTTTTGTAGGCTACAGTTTGAAATCAGTAGAGTTTGAAGGGGAAATTACCTCCTGAAAATGGCTTGGTTTCAATTCTCTATATTGCTTGTAAAACCAAAGTTTGATTTATTTTTTTTTTATTTCAGTTTTTATTTATTATTGGGAACAACACAACCACCAATATGTCAGATTCCCCAAGTAACAACCACACACAAACAATTGTACATAAAAAGGCTACTACATTTCTTGGAAGGAGACTGAATTCCCAGCTACAAATTCCATTGCAGAGATCATAGACAGAGGTCTATGGATTCTAGGACAGAGATCATAGAATCACAGAATCCTAGAACTGGCTGGGTTGGAAGGGACCTCAGAGCTCATCAAGTCCAACCCTTGATCCACTCCCACTGCAGTTCCCAGCCCATGGCACTGAGTGCCACATCCAGGCTCTTTGGAAATATCTCCAGGGATGGAGAATCCACCCCTTCCCTGGGCAGCCCATTCCAATGCCTGATCACCCTCTCCAGAAAGAAATTCTTTCTAATGTCCAACCTAAACCTCCCCTGGCACAACTTGAGACCTCTTGTGCCCTCTTGTCTTGCTGAGAGTTGCCTGGGAAAAGAGCCCAACCCCTCCTGGCTCCAACCTCCTTTCAGGGAGTTGGAGAGAGTGATGAGGTCTCCCCTGAGCCTCCTCTTCTCCAGCCTCAACACCCCCAGCTCCCTCAGCCTCTCCTCACAGGATCTGTGCTCAAGTCCCTTCAAATGATGAGATGACTGTGCTATTGGCAGAAGGGAGATTTAAACAGCCCCCATCCTTCAGAGGATTGTACTATCAAGATAATAACTTTTACTACTGCAATAAAATGGTATATTAGCACTCCCAGTCTATTAAACCTTGTGTCATAGATTCACTCAAATGTTTTGGTTGGAGAAGACTTTTAAGATCACCAAGTCCAACCATTAACCCAGCACTGCCAAGGCCACCACCATCCCATGGCCCTCAGCCCCACATCTCCCCAGCTTTAAACACCTCCAGGGATGGAGACTCCACCACTGCCCTGGGCTTGACAACTCCTTCAGTAAAGAAATTTTTGATAGTATCCAATCTAAGCCTCCCCTGATGCAATTTGAGGCCATTTCCACTTTTCTCTGACATCTTATTTGGGAGAAGAGATCAACCATCACCTTGCTCCATCCTCCTTCCAGGTAGTTGTGGAACGTGGTAGTGTGGACATGTCATGTCCAGGGACAAATCTTGTGTTGTGCCACACAGCTGGGAGGGTACACGTGCTCCAAAGGCCCAGAATTAATGAAAAAGAGGAATATTTCTATACAAGCATTGTGCTCAAAGCTTCACAACATCTTTTTCCAGATATCTTGAGGGCAGAAATGGGTCTCCCCTCTGGACGAAGGGAAAAATATATAATATGCTTATTTTTTGCCCATGCGTGACAAGGAATGATGATATTCATTTGAAAAGATAGCATGGCAATTTTTTTAGCCATTCAATAAAAAGGGAGTAGCAAGAACAAATTGGTTAATGAATGAGGGAGGAGAGAGCAGAGCATTATGCAGTGAATCTATAAAAATGAACTCAATTTTAATTCAAGCAGAAGAACAAATTGATGGAGCAGCAGGCTTTGTAAAGCAGTAGATCTTCATCTGGATGCTGAGATAACACTGATTGATTTTGCTTCTGTCAAATATCTTGGGTTTTGCTATATAAGAATTAAGAAAAGCATGCTTTTAAATGCTGCCTGACCATCAAGACACATTCCTCTCACCATTCAAAAACATATTTAAAGAGAATGAAAGCCCACTATGTTACTTGCCTTCAAATTTTTCTATTTTTACTGTCTTTTTCCTCTCTGTCAGACTTTGAAGTAGAGAAAAAACCAATTAACCATTACAAATACTAATAGAAAAAAAAAACCCAGTATCTATAATATGTCAGCAAGTGAAAAACTGAAGGAAAGAGAATAAATATTCTAAATGTCAGAATGGACACTGTAAAGGGACAGTAGAAAGATGCAGGTAAGCACCTTCTACTTCACAGGGATTTAATGTCACTTTCAGAGACAAAATAAAACATTTGCTTAACAGCTCACACCACAGAGATCATACTGGGATTACACCCTACAGCATGAAACTATCACCCACAGGCTATGATTTTTTCTGTTTAACAATATCAAGGGGGTGTGTGGAGCTGTTCAGTCTTATTAATAAATAATTTTAGACAAGCAAGTGGGTCTCTGCCATTTCTTCAAGGTACATCTATTTGTCCAGATAAGAAACCCATTCATGATTCACAAATATTTGATACCATGTCCCATTTCTTGCATCGCTGGGAAAAGATATTATTAATCTCTGTTTGCATAGGAGCAGCTTATTCATAGAGTTAAACATCATCTATTTAACATCCCAGGAAAGAGAAAAAGCCAAATTTTTGTCCCAGACACCTCACCACTGCAGGAGAAATGCCAGATAGGAAGAGTCAATGTGAGAAGAAATGTGTGCCAGGAGAGAGATCAGCCACATCTCTGATGTTCTGTTTATTAAAATGTAGATGAGCAAGTACAGGGAAATGGAGTTTAATATTTTCCTAATGTAAATGACTTCAACTTCTTCATTCCATCTCACTTCTTTCTCCATAAAGCAACCAGAACCCTCTCCCTCAAGGGAAACAAGACAGATCCCATCCTTGATATTCTAACATAACTGCTTCCTCCATCCTTTTTCTTCCACCCTGTCTTCTACAATAGGAGGAAAAAACCCACACAAGTTACTTTTGCCTCCATCATCACAAAAATACTAATGCAAAAAGACTATTTGCTTCACCAACACTGCTCTTTATAATGAGCAGTAACACCAGTGCATGGCAAAAAATCCATGCAAATAAACCTGAACAAAATCTTATGACTGAATCTCAAAAAAAAAAACCAAAACCCAACTCTACTTTCAAGGCGATTCCAAGAGAAATTCCTATTTACCAATTTATAAAACTGAAGGAGAAGAGACAAAGCAACTGTCACCAGATGCAATTCTAATTTTATACCATGTGGCTTCTGAATCTTAAGTCTAATTTTCAAGTATCAGCCTTTATTATTTTTACTATCATAAATTGTAAATTACAGTCACCAATCTTATTGTACTTTTCAGAAACAGCTTGGCCATCCCTACAGTAAGCAATCATGTTTTGCCTCGGGCTATGTAGTTTACTTCAAATTATTTCAGAATCATCTAAAAAGATTCATTTTTCTATTAAAATGATGAATGAGCTAAATGAGGTATGTAATAAATACTGCAGGTTTGTAAACAGACCTCTTTTCTCTAGAGATCTAATGCTTTAACTCATTTAGTAATTCTTCCCCCTGGTATTTTCTAGTGAAGTCATCCTTAAAATATGGTTAGCACAGGACTCCTTGGAAAGAGCAGGAAGGGTCAGGATATAATCTGCTTATGGAAAAGAGAGGATCTGCTCTTGACAAAAGTTAATGAATTGAGGACAGGAAAAATAAAGGCAGCACTAAAACAAAGGTCACAGCAAAGCAGATGCACATCACAACTTGGACCAGCCCCCCAAGGATGATGTCCAGGGACACCTGGAGAGTTGAGACAGAGCAGAGTGCAGCACTCTATTTTAACACTAGGTATTCAATTATGCCAATTGATCAAATTCACTCCTAACAGAACTCAACACACTTCAGCTCTAATACATATTACAAATCTCAAGTAGAATTTTACTCGGGGAAAAATATCCAGTCATAGGATATGATGTGCACCTAAGGTGCAAAAAAATTGCTTTTTTAAATGTAAGGATGCTTCTCCTAAATTGATTTTTTTTTTAACACAGCATTTATTAAGAGCCTTTTTTGTGTAGAAAATTATTTACAAAAAAAAAAAAAAGACCTCAGCAACAACAGATTTCATTCTCTGGCAGGTACTTCAATGAAAGCCTGGAACAATACATGGGGAAATATATTTAATTGTACTACTATGGATATGGATTTCTAATGATAGTAATAATCAAATTTTAATGTTATGGTTTCAATAAATGAACAGAACTATATTTCTGTGCCTCTTCAAAGGAAAACGAGACTTTAATGTCATTGGCAGCTCAATAAAACCATTTTCTAACATATAGGGTCTTAATGACAGCTCATTTCAGTCCAGACAGTGAAGCAAATATGTTAACAGTAAACTCCAGCTCATTATGAGGAGATGGAAATACAACAGGTCCTCTGCACTTTGGATAACTATTGATTTTTTTTTTTTTTGACTCCATATTCTCTGCATCTCACCCTGACTCACATAATGACTCTATGATGGAACGTCAATAACCTATTTATGGCAAAGCTACCACACTTCAAACCACTCAACAAAATGATGCCCAACTCAGTTACCCACAGTTTTGAGATGTGCAGCAATGCTATGGAGTAATAAATACTGGTAAGGGGGGAAAGTCTGCTCTTTATGTGAATAAAACACAATAAAGGTCAGAAATATGGGGCCTTCTACTGCACTGGTCTTTGTTAAAGAGGACCACAGCAATACTGAACTTCTTGACATTCATCATTTTGACTTCTTGAATTAACTGAAAGTAAAGAATTTATTATTAAGTCATTTTTCAAGAAGGATGGGAAGAAAATATTTCATTTACATGCTCCAGGTATGGCAGAAAGAAATACTTTTATCAGCTGCACCCCTACAGGCAGTTCAAGTACAACCCCAGAGTGAACTTTGTCCTTTGGTGAAAATACTCAGAAATGGCAAAATTCACCTCAAAAGTGACTATAAGTCAAGCTAAAGGCACAGAAAGATTCTCTTTGGTGGCAGAACCAGTTCAAGTTCTTATTTTCTTCCCCCAATAACTTGGCCTCCATACCCAGTTTGCCATTTCCTCTATTCAGCTATTTTTGAGCTCAAACTACAGAGCAGATTTGGGGCAGGTCTGCATTTGAAAAAAGCCTCCAGGATGGATTTGTAATGTATTTGCTTCAGCCCACAGCTCCCCCAATGCTTCACCAGAAAATGAGGTGAAGTCCAGAACAGAGATGGCAACAGGTAGAAAAAGAGGTAAAGAAATTCTTCCTCATCCCTTACACCTGACTGAAGTACACCTGACCCTTCAAAATCAAGTGGTTCACACCACCTGCCAGACAGAAGGAAAACAAAAAAAGACAATAAACCCAAGTATCAGCTCCATTGCAATAGAGACAGCAGGATCATAGTATGGCAGAAGTTAGTAGGGACTTCTGGAGATTGACTCCAACCCCCTCACCAAAGCAGGATCACCTAGGGCAGCTCACACAGAAATGCACCCAAACAGCTCTAGAGAATCTCTAGAAAAGACTCCACAAGCTCTCTGGGCAGCCTGAACCAGTGCTCCAACCCCTTACAGCAAATTTTTTCCTCATACAGAGGAAAACTCCAGTTTATGTTCATTCCCACTTGTTCAGGGTACCACTGAAAAGGGACTGGCCCCTTCTTCTCATCACCAAACTTTCTCCCCAGACAAAACAGCCCCAGGTTTCTCACCCTTTCCTCATGACAGATGTTCCAGTGCCCTGATCGTCCTCACACTTGGATGTGATCATCCTCACAGCCCTGTGTTGGACTCTCTCTAGTACATCCTCTTGAACTGGGAGCCAAGAATTGGATAAATGACTCCAGATGTGGTCGCACTGGAGTAGAATCATAGAATCCTAGAACTGGCTGGGTTGGAAGGGACCTCAGAGCTCATCAAGTCCAACCCTTGATCCACTCCCACTGCAGTTCCCAGCCCATGGCACTGAGTGCCACATCCAGGCTCTTTGGAAATATCTCCAGGGATGGAGAATCCACCCCTTCCCTGGGCAGCCCATTCCAATGGCTGAGCACCCTCTCCAGAAAGAAATTCTTTCTGATATCCAGCCTAAACCTCCCCTGGCACAACTTGAGACCTCTTGTGCCCTCTTGTCTTGCTGAGAGTTGCCTGGGAAAAGAGCCCAACCCCCCCCTGGCTCCAACCTCCTTTCAGGGAGTTGGAGAGAGTGATGAGGTCTCCCCTGAGCCTCCTCTTCTCCAGCCTCAACACCCCCAGCTCCCTCAGCCTCTCCTCACAGGATCTGTGCTGGATCCCTTCACCAGCCCAGTTGCCTCCTTTGGACCTGCTCCAGCACCTCAATCTCCTTCCTGAGCTGAGGGGCCCAGAACTGGACACAGGACTCAAGCTGTGGCCTCCCCAGAGCTGAGCACAGGGGCAGAATCCCTTCCCTGGACCTGCTGGCCACGCTCTCCCTGAGCCAGCCCAGGATGCCATTGGCCTTCTTGGCCACCTGGGCACACTGCTGCCTCCTCTTCAGCTTCCTGGCAATCCAGACTCCCAGCTCCCTTTCTGCCACTCTGTGCCCAGCCTGGAGCTCCCCATGGGGTTGTTGTGGCCAAAGTGCAGGACCCGGCACTTGGAATGTTGAACCTCATCCCCTTGGGATCAGCCCAACTCTCCAGTCTGTCCAGGTCCCTCTGCAGAGCCCTCCTGCCTTCCAGCTGATCCACACTTCCCCCCAGCTTAGTGTCATCTGCAGATTTGCTGATGATGGACTCAATCCCTTCATCTAGTAGAGGGGGAGGAGAACCTCCCTAGACCTGCTGGACACATTCTTCTTAATCCATCCCAGGTTACCATTGGACTTCTTGCTGTCCCATGGATCACACAGCCAGAGATGGGTGAGAAGCCAGGAGATGAAAGATCTCATCAGTTCTTCAGCAAACTGCATCTCACTGCATTTTAAAGATTAGAACCAAGTGCTGGAGCATAAGGCAAGGCAGGTTCTATCTAAAATACTCCTCCAAGTCAATAAAATCAGAAGACATTACTAAAGCTCTCATCAGCAGCTGGATTTGTTTCTCTTGCAATAGTTGAACAAATCCTCACATTGACTCCAGGAGGGATTTCCAGGGCTTTGGTTGGGCTCTGGCTATTCCACTCTGAATTGTAATTTCTACTTTGGTTGCTCCAAACCTCTGAATGAGTGGTTTGTAAAGCTCTGAAACTCCTCCAGAATTTTTTTGGAAGAAGTTGATATCCCACCAGATGCTTTCCAGTCCACTTGGAGTGAGGGAGGTTTCCTGAACAGGTTACATAGCACCTTATTAAGAGACTTTTTTGTGTAGAAAATTATTTACAAAAAAACCAAACCAACCAAACAAAAAAAAACCTCATCAACAACAGATTTCATTCTCTAAGAGGTATTTCAATGAAAATAGTTCATTGATCACTCAGTGATAGCAGGTCAGCTATCATTAGCTCATTTATCATCTCCAGGTTCACAGCCTTTAAGAGCATCATCCAGGCTTGAGGAGCTGTCAGTGATAAAACTGTTGATTTCCCTTTTTTTCTACAGAAGCTTCATATCTTAGACCTTGTTAGAGATGACACCTGCAAATATTTGGCATAGGAAGGTTCAGAAGTTCCTCTACTCTGAAGAAACAGGTGAAATAATTATTTTAGAGTGTTTTGGTGCTGTGGCCTTCCTCATCTCTTCTGCAGGCTGCTTGTAATCCCTGATCTCCTCCTGGGTTCATGTGTGTGTGGTAGCTTCTACATCTTTTGTTATTGTTCTTTAAAAGCCTTTTTGTTGGATAGGATGGTTTTTGAGGGGTTGATTTTTTCAATACTTAATCTAAAAAGTGTCACAATCCTCCTCAATGTGCTCACTTTAAAAGTTTTTAGATTATTTTTTTTCAAGGATGCTGCCCTGGCTCTGCTGACTCTGGATTTTTCTGCAACCTGGAATAACTTCCACTTAGAGAAAAATGACATTTTTCTGTAATTCTTGGCACCTGCAAAGCCTTCACTTTTGTAGTTTTTCATTTTAGCTTCATTTTATGAAGTTTTTTTGCTTGTATGCTTACTTTTGGGTTGTTAACACTGGAAAGTTTCTGCCCTCTGAAACACTAAGCAGCAGCTGGTGTTAAAATTGTTTAAGAATGAGAAATCTTAATGCAATCTAAGAATGTTATGTCTGTTTATTAAACTTGAATTAGCAGCCTTTATAAAGCAAAAAATAAAATCCTTCCTTTCCAACCACAATTTCTTTTTCCCCTGCACAATCTAAACAATGAAGCAGCAAAGGAATTAATTTTGGAGGTGATGCTACAGACATTTCAGAAACACTTTTTCCCAAAAAAGAATCTGACAGGCAAAATCAAATCCAGGCTACATAAAATATAAACCTACTGTAGTAGTTTACTAGAACTACTGTAGTAGTTTACTCCTTCTCCCTGACATGTGGATATATCCCCCACACACTGCAGATATTATAAATTCAGCTTGGGTTCATGAACAAAATCAAAAGCTAGCACAAGGGATGAGGCCAAGGGAACCAAAAGTGAGCAGGTAAAATGAAATAAAGGAGGTAACTTACAGCAAAACTTGCAAGGAAGGTGTGAATTACTCAATTTAGACCCATTTTTAAGGAAACAAACACAGAGCTTACTTGCTACTTAGCTGGTCTTACTTCAAAAAAATGAAGAAACTAGTTGTCCTGGTTTGGGCCAGGATAAAGGTGATTTTCTGTCTTGTACTTTTGCTTTTAGCTAAGTCTCTTGTAAGTAGTTGCACTTGCTGAAATTAACAGCAAGTTTCTCAGACAGTGTGTGTTTCTAGGACTGATAACACTTGATGTTTAGAGTTACTGCTAGAGACTGGTGTGCAGAGCCAAGGACACAGCTCAGCTCTGAGGAAAACACAAAGAGGTCCCACCTGCATCCCTCCTTTGGGGAGGAACGGACAAGATAGATGCCAGAATTGACCAAACAGAGTATTCCATCCCATATACATCATCCTCAGTATAAATGTGAGGGATCACAAGGGCCAAGCCAGATTTCCTGCTTCCAGCTTCCAGCTGCCTGCCCTTCCTGCCTTTCCTGCTTCCATTCCTTCACCCGGCATCCTGGAAGGATCCCATCCATTTGCCTGCCTGTGGTCCTGATCCGTGCCAGCCCTTATCTGTGTGTTCCTGCCTCCAGCTCCCAACTGCTGCCAACTCCAGGATTCCAGCCTGGACTTTCCCAGAGCTGCCCTGCAGCCTCGGTGGTGACGTGAGAGCTACTGGGGAAAAGAGGGGAGGAATGTGGTATCCATTTTCTTGTATATTTGTATATATTTATTAATTTTTCCTATTTCTCATTCCTGTTCCATTCAAGCTGTGTAGTTTAGTTCCCAACCCATCAGTCTCTCTCCCTTATTCTCTCTCCTTTCTTATCAGGGAGGAGAGAGAGATTAATAGAGAGCCTCTGTTACTTGGTTTAATTGCCGGGCCAGTGTTAAACCCTGACACTAGTGGAAACAACAAATTTGCAGTGATAGCAGCAAATGTGCAGAGCAGTTGCCACCAAAGCAGCTCAAGTTTTTCTAGAATTTCACAGATGCAGACAGGAAGATGGTCAGGAAGGAGATGAGGAGGTCAGGATACATAAATCACAAGCAGAGCTCAGACACTTTGCTTGTCTTCTGATGTGCAAGAGCCATGTCCTGGGATGCTGGTGCTTCCAGAAAAGCCACTCCCCAGGCTGATAAGGTTTGAAATTAGTTACCAGAAATCCCCAAATGCTTCCCATAGGCAGTGCTAACACAAATATCCTGGAGTGAGTGAAAAAAAAAATTAACAACATTGACATAATGGCTAAATATACCACTTTGAGATCAGCAATAAGAAGTCTCTCAAGCATTTGGCTGATGAAAGGCATCAGGTGCTTCTGAAAAGCACAGTGCTAACTACAGTGGGGAGTGAAAGATGCAAAACCCCTGGTAATTATGCAAATAATATTCCCCATTATAAATCTTCAGCTCCTCATTAGGTTGAGGCCACTAAACTCTTATCTCTCCTGCACAATATTAACAATCCTAGAGTTTAAGGCACAGACTAAGACTGTACCATAGCCATAACTCATCTCCATTTCCCTTTGTTCCCATATTTTAAAAGGAAAAAAAAAATATTAAACCTTTGTTTACCATACTGTAATTATTCTTCAACAACAGCATTACCACCAAGGTGCAAAAAGCACTGGGAAATGTCTGCAAAAGGCACCAATTCTCAGGTATTATTTAGGTGAAATAATTGGTTTAGTTTTAAATTGTGATTCAGAAAAATAACCCAGGCAATAAGTTTTTACTCACACAGCATAGATCAGGGTATTGCTTCTTGAAGTCATCACTTTACCATGTTACCAATCAATAAACCTCAGAAAGCTTTGATTTTATTTCAGATATAGAGGGATAGAAAAATATTTAAACAGATACTGATGTAAGTAATCCCATGTTTTAACAGGAATGCTCATACCCAGTATGTTAAGGGTTTTCTTCTTGAAAATACCAATTTTCAAATTATTTGTATTCAATTATTTTCTTTTTTATATACTAAATATTATTATAACCCTACCTCCAAGGACAATGATCATTGTTAGAGTCAATACAGACTCAATAAAGGCAGCAACCACTCTCTGTAAGAAGTTATAAATCTGTCAGACATCTGAAATGGACTGAAATACAGAGTGCCAGTTTTCAGAGAAGAACAGAGAGCCATATTTATAGCTACCTTGTCAGGAAGTTTTTATACAAGAAACAGCTCTAATGAAACATATTTCTATGGTACAGAATTTTTCACTAAGCAGGTTTGAGACAATCTTCAAAACTTTGACATTTTTTGTTGGTTTTGAGCATATAAAAGGCTTCAAAGCTGATGCTTTTGTAATTTCTAGCCCAGGAACATGGCAGTTTTCCTTTAAATAAAAAGTAATTAATTTTTAGAAAACTGTTTTGTGTTCTGTAACTTCTTCTGTAATAACCACCTCTAGCTAACAGACTTAGACTCTTGTATTACTTTTCCAACCTTGGAAAAAAAGGTTTAGTATTAACCACAGACATAAGACAATATATTATATTTGCAAGCTTCAGAGAGATGAGGCTCTCTCTAATCAACTGTTCTTAAGCCAGGGATATATAAAGACAAAAAAAAAACCAAAACAAAACAAAAAAAAGAGCAATAAAAACTGCATGATATTAACAAGTAAAACAAAGAAAAAAAGAAAGACTTTCCTCTTCTACCAAAACTTGTTTTAACAAGTCTGGAGACATCGTGTTTTGAAAAATCTGAGAGTCCTGTAAAAGTTTGTATCCCAAGACATAAGACAATACATTATATATACATGAAGAAAAAATACATAAATAAATAAAACTGCATAATATTATAAAGTAAGAAAAAAGAGAAAAGCCCCAAAATCTGCTTTCCTCTTCTACCAATAGTTTCAACAAGTCTGAAGACATGGTGGCTTGAAAAATCTGAGAGTCCTGTAAAAGTTTCTGCACTTACAAAGCACTGAGCCTTCTGCCAACCATCCAAATTCTCTTACAGAATAATTTGGGTTGGCCACAAAGTTATGGTGGCTGCTCCTTATAGTGGGAGGGGGACTCGGAGCCAGAATCAATATTTATTCACAAATCTATTTGATTTTATTACTGAAAAGTTTTGTGGGTTGTCATTGGTTATGTGTGTGTGTGTGTGTGTTGTTTTAAGGTGTTTAATATTATCCCCAGACATAAGACAATATATTATATTTGCAGTCTTCAGAAAGATGAGGCTCTCTCTAATCAACTGTTGTTAAGTGAATAATATACAAAAAAAAAAAAAAAAAAAAAAAAAAAAAAAAAAAAAACCTGCATGATATTAACAAGTAAAAAAAAGAAAAAAAGCCCCAAAATCTGCTTTCCTCTTCTAACAATACTTTCAACAAGTCTGAAGACATGGTGGCTTGAAAAATCTGAGAGTTCTGTAAAAGTTTCTGCACTTACAAAGCACTGAGCCTTCTGCCAACCATGCAAATTCTATTACAGAATAATTTGGGTTGGCCACAAACTTATGGTGGCTGCTCCTGGTACTGGGAGGGGGACTTGGTGCCAGAGTGTGTTTTTGGAAAGGTGTGTCTGACTTCCAATATTTATTCACAAATTTATTTGCTTTTATTACTGAAAACTTTTGTGGGTTGTCATTGGTTATGTGAATGTGTGTGTGTTGTTTTAAGGTGTTAAATATTATCCTCAGACATAAGACAACATATTATATATGCAGTCTTCTGAAAGATCAGGTTCTTTCTAATCAACTGTTCATAAGCCAGGGATATAAAAGAAAAATAAATAGAAATAAAACTGCATAATATTAACAAGCTTTTATTACTGAAAACTTTTGTGGGTTGTCATTGGTTATGTGTAGGTGTTTGTGTTGTTTTAAGGTGTTTAATATTATCCCCAGATATAAGATAATAATGTTATGTTTGCAGTCTTCAGGAAGATGAGGCTCTCTCTAATCAACTGTTGTTAAGTGAATAATATACGAAAAAACCATAAATAAATAAAACTGCATAATATTAACAAGTAAAAAAAAGAAAAAAAGCCCCAAAATCTGCTTTCCTCTTCTACCAATAGTTTCAACAAGTCTGAAGACATGGTGGTTTGAAACATCTGAGAGTTCTGTAAAAGTTTCTGCACTTACAAAGCACTGAGCCTTCTGCCAACCATGCAAATTCTATTACAGAATAATTTGGGTTGGCCACAAAGTTATGGTGGCTGCTCCTGGTACTGGGAGGGGGACTCGGTGCCAGAGTGTGTTTTTGGAAAGGTGTGTCTGACTTCCAATATTTATTCACAAATTTATTTGCTTTCATTACTGAAAACTTTTGTGGGTTGTCATTGGTTATGTGTGTGTGTGTTGTTTTAAGGTGTTTAATATTATCCTCAGACATAAGACAATATATTATGTTTGCAATCTTCAGGAAGATGAGGCTCTCTCTAATCAACTGTTAAGTGAATAATATAAAAAAAATAAATAAATAAAACTGCATGATATTAACAAGCTTTTATTACTGAAAACTTTTGTGGGCTGTCATTGGTTATGTGAATGTGTGTGTGTTGTTTTAAGGTGTTAAATATTATCCTCAGACATAAGACAACATATTATATATGCAGTCTTCTGAAAGATCAGGTTCTTTCTAATCAACTGTTCATAAGCCAGGGATATAAAAGAAAAATAAATAGAAATAAAACTGCATAATATTAACAAGCTTTTATTACTGAAAACTTTTGTGGGTTGTCATTGGTTATGTGTAGGTGTTTGTGTTGTTTTAAGGTGTTTAATATTATCCCCAGATATAAGATAATAATGTTATGTTTGCAGTCTTCAGGAAGATGAGGCTCTCTCTAATCAACTGTTGTTAAGTGAATAATATACGAAAAAAGCATAAATAAATAAAACTGCATGATATTAACAAGTAAAAAAAAGAAAAAAAGCCCCAAAATCTGCTTTCCTCTTCTACCAATACTTTCAACAAGTCTGAAGACATGGTGGCTTGAAAAATCTGAGAGTTCTGTAAAAGTTTCTGCACTTACAAAGCGCTGAGCCTTCTGCCGCTCCTCTTCCGTGGCCGCTCTCTCCCGCAGGATGACTCGAGTCAAATGTTCATTTGATGAAATCCTCTCCCTTTCCAGAAGTTTCCCAAACTCATCACGTACATACATCTGTTCTTGTTTCAGCCTACAGGAAGTGGAGGGAGATGGAGAGTGAAGATACAGTTTCCAAACAGAGTTGAAAAGGACACGGGCACAGATATTTTAATAAATAACACGTGAATAAATCATGATTGGCTTTAAGACACCTGCATGTGAATATTTGCTTAAGTTTATTATTAATGTAGCAATTATTAGCATTGTATATAGTTTTATACAATGTTTGTATAGTGAATTATTATTAATATTTATTAAATCACACCAAATACAATTCATTCAATAGCTTTCTGAAAGTATATCTTTAAGTCACAAGAAAATGCATGAAGCTCTGGGTTTTTTTATTTGGTTACTTTCATTCTGGTTTTAAGGAATATTTTTCCAGGAAAATTCATCTCTCTTCCTGCACCACACTTCCACCTAAAAGCCCTGACCTCTCCTGCAATGTGGTAAATATGTTCCCATCTCCAGACATACTACAAACCTAAATGCTGCCTTCTATTTTCCAAGCTGCAAAAAGACCAAACAGCCAAACAGTGATTTGAGAGGATGAGATGAAAATAACCACTGAACTTGTTGCAACAGAGTTAATAAAGGCATCTCCAGCCCCTGAAAATTCTCAACATTGCAAACCATAAATATATTTGAAATCTTCACTATAATATTAGATATAACCACAGCACCTCAGATTTTCATGAAAATACCTGGATAGTCTTTATTTAGCTAATGAAATCTATCTGTTGCCTGGGACTGAACACAGAGTCAGCATCAGGGAACTCAGAACAGAAAAAGCCAGTATCAAACAGGGGTTTTCAAATAGATTTTTGAAAGAGTGATGGAGAGGAAGCTCAAGTATTCTCAGTGCATTTAGACATTGTCAAGGGAGCTTGAGAGAACAAATCATAATGAGCAGGGTCACTTTGTAAAAGGTACCAGCATTACAGTACATTAGATTCTTCCCCAGGGAAAATCTTTAAGTGAGGTGGGGAGGAAAAAAGACAATTACAAGATGTATTACTTCTGTGCTCAGACATAACCCTCTGAAACACAGCAACCAACAGGGAATCTTTATAAAAAGTTTATTAAGCAGCATCTTCAATTACTCTGGAAAAAAAAAAAAAAATTATGCAGACATGGACCAAATTCCATTAAGTGATTTCCCAAGGTCCCCCAAATTATTCCAGCAGCATTGGTACAACAAATGCTTCACACAATCAAAACACGGGGCAGTCAAAACACCCTGGTTGTCTTTTTGATTGGAGAAATTATGTTTTCTTGAAAAAGAAAAAAAAGTGTCAGAATAAAATTTCAGCAGCTTTTCTTTGTGAGAAACAACACAGAAAGTATTTAGTATTGCCAAAGATGAGTTAAGCTCCTTTCTTTCTGGATTTTACTTCCCACAAGTAGTTTCCCCAGAAAAAATAAGTCTCTTCATGCATAGTGCACCCAAGCAGAGTAATAAAATATAGGAATTAAGATAATATCTGAAAAAGCCTGCCAGAAGTTTCTATATGAAACTCTGCAAAATTAAAACACTTAGATATTTACATCTACTTTTTGGCAAATTATTCCCATATTGAAGCTCAGTCTTCAAGTCTCCTCCTTGCCTGTACAATTCCCAACTTCCACCAGGGCTCTTCCCAACCTCTCTTGCAGAAAGAAAGAAGTCAGTTTGCCCAACATTTAAAAATAATGGGCTCCTAATGTCAAGATAAGCCCTTTGATGGCCCAACCTGACTGTTGTACACAGAGACAGAATGTTCTTTTCTACTTTTGCCAAAACTCCACACGCCCTTTGCCACAAAGATGCTACAAGGCCATCATCACCCAGAAGCTTGGCTACTGAGGCATCTGACTCCCCACCCCAAAGCCATAAAAACCTGATAAAAAGCTGATAAAAACCTTTCCAACAGCAGCTCTGAGATGAGCAGCCAGTGACACAACAGTGGGTATGGCCACACCAGTGACAGAAGTGACAAAACATAACCACGTCCTTTCCCTGAAGCACCCACTCAACTTTTCCAACTTAGGGCAACACACAAGAAAAAAAAAAAAAAAAAAAAAGTCCTAAATACCCAGCTCAACTGATTGAAATTCACCAGAGTTTTATCAAAATAAGCAGGATTTTGAAGTAATTTTCATTTATTTGAGCTACATAATTGGGTGGTCTGTAGGAGCTTAATGAAACAAACACAAGGCAGATACGTGCTGATGGCAAACATTTGCTTGCATCAACTTACAGCAGTTTTCTTTCTTGACATTACAAATTCATTTTACTGGCATTCAGCATGAGCTGCTGCTGAATAAAGGCAAACATCAGCTAAATCTACAGTAATAAATTATATTATTATCTAGCCCAAAGTAAAAAAAAAAAAATAAATAAATAGCTACCCATCTCCAATTTATAAGGAGTTAAAGAGCACAAGTTGGCAGTCCAGGTCACTACACCAAGAATTCCACATAAATAGACCATTTAAAATGACATTTTTAATTACAACAAGTATAAAGGCTCAATATAATGAGTCTCACATTTAAGCAGAACACTCTAGTCAACAGACAAGAGACATTAAGCATTACCCTAATCATTTATAGAGAAAGAAAATGTTTGTTAAAAAGGTGCTGAAACAGCAGAGAAGGCTGCTGACTATACATTTTTCTACAGAGTTGATAGTTGGAATAAAATACTTCTAAATAATTATGAAACACAGTTTCAAGGAGTGTACAGCTATTAAGTTACAGCAGCTGATTTAAATGAAATAGAGTATGCAGTGCTACCAGAGTGCTATTTGAAAAGACACACAAAGCATTCACAAGAACCTCTATATGTGCTGAAGTTTGGATTAACACTTGAAAATATTTCACCCTCTCAACTCTTTTATAGCACCCAAGCATACACAAAAAGCAACAATTCCTGTCCTCCTACAGCACCATCTTTTAGGACTTCAACATTCTTGTGTCAGTGCTACCAAGAAAATTTATGTACTTGTACTTTTGGCAATTTAGGGAACAAACAGCCAACCATTAAGTCACTTATCTCATTAATCCTAAAGCCTCCAGCACTCAAATTCTACATTTCAACTGCTTTCCCTCATCCCTTCAATGCCTGAGGATTGTTTCTTCATGAAATGGAAAGTGTGGTCCACAGCTCTCCCAAAACCCTGCAATCCTTTAGGCTGGATGGGACCTCCTGGGATCAGCTGGGACGGAGAACGAGCCAGGGGAGGTGGCCCAGGACCATGTGCAGTTGGGTTTTGTGTAACTCTGCAGATGAAGACTTCACCAAAAGGAATTCAACCCAGGGTTTGAATCACAGAATGTATGAGGTGGGAAGGGAGCTCAGAGCTCATCTCCTCCAAGCTCCATGCCCAGGGACACCTCTCATCCAGCCCAGGTTGCTCCAAGCCTCATCCAACCTGGCCTTGAACACCTCCAGGGAGGGGGCAGCCACAACTTCTCTGGGCAATCTGTTCCAGAGTCTCAGCACCCTCCTCCTGAAGAACTTCTTCCTAAGCTCCAGGCTGAACCTCTTCTCCTGCACTTTCAAACCATTTCCCCTTCTCCTAGCACTGGACACTCTTCTGAAAAGTCCCTCTGCAGCCTTCCTGGAGGTTCCCTTCAGGTACTGAAGCTTTGGTCACCTTCTCAGTGTTTTCTGACAGAATTTCATGTGTTTGAGTTTGCCTCTTGCCCTAATCCCCAGATCTCCCTGCTTCACCTTCTTGAAAACATGAATGACATTTGCTATCTTTGTCTTCAGGAACCTTTTCTGATCACCACGACCTCCTGAAGATAATTGAGAATGGCCTCACCAGGCAGCTCCCTCAGCAACTCATCACCCCCCATGGAAGATTCCTGTCCTGGTTTGGGCCAGGATGAAGGGGATTTTCTGTCTTGTGCTTTTGCTTTCAACTCAGTCTCTTGTCAGGAGCTGCACTTGCTGAAATTCACAGCAAGTTTCTCAGGCAGTGGCTGCTGCTGGGACTGAGCCCACTCCATGGTTATAGTTACTGCTGGAGAATGGGCTGCAGAGCCAAGGACACTGCTCAGCTCTGAGGAACATTTTGCCCTCCAAAAGGAGAAAAGGAGTCAAGAGGTCCCACCTGAAACCCTCCTGTGGGGAGGAACAGACAAGAGAAATGACCAGAATTGACCAAACAGAGGATTCCATCCCATCCACCTCATCCTCAAGAGAAATTGGAGGGATCCCCAGGCTCAAAGCCCTTCCTGCTTCCCCTTCTTCCCCTCTCCCTCTTTGCTTCAGCATCCTGGGAGGATTCCATCCCTTCCTCTGCCTCTGCTCCTGATCCATCCCAGCCTGAATCTGTGTGTTCCTGCCTCCAGCTCCCAACTGCTCCTGAGCCCAGGATTCCAGCCTGGACTTTCCCAGGGCTGCCCTGCAGCCTCAGTGGGGATGGGAGAGTTCTTGGGGGAAAGGGGGGAGGAACCTGGGATCAATTTTCCTGTAGATTTGTATAGATTTAGTCATCTTTCCTATTTCTCATTCCTGTTCCATTCAAGCTGTGTAGTTTAGTTCCCAACCCATCAGTCTCTCTCCCTTATTCTCTCTCCTTTCTTTATCAGGGAGGGGAGGGGGATTAATAGACAGCATCTGGCACTTGGTTTAATTGCCAGGGCAGTGTTAAACCCTGACAATGCCTCTGCTCAGTTTGTTTCCATGTTCCTAACCTGATTCTCCTCCACCGTGGGTAAATTGTTCTCCAGCCCTTCCCTCTGGTCTCAGGGTCCCGGGATTCCTGAAACTTGGCCTTAACAGTAAAGATGGAGGAAAAAAAAGGCAAAGGTGGCTTTAGAATATCTCCCCACCTTTCTCTATTTTGTCTCCAGTGTCCCTGTGGGTCCACACTCACTCCAGTTGTTTTTTGCTTTTAATTTTAACCCTGTATTCTGACATTCATAGCTAAATAGACACCTCCATCTCTCTATAGATCTATCTCCTAATAAATCTTTAGCTAGAGTTAAGTAAAGCAATAATAATATTAACCAAAACCTTACATTCTGCTGTTTATGTTAACACTGAGTTTCTAGCCTGAAGACAGGAAAAAGTGGGAATATCTTCCTGAAATTTGCCTTGGAACAATCAAGTACACACAAAGCTCAATTTTTAATTTATGCAATGGGACTTCAATCTAGATCTATCCTAGAAGCAAGAGCACATCCTTACAGTCAATGACTGACACCAATAATTTACTGGACACACTTCTTGTAACTATGGTATTTCAAAACACCACCACTCCTATCAGTTCCCATCCCTGTTGTGGAAATTTGTTTTCAGTACAACCCCAACTTGTTAACATTAAAAATGAAAAAAGTATCAGTGAATACCAAGAAAATTTCCAGTGTGGGTTTTTTTGTTTGGTTTTTTTTTTTTTTTTGTTTTTTTTTTTTTTTGTTTTGTTTTGGGTTTGGTTTTTTTTTGTGCAAAGATTCATTTGTTGATATTTTTACTAAAAGAATGTTTTAATAAAAGAAAGCTGGGCCATCTCCTCAATATAGATATTCTAAATATTGACAATATTTGGGCTTTGAAACATATAGCCCTCAAAGCACAGCAAACACCCTGCTTATCTCAAACCAGAGAATAAAAATGCTCTACCTGAGGCTCTCATTGTCTTTAAAGACTGGAGTTTAGCTAAAGAAAATTATTGAATTTTCTTTGTAAATGAACATTGTGACAGTTATAAAGCTTACCTAGTTGAATGAAAAACTTGAATCCCTCTACAGAAAAGTCTACATTCAAATAATTCCCATCTCACTGGGGACAGCAGCTCCTTGGAGTCACTCAGAACAGTACTCTATGGCACAATTTACTGAACACAAGTAGGCAAAAATATTAAGTTTGGATATTTATTTTTTTTTTAAATAAAGCATGACCAGAAAGATGATTGAACATTGCTACCACCAAGGGGAAAAAAAAAAAAAACACCAAATCCTGGAAGAAGCTGCCAAGAGACTCAGTAAATCCTGATACACTAACCACCAAAGAGTTGTGGATCTCAGAACAAACAGAGGCATAATAAGCATTTGGTTATTTTTTTTATCATATTACCATATTTAGATGCTACTGTAAGACAAATTTTGAACTGTTTCATTGCTGAAGCCACTTTAATCAAAGTAATGTTTGCTGTACACTCTGCCTAAATCAGATTCTGCTAAAATTAAACACAAATCTACCACATTATTCTCAAGGAGAAATCTCACACCACCAGACAGATGAAAAGCCTGAAAGACACTCGTTTATAAAAGCCAATTGGTTCTTAAGTCCCTTCTTTTTTGAGGAGTGGGCAGGAGGGGTAGAAGCAAAATGAAGATAAGTGGGACATGAGATCTAAACATCTGCTTCAACTGCCTCCTGCAGTAAATCCTCAGACCAAGCCCAAAAGGGAAATATCTGCTTACAGCAAAATTATCTTTTTCCTTCTGTATTCCTCTCTTTACTGCTTTTATAAAAACAAAATTAGACATACAAATGTGAAATTTCAGGTATTTGTTTCATTTGTTATTATACCAGCTATGAACACATTTCACACAATATGAATCACAAAATCATGGAATGGTTTGGGTTGGAAGGGACCTCAAAGCTCATCCAGTCCCAACCCCCTGCATGGGCAGGGACACCTCCCACCAGCCCAGGGGGCACCAAGCCCCATCCAACCTGACCTGAGACACTGCCAGGGATGGGGCAGCCACAGCAATCCTGGGAAATTTATCCCCAGGATAATCTGTGTCAGGGCTGTGCTTGGGTCAGTTTTCTGTCATCTGGGTCCCTTCAGCCCTGTCCCCTTCTGCAGGGTCAGAACCCCCCAAGTGGCTCAGTTAAATCAGCTGATGGAAGGACTGAAGTTCTCCCATCTTTGGGCATCCTGATGGACACTGGATGCAAGGAGATCCAAATGCCCCTGGGTTGTGCAGCTCTGAAACACTCCCTGGAACAGCACTTGGGGCTTTTATATCTCACTTGGAGATAGACCCCAAAACCATCTTTTCATAGAATCCTGGAATGGTTTGGGTTGGAAGGGACCTCAAAGCTCATCCAGTCCCAACCCCCTGCATGGGCAGGGACACCTCCCACCAGCCCAGGGGGCTCCAAGCCCCATCCAACCTGACCTGAGACACTGCCAGGGATGGGGCAGCCACAACTTCCTTGGACAACCTGGGCCAGGCTCTCCCCACCCTCAAATTCAACAATTTCCTCCCCATCTCCAACCTCAATCTCCCCTTTCTCTCCAAGTTTTAACCCATTTCCCTTCTCCTCTCCCTACCCCCCCGTGTCCAAAGCCCTCCCCCAGCTTTCTTGGAGCCCCTTCAGATATTGGAAGGTTGCTCTAAGTTCTCCTTTGGAACCTTCTCTTCTCCAGGCTGAACAACCCCAACTCTCCAAGTAGTTTCATCCCAGTCAACAGACTTCCTCAGGAAAATGTAGCTGCCAAGTACTTATTATAATAAGGACAAAAACCAAAACAAAGCCAAAAAACCTCTTATATTGCAGAAGTCCCTAAAACTTGCAAATTTTACACAACCTTTTGTGTACTGCCCAATATTGAGAGTGCTCAGAAGAAAAGTTCTCTGAATTTGTGAAGCTTGTTTGTTTTTTACTGCACGGAATCACAGGATGTCAGGTTGGAAGGGACCTCAAGGATCACCTGCTTCAACCCTTCTCATATCTGAGTTTATCTGAGATGTCTCAGGACCCCACTGAGACTTAAAACTTCCCAAAGTGGGGGAAATTCACCACTTCCCCTGGGAGATCATTCCAATGTCTGAGTGTCCTCATAGCCTGCTTAAACTTGATTTCTGAAGTAAAAGAGAACCTGGGTGTGAGCATGCTGAACACTTCAGAGCATTATCTAAGACAGCCTGAAATACTCACCACAAATCTCTGGCAGGAAAACCTCTTTGCAGCTATGGAAGAGCCCAAATTAATTCAGTTATGGCATTTCCCCAAGCTGGCAATACTGATTGAGCCCAGGCTTGAAATAAAAACAACCAGAATTTTACTGCAATGATTCTGTATCATCCACTGGCACCAAACAAATAGGCTACAAGGGGAGAGCTTCCACAAAACAGTCTCATCAACTATGGGTGACCATCACAATCAGCATTAAAAAAAAAACAAAACTCAATTCTTAGTTCATCTTGGCTATTTACTGCACTTGACCTCAGAGAAAAAGTATATTTGCCTAAATAATGCTTATTAAGGAATAAACAGATTGAATACATCTATTTTTAAAAACTTATGCAGGGAGGAGCTCACTAGGTTCTAAGAGTTTTGTTTGCTGTATACATCAGCTGAAAGTAATTATTTCTACTCATTAACTAGCATTAATAAAATACAAATCATGAAACAAAACTACAAAAATAATCCCTCTATTACGGACTGACTTAAAATTAATAATTAAACTATTGTAAAGGGTCCAACAAAATAATTGAAGTCAAAAGAGGCAGCCAGCTCCACTCTTCAGCAGAATTAGAATTTAAGAAAGAAACAGGAAAGCAGCTCTGGTAGGACAAGAAGTCTGTTTTCTGCATCTCTCCTAAAAAATACAAAAATACATTGGGAAAAAAGAAAAGAAAAAAAAAAAAACCATGACAAAACTTTGCTGCACTCTGAAAAGAAATTAAATCAGTCCTGACGAGATCCATTTTTTACAATGAGTTCAAGAGAAAAAAAAAAACTTAATTTCACCAGGTGAATTTACAACGTGGCACTGTAATCTTGCACAGCATGAAATAAGATGAATAATTTAATTCTCAGTGCTGAAGAAGTAAATAACAGAGTAAATTCAAGGGATCCATTTCTGTCATCCTTGAAAAACACCTGCAGATATTAAAGCTTATCATTAAGGGAAAAAGCACCTTCTAATTCACAGACAACAGCAACACACTGAGAAAAGCTAAAAAAAATTGGTTTTGTGCTTTGATGGCCACTACATGCTTTATTGTAAATTAATCCAGAATCCATAGGAAATCTAAAATTGGCACATGATACCATATTAAAAGCAAATATAGTGATGTATCATTTCCAGCCCTCCTTACAGCTCTTGAAAATTTATTACACTATCAAAAACATTTTCTTTTAGTTACTTTTCAGGGAAATGATTACTTGCCAGTTGTTACATCTTTATTACAGTCTCCAAGCTACACAATCTGATGGATCTGTGGTGATCCAAGATAAACTCATTCAAGTCCAAAGCATGAACTGTGTCATTTTTCATTACCTCCAACCAAAGAAAAAGCAAAATACTCCCCGTTTCCAAGTCCACTATCAGACAAAAAATCCTTTCCTCTTTTATATAAAACACAGGAGAATCTAAAGAGGCCCTCAAAGTTGCAAATAATCCTTGAGTATGAGCTCGATGTAAGATGATAAAAAATTAATCCAATTCAGATTTTAAAAAATAAAAATTTAAAATAACAACATGCTTTCTAGCAATGAGATTCTTTTTCAATTAATGTTAATTTTACCCACCTTCCTGCCTCTCTGAACACTTCTATTTCTACCCAATACCCTGCTCAAAAAGCTTACATTGCCTAAAAATAAGAGTACATGTTCACAGTGGGAACTGCTGGAGGTTTTTTTTTTCCTTAGTTTGACACAAGCAAGTTTTTTAAAGCATTCTGACAGACTTGCAGAAGATCCAAAACTGTTTTGAACAATGCAGTTTAGGCCCTGATGCAATATTAATGGCTGAATAATGTTTTTGAGTGCTGAGTTTCAATATTTAATGAGTGCACGCTGCATGTGCCACTGAAAGCTGTGGTTGGAAATCACTGGGCTGACAAGGGATTTGAAAAGATGCAAGAGAGATCAGGAAAAGACAACTTTAAACCTGAATTGAGCCTGAAAGAAGGAGTTCTCCTCCTCAAATTTCTAGGAACTGGTGGTTCACCTGACTGCAAGGTCAGATAAATGATCTGGAGTTCACCTGCCTCTGTAAAACATAATTAAGGATTGAGTTATCTGGAAAAACAATTTATCTGGATGGCAATTTTTTTTTTCTACACAAAAGTAATAGAATGACAACACAAACCACTTCTTCAGTGATTTCAGCAAACTGAACAGACCCAGTTTTCCCAGCCTCTCCTCATATGGAAGGTGCTCCAGTCCTCTGATCATCCTCATGGGTCTTCTCTGAACCCTCTCCAGCCTCTCCACATCCTTTTTGTACAGAGGGGACCAAAACTGAACTCAAAATACTTTCTTTTACTCTTTCTTTAGGTTGAGGTCTGTTACCCAACCCAAGGAATCACTGAACTTCATACAAATTATGTTGGTTTAAGATCATGGTTCCACCTTGCCCAACTTCTCCCCTTCATTTCTTTCCCCCTGCTTCTCCCCTTCATTTCCCCCCAGTTTCTCCCCTTCATTTCCCCCCAACTTCTCCCCTTCATTTCCCCCCAACTTCTCCCCTTCATTTCCCCCCAACTTCTCCCCTTCATTTCCCCCCTGCTTCTCCCCTTCATTTCCCCCAACTTCTCCTCTTAATTTCCCCCCAACTTCTCCTCTTAATTTCCCCCCAACTTCTCCCCTTAATTTCCCCCAACTTCTCCCCTTAATTTCCCCCCAGCTTCTCCCCTTAATTTCCCCCAACTTCTCCTCTTAATTTCCCCCAACTTCTCCCCTTAATTTCCCCCTGCTTCTCCTCTTAATTTCCCCCAACTTCACCCCTTAATTTCCCACCAGCTTCTCCCCTTAATTTCCCCCAGTTTCTCCCCTTAATTTCCCCCCAGTTTCTCCCCTTCATTTCTTTCCCCCACCTTCTCCCCTTCATTTCCCCCCAACTTCTCCCCTTCATTTCCCCCAACTTCTCCCCTTCATTTCCCCCAACTTCTCCCCTTCATTTCCCCCAACTTCTCCCCTTCATTTCCCCCCAGCTTATCCCCTGAATTTCCCCCAACTTCTCCTCTTAATTTCCCCCAACTTCTCCTCTTAATTTCCCCCAACTTCTCCTCTTAATTTCCCCCCAACTTCTCCCCTTCATTTCCCCCCAGCTTCTCCCCTTAATTTCCCCCAACTTCTCCCCTTAATTTCCCCCAGCTTCTCCCCTGAATTTCCCCCAACTTCTCCTCTTAATTTCCCCCAACTTCTCCCCTTAATTTCCCCCCAACTTCTCCTCTCAATTTCCCCCCAACTTCTCCTCTCAATTTCCCCCCAACTTCTCCTCTCAATTTCCCCCCAACTTCTCCTCTCAATTTCCCCCCAACTTCTCCTCTCAATTTCCCCCCAACTTCTCCTCTCAATTTCCCTCAACTTCTCCTCTCAATTTCCCCCAACTTCTCCCCTTCATTTCCCCCAACTTCTCCCCTTTATTTCCCCCAACTTCTCCTCTTAATTTCCCCCAAGTTCCCATGCTTCTCAACTCACCCATAATAAATCCCAGTAAAAACATGCAGGTGAACATATTCATTGCCCTTTTCCAGCTGCCTTCCAGCCTCAACATTTGCCAATAGGAAAATCTTTTCCTAATGGCCATGGAATTTTATGTGTGCCACTCCTTGATCAAAAGATCAAAGGCACTGATTTCAAAACTTGTAATTATACCCAGCTCTTCAACTGAGCAGCAATAATTCCATGGACAGCTTGTTCATAGGTACTGCACTATGGACACTGTCAATCCTACAGAACATGGTTGAGTTGATTTTCTTTATCAAAATACTTGGGTGGGGTGTTGGGAAAAAGGAGAGGTTGGTTGGGGGGATTTCAGAATTATAATTCATAGAGCCACTGTTTTTAAAATATGTGCATATAGATCAGTATTATATGAAAACTGAAGAGATGAACACTTTTCTACCTTTATGCCAGAGGCATGCAGAGAACCTAAGTCAGAATAGTAAAACTGTTTTACATAATTTAGCTCTGTATTTAGCTAAGAATTTTCCCCAGTATCCACATAACTCCACTTGAAATTACTTTCCAACTTAATATCTCTCCTCTTGGGATATGCAAAAATAGTCATAAAATTACAACAACATTAATTATCCATTACAATCAAGTGGCAGTTACCAATTTTTATCTATTATTATTTTCAAGTTTTTCTCTGCTATGTCTACTCATTTTACTACTTTCCAAAATGAAAGAGCCCAGCAGTTTGAAAACAAAAGTTTATTTAAAATTGCCAGGGGGATAAAGTTTCTCTCTTCCAACTGGAATCTAAAACCAGGAAGCAGCATTATCTATGTTGATGCTTTCTCCAAATAAACTCACTGCTTCAAGTCATTTTCCCATCTCTCCCAGAAATAAACTGATCAAGATGAAGCTGGGTATAAAAGTTGTCATTTGAGATGCCAATTTTTAAAATCAAAGTGAAAAATAACCCCTCAGAAACTGGAGTTCATAAAGGTAGGAGTGAATTATGGAGCTGCATTCTCTAATTCCCACTTCCCATCTCAAAGATTCATCTCCCTATATCCCATGAATCAGTCAAAATGGAATTAATGGAGAGTCAGACAGTAACAGAAATCTTGGAGAGGAACTCTACCCATGCCAAATATTGGATTTCTTTTCCAGTAAACAATAAGGCAAGACAATCAGGCTTCTAAGATAGCTGAATATTTGAAAATCCTCAACCTCATAAGCAGCAGGGCTGCAAAGAAGTTTCCTTGGCATTCTGCAGGAAAGATGGTTTGAAACAAAAAAAAAGTACAAGGCAACCCCATTCAGAGGGTGACTTACTCTTCCATAACACAATTATCTGGCTGTCCAAAGACACCTTAGTTACAAGAGCTCACCTCATCCCAGTCCTTGTTTTATAGGTAAATCTGTTCAAACCCAAAATCTCTTCACATTTTATCTCCTTTTCTTCCCTTGCCTACAAAAGGACAGTCTTGACCCAGCCTGACCCTCCTTATTTCCTCTTTCCTGTGACAGAGCTGCTTTCTCCCATAATCCACAAGACCTCAGTAATATTTTAACTGTCAAAGAAGAAATTCCCTTCTAAATCTCCAGCTGGATAGGAGATCAGACGAGGGAAACTTCTGCTGTGACTCAGGATGAAAAACACCTGAGACAACGTGCCCAGGGAGGGGGACCAGGATGAACTCAACCTAGCTAAAACTTGGCACTTTCTCCATGTTTGTTCCCAAACCTGAGGCTGAAGCAGCCTTTTTAACTCTCCAAGGAACCAAGTCTTACATTTTTAATTCATATAAAGCCAGGTAAACACATTAAACTTGAATATTTTGTTTGGGCCAACAAATAGCCATCACACCACTGCCTGGCATTACCTGATTTTTAAAACTCCAGAAAAAACAATTCTGCAAATGCACCCAATTACTGTTTTAAGAGTCCTCTCCCTACTCACTACACATCTTCAGACACAGAAGAGTCATGCACACTGTCCTGGTTTGGGCCAGGAGAAAGGGGATTTTCTGTCTTGTGCTTTTGCTTTCAGCTCAGTCTCTTGTCAGGAGCTGCACTTGCTGAAATTCACAGCAAGTTTCTCAGGCAGTGGCTGCTGCTGGGACTGAGCCCACTCCATGGTTATAGTTACTGCTGGAGAATGGGCTGCAGAGCCAAGGACACTGCTCAGCTCTGAGGAACATTTTGCCCTCCAAAAGGAGAAAAGGAGTCAAGAGGTCACACCTGAAACCCTCCTGTGGGGAGGAACAGACAAGAGAAATGACCAGAATTGACCAAACAGAGGATTCCATCCCATCCACCTCATCCTCAGGAGAAATTAGAGGGATCCCCAGGCTCAAAGCCCTTCCTGCTTCCCCTTCTTCCCCTCTCCCTCTTTGCTTCAGCATCCTGGGAGGATTCCATCCCTTCCTCTGCCTCTGCTCCTGATCCATCCCAGCCTGAATCTGTGTGTTCCTGCCTCCAGCTCCCAACTGCTCCTGAGCCCAGGATTCCAGCCTGGACTTTCCCAGGGCTGCCCTGCAGCCTCAGTGGGGATGGGAGAGTTCTTGGGGGAAAGGGGGGAGGAACCTGGGATCCATTTTCCTGTAGATTTGTAGAGATTTAGTCATTTTTCCTATTTCTCATTTCTGTTCCATTCAAGCTGTGTAGTTTAGTTCCCAACCCATCAGTCTCTCTCCCTTATTCTCTCTCCTTTCTTTACCAGAGAGGGGAGGGGGATTAATAGACAGCACCTACCATTCAGTTTAATTGCCAGGGCAGTGTTAAACCCTGACAGATTCATTGGTGCCCAACGTGGGGCTCAAGCTAATTGGCTCCAGAAATGAGAGGCCCTTATCAAATGTCATGATCTTCCCAGTTTCTATGCAATTTATGGCTTACCTTCCCAAATCCTCTTGATCACTACAAAATATCCAAGTTTTGTTCTCTCAAATCAATACCCAGGTTTTCTTCTGATATGCTGAATGTTTCCCAGCATTTGCAGAAGACAAGTGACACTGCATAAATGTGTATCAACAAAGGACAGAATAATCCACAGAATACAGAAATGTGGTAGTGCTGACAAGACAGATCCGTTTCAAAAAGACACCTTTTCACACCAAAGTATTTTTTTTTTTTTTCTCCAAGGCTAATAACACTAATGAAGAAGCTCCCTCCTAAAAAACCAGTTTTTCTCCATTATATTTTTGAACAGTGCTTGAATCTCTCTGGAAGACTCAGCAGAGAGACTTGGTCAGATAGGAAGAATAGAGAAGGCAAACTGGTACAAGTCTGCTGGACCAATTTTTTCAATTACTAAATATGATTATCAACTGGGTAATACCTTCAGCTGTTTAAGAGAACAGCATAGTTGCTCTTGCCAAAAGATATTAGACTCAATCTATGAGAAGTCCAAATAATTTATAATCACTTTTACTGCTTCATAGAATTATTTCTAACTTTCTCTGCTTCTTTCAGCAGAAAACGTTCCTGTTTTCACACTTAATTTTCAACATCTTGAAGAGGTCTCTGAGGCAGAAGACAAGATTATAACTGTTTTCCCAGCAAAAGTAGCTTTTTGTCTCATGTGAGAAGGATACTGCAAGAATAAGCCAGTCTTCCAGTTCAACACAGCCAATTACCTGGCAAAATATCAGGATTTAGAAAAAAATCTACTTCAAAAAAGTTCTCACCACATTTAGCACACCACCTGTATGAACTCAAGATACATTAAGATGCTTATCAAATTTTTCTCAGTAAAATACAGAGTGAATATCATAAATAAATCAATAATAGTTTTTCTTTATGTTTTTCAGACCTATGCCAGTAAACTTAACATGTTATTAAAACAGAAATCAATAGTAAGTTTTAAAACATACAGTAGCACAAAAAGGTCAGGTCCTAGTATTGATTTTAATACAACATTTCTGGTGTGCAGTTTCCCAAAGGGTTCTTCTCTAATCCTGTTCTTCATTCTTCTTTTCACTTCATGTTTTTGCTGCTGAATTTACTCTTCTCTTCTGCAAAAAACTGCCTACTCCAACAAGTTTCCTAAGACCTTGGCATATATTGAAGGTACTGCTGAGAGATGGCAAAATGAGGTTTGGGGAAGCACTCAGACACAGAGCATCAATTAAGCCCTAAAATTAATTGCAGGGACCCTCCCCCAAACACAAGACCACCAAAAATGACACAGAATCTAATGGCTACAATCTAATAACCCACCACTCAGAGCCACCTTCCTGCACCAGTGTGGGTGTATTTTTAAAAACTGAGAGTTGAGAAAGGTTTTCTTTACACAGATGAGGACATTTTGAGATACAGAGGTTGCAAGTTACCCAGCTCTGACAAATAAAATGCCACAAAAGCCCAGCAAGCCAAGTAAAACAGACTCCAGAAAATCATTATCAGGCAATGCTTGAACATCCAGCATCTGTGTTACACAAGAAAAACATTTTTCATGTTGTTTTCATGATAAAAGTGACCCAGGCTGCCATAGAACACTAGAGAGTGAAAGCAGTGAAACCTAAGTTATCAAAAAAAAAAAAAAAAAAATCATAGAAATGGGAAATGGTTTGGGTTGGAAGGGACCTTAAAGCTCATCCAGTTCCAACCCCCATGGGCAGGGACACCTCCCAGGAGACCAGGTTGTTCCAAGCCCCATCCATCTGGCCTTGAACACTTCCAGGGATGGGGCAGCCACACCTTCTCTAGGGAGAAGGCCTCCAAGTAGATCCCCAGTGGAAAATCAGCCAAAAGGCATTTTTATTAAAGCACTTCCAGGAGTGTTTTCATGAGATGAAGCATTGTCCAGGCCCACAGCAGTAAAATGTGGAGCAATTCAGCCACTGTAATGCTCAAATCACCATCCCTCTAAAAGCCCCACATGCTCCCATAAGAGGAGCTATTAATCTCTGCATCCACTTTGAATATTTTTTTAAATATTTTTGGATTTTTTTTTTTTAATTTTCAAATTTTTGAATTTTTTGTAATTGGGGGGGGGATCAAGTCCTGTAAAGGTTCATCATTAATTGTTGATGAAGCCTCCTTGTTTCCTATTCTCAGCCAAAAGTTTAGGCAACCTTCATATTCTCAAAGAAACAAAGGTCTATAACTATATTTAATCACATAAAAAAAAAAAAAAAAAAAGGGATGAAAATACATGAAGCTTACAGAAATAGTATGAAAAAGTATGAAAAGATCTGTGCAGTTCATGTGTTGTGAGTACAGTAATGGCCCTGAAATAAAAATAATCCCAGAAACAAGCACAGATTTTAACTTACTATAGCAAAATGAGTGCATCTCTGCTGGGGATGTATGTGAGAATAAATAATAATTCAAGTTATAATTAAAATTTCCTTGACAGTCTGAAATGAGTAAAATACATTTCCCCATCAGATCAAAATGTGGTCACACACTGCATACAGAAACACTCCTGAAATTAGCTATTAGACAGCTGGAATTACAGTCATAAGTTTTATATATACATATATTTAAATGTTTCACTAGAAGATTGGAAAACACATGAACACTAAGCTAGAAAAGGATTAAAGCTGCTAAAAAACTTGATACTTGTCACTTTCCATATTTTTATTTTAGTTCCTATTTCAAAAGCACCAAATCTTCAGCCTGATTTTAAGCCAGCAAAAAGATTTTGCAGAACCCTTTTAAGGTGGAGTATTTTGCCAACTAATCCTTAGCAAAATAAAGGGAATAATACCAGCATGATTCCCTACAAACCCTAGAACCAGGTACACCACAAGCCAGGCTGCTCCATACCTTTCCCAGACCCACTGGGAAACCTCTGAAAACTGAGCTATAGAATCCTTAATGCAAATTACTGAGAAGTTTAACACCACAAACATTAAAAGTTACAAAATTTACATTTCCATACTGTAATCACATTGAACTCTGGAGCAGTCAACATTAAGCTCCAATGTGACTCAAGTTTTCCAGTCCAAGAGAAGACTTTTCCCTGTACCATATTGATTTCCTTTATTGCTGATTCAAAGAAAAAGCC
Source organism: Heliangelus exortis (assembly GCF_036169615.1). Classification (NCBI taxonomy): domain Eukaryota; kingdom Metazoa; phylum Chordata; class Aves; order Apodiformes; family Trochilidae; genus Heliangelus; species Heliangelus exortis. Next base: position 195,529,526 of record NC_092422.1, read on the forward strand.
TGTGTTGTTTTTTTTTTCCTTAGACATTTATACAGTCCTATCTAATTATATACTCTATTAAGCTAATTTCATTAAATAATGTGATGTGTAGGAAACAACTGATATATATGCAAACACTTTAAGCAGTTCTAATTACATGTTAATTTTTTTAAATCCATCATAATGAGCCTTTCTTCCCATTCTCAGAATAGAACAATGTGTAGATGAATGTTTATATGCAATGTGTTATTATACCTATTTATGAAAAAAAACACTGAAAGTACAAATTAACACATAAACCCACCAAGTTCACCATCCAGCCAAATATTTTTTTTAGATTCAAACAGGATTTTTTTCAATTGCAAATAATCCCACAGTACTACACTAAACTGAGCATATTTTTTAAATGCTGTATCCAAAGTCTGCTGCTTTATTCTGTTAGATTCCACTCAGTCTTTCACAGAAACTACCAGCTCTGAAAAAAACATGCATTAAAAGTTCATGTTTTAATATAAAGAAAGGATATCAAAAGGGTTTTCTACTAGTAAACTCTTTTAATACAGCCCTTTGCACCTTCAAGGCACTTTGCTGTACTATTTAAGCAGCCTGAAACATACTGCAGCTCACCAATACCTAGAATTCACAGAAATAACAAGAATTATCATTTCTACTGTTGTTAAAATTTCCCTTGGATCAAACAAAGGGGTTACAAGCAACCCACCTCTGCATTGCTCTCCAGCTATTTCCATCTCTGCACCACAAAGTGAATATTTGGACTCAGGAGAAATCAACAAATACTGAGCTTAAAAGACTGCAGGAGAGAGAGTCAGGCTTCTGAGGTCAAAAGGGATTTAGATCAAGAGGTTGTATCAGCTCTTAGGCAGAAATTGTAGTTAATTTGTTGTTTTAACATGTGTTTGCTATCAAAACTTGCTGTATAGCCCAGAGGTCTTAACAACCATTTTGTAGTGGGGAAAAATTTCAACTGCTTATAATAAGTAGATAAATAACAGTAATAGAAGTAGGAAGCACATGGATGTTTTAAATACCATTATTAATAAACCAACCTTCTCTTGTGGGCTTCAGAGTCCCTCCTGGCTCTTTCTAGTGCCAGTTCTTCAGCTATTCTTTTCTTTAGTTCTTCATCATTAACTAGAAAAAAAGAAAATTAAACTGAGTGTTAACAAAACATATTCCTAATTACAGAAACACCTGCATAATACAGTACTCTTTTTTACTTGTTTTCTTTTTTTTATAAGGCAGTTGGAGTGTTTTCTTGTGCTTAAAACACCTTTCAAATTTTAGCATGCAAACACTAGAGAGCCTTTAAAATTATTCTTCTTAAAAAAAACAACTTCAATTAGTGGAAACTTTCAGAAGTTAAAAATCAGAGAGCTCTGGTTAAATTAAATACATTTTTCTTAGGAAATATGCCTTTATAAAGTAAAATCAGCTGAGGACAGATGGGACTGAAACCTCAATAGTAAAGACAAAATGCTGGGTTTTATTCATATGGAACCAAGGAAAACAACTTCCTGCATAATGAACTGACTGTTTTCAGATGCATATTTTACCCAACAAAGCACTTGCAGCATCCCAAAAACCCTACTTCTAGTTTCTAGTATTAGAACAAGATTATCAAATTCTCCAAATTTTATTCAAACAAGCAGAAAGGGAAAGAATAATTTTATTATTTATATGTCAAATGAGTTGAAAGTCTAGTTAAGAAGTGAAAAAGCAAGGAAACAACTTCAAGTCCACAAATAAACTTTTCCACACTGAAGCAGGTAAGTAGGAGAGTCATTAACCCTAGAAGCTTTAAACACACCTGTAGGACTAGCAAAATCCATTCAATAAGGTTTTAAAACCCAAAACAGGTCTTTTCCTAACTCTTGGGGTACTCAATACCATTCAAATATTTTCTCAGCACTTACAGACATCTGCACGCTTCTCAAAAATCTGACCCAAGGAGATCAGGGGTGGGTTTTTTGCTACTTCATTCAATAGATGTTGGAGCAATAAAAAAAAAAAAATCTTTCAGCAGAGTTCCAGAAGGAAAAAAAAAACAAAAAAAACCCTCATAAATCTAGTAATGAGTAACATTTTCAACTCGGAAAACTTGATAACCAAAAGTTATATTAATTTCAGTAGAACAACTGGTAACTTTACATCAAATATTTGTAGGAATCAAGAAGAATGAGTTTTGCTTCATCTGGAAAAGAAAATGACTACAGAATACTGCAGCAGAAAGACATTAAAAATTAAGTAACTACATCCAAAATGATTCAAATATAAATCCTCATCTAGATTTGCACTCTGGAATAAAACTATACCTACACAAACTGAATTGCTACTGGCATAAATATCATTCACAGAATGGGTTGGGCTGGAAGGGACCTCAAAGCTGATCCAGTCCCAACCCCTGCATGGGCAGGGACACCTCCCACCAGCCCAGGGGGCTCCAAGCCCCATCCAACCTGACCTGAGACACTGCCAGGGATGGGGCAGCCACAACTTCCTTGGACAACCTGGGCCAGGGGCTCAGCACTCTCTTCTCCTTTTCTCTTCCCTTCCCTTCTTTTTTCTCTTTCTTCTCTTTTCTCTCTTTTTTCTATTTTCACTTTTTTTTCTTTTCTTTTCTGTTTTTTTCTCTTCTCTTTTGGGCATCCTGATGGACACTGGATGCAAGGAGATCCAAATGCCCCTGGTTTGTGCAGCTCTGAAACACTCCCTGGAACAGCACTTGGGGCTTTTATATCTCAGCTGGAGATAGACCCCAAAACCATATTTTCATAGAATCCTGGAATGGTTTGGGTTGGAAGGGACCTCAAAGTTCATCCAGTCCCAACCCCTGCATGGGCAGAGACACCTCCCACCAGCCCAGGGGGCTCCAAGCCCCATCCAACCTGACCTGAGACACTGCCAGGGATGGGGCAGCCACAACCTCCCTGGACAACAAATTCCCAAATTTTAAAGAATCAATTTGTAAAAGAAGGAGGTGAGCAAGATTTTGCCATCTAAAGTGGGCAAAATGAAAATGAATGAATCTGCAATTAGGTGGTGCCAGGACCTGGAAGTGAATCACAGAATCATGGAATGGTTTGGGTTGGAAGGGACCTCAAAGCTCATCCAGTCCCAACCCCTGCATGGGCAGGGACACCTCCCACCAGCCCAGGGGGCTCCAAGCCCCATCCAACCTGACCTGAGACACTGCCAGGGATGGGGCAGCCACAACTTCCTTGGACAACCTGGGCACCAACCTCAAAGAATCTCTAATTAGAAGCCTAAATCTCCCTCCTTCTGGTTTAGAACCATTGCCCCTTGTCCCATCACTCCAGACCTTGTCCCAAGTCTCTCATCAGCTTTCCTGGAGCCCCTTCAGGCACTGGAAGGTGTTGAAAGGTCTTCTTAGAGCCTTCTCCACCCTGAAGAACCTCAAATCTCTACCTAACTCCAGAGCAAAGCTGCTCCAGCCCTCAGATCATCTCCATGGCATCTCCTCTGGACTCACACCAAGAGCTTTGTGTCCTTCTTGGGTTGGGGACCCCAGAGCTGGACCCAGCATCTCACAAGAGTGGAGTAGAGGGGAAGAATCACCTCCCTTGTACAGAGCATCTGGCTCAAAGTCCACTCTCCAGAACCACAGGGCTAGAAGACATCTGTGGTCTCACCTGAGATGCTTCTCACTTGAGCATAATACAGGTGCTAAATTTATAAGGTAATACAGCCCTTAATCTGCCCTCAAAAGCAGTAAGAACACTTGTTTATGTAGCTAAAAAGCAGAGAACTTCATTTTCAGGCAATGTAAGATACGAAGCAACTGCAAGACAACAAGCAGTGTCCTTGGAGGTTTCATTTCTATGAAGTATTTATTCATAGAGACAGCATCCAACCAGTGCTGGCAGTCAGGAACATGAAGAGACTGAGCAGAGAGGGGAAATTTCTGCTCACTTTTTCACAGCAAGCTATTAATGACAGTATTTGCCCAGAAAATGAAACATCTGGACTTCAGACCCTTTTAAGATGGACAGCTTGGAGGACACATATCAGGAAAAAGCTATAATCACCCTCATTTTATTTCGTTGTGGGGTTTTTAGGATGGTTTTTTAACAAATTAAGTTGAAGTGCCCCAAAGGGTGACCAGTGGAAACTGAGACAGCCTCCAACCCCTTTGTGGAACCAGTTACTTCTTTTCCATCAAGCAGCAGAGTCAAAAAAAAAAAAAAAAAAAAAAAAAAAAAAGACATAAAAGCCATCAACAAACAGCCCTGCACCTCAGTGACCTCATCTCCAGGAATTGGTTTTATCTTCAAATATCATCCAACATCACCAGCACAAAAAAAAAAAAAAAAAAAAAAAAAGACTTTTAAAATAGTTTTATGAATGAATGAAACAGCTTCATTGACTACCTGGGAGTCAACTAATTCAGTTATAAGCATCCTAAGTAAAGCTGAATGAATCAATATCCATCCTGCCAGATGCTGCCAATGCTTAGATGACAAAATCCTTTTGGGAAGAAGTGGAAGGGACACTTGCAAATAGCAAGTGAGAGCCCAGTCTAAGAATATCTTAATATACATGAAAACCCAGCAGTAAACAAAGAATCTTTTAACAAATGACTGTGACAAACCTGAAATGAAAAAGAAAAAAAATCATTTTATTGAGATTATACCATGGACACTGCACCACTGTTTTCTCCTCTGAGGCCACGTGAGGACATAGGGAGTTGTGTCCCCACACCTGCACATTTCCAAACAAGTAAATCAATTTTTAAAAAATTAAAACAAGTATCAGCTAGGCACAGTGAAATGTATTGCCAGAAGAGGAAAAAACTTCAGTGAAACACCAAGCAACCACAAGGCTCTTGTTTCTGCAGTGCAGCCACACATCCATCTCCCCCACACCTCAGGAAGCATCACAAACCACACTGAGAGAAGTTCTCCATTTGTACACTTAGAATTTATTAAACTGACACAAAAGCAAAGAATTTCTTTCACATCACAGTGACTTTATTCACAGAACAACCTGGGAACCCATGATCAAGTGTTCCTTACTGCAATCCTGCCCAACCCATATCCCTCTGTATTTCACAGCCTTTTTTACCACTGCACCCAAGGACACACAAAATGTTGCATAAATATCTTTTTCACCAGCATCTGCATCACTGATGCATTCTGGTGTGCAAATATGAGAACAAGAACTCTAACAGACCATGGAACAGTCTGCAGTTATAATGAAAAAAGACTCAGGCATCAGCCAATAAAGATATTTGACCTTAAGAAGCCGTTGATCAGCCAAATACTAATAGGGAATAAAAGTGGAGCTATAGATCATTCAATAGAATTATTGTAAGATGTAATTGGGTAGCTCCCAGATTGGAGTTAGATGATGTTTCAGTAAAAAAAATTGGAGTTCTACAAGTAAAAGGGATTTGTTCTAAGGGAAGAAGCTGTTAAAAAAAGGATAAAAGTTAATTTGTTAGAAAAAGGATCAGAAAAAAGTGGAACTGCTTCTAGAAAAAAGTAGTATTTTTCTCTGGTGATAATTTCTGCTACAGGGCATTAAAACCACACAGCTAATCATTGGAGAATATTAGAACACAGTGGGCACAAGGCTGCTAAAATAAACATGATCCAGAGATAATAAATACACAGCAGTTGCCAAAAATTACCCAGCCACTCCCACCACCCCCCTCCTGAAGGTTTTAAGTTCTTCAGGAGGCTGAAATCATTGTTAACTTCCTCACCAGTGCATCCCAGAGCAGACAAACTTGGAAGATTTTTCAGGCAGGGAGATTTAGGAAGGTCCCACTTGCATCCCAATGCTTTCCTGTGCTGCTAAAAAGGAGGAAATAAATGCAGCTCCTGTACTACCACACAGCTCACATCACAAACCAATTTACAGAGATGGTCAGTAATGGGAACAATGCTCAAAAAGCCATCGTGCTACAGCCAGAAATAACTCTTCTGTCCTCTTAGGGTGTGAGGGGTGGATGCTGATAGGTGTCTGATAAGCAGCATTCTCTTCAGGATAATGGGAATGGAGTGCCAGGAGCTGCAGTGCCAATGGCCTCATTACCATGCTCCCATCTAACAGCAGGTTGGACAATGCTTCAGAGGGTGCCCAGACTGCTCCACCTAAAACCATCACAGACACAAAATAGCACTGGATGCTAAAATCCACACAGCTCTGGCCTGCAGCTCAGCAGGCCAAGGAGTGACCAAAGGAAAAGGACATTGTGCCATTTCCATGGCCTCTGGGATGTAGTAACCTGGTGTCAGTTTTCTGTCCACCTCCTCTTTCCAAACTCTTTCCAAACTTTTGGAAGAGTTTGAAAGACTTGGAGATTTATACCTAATATTACAGTGCAAGTTGTCCTGGTTTGGGCCAGGAGAAAGGGGATTTTCTGCCTTGTGCTTTTGCTTTCAGCTCAGTCTCTTGTCAGGAGCTGCACTTGCTGAAATTCACAGCAAGTTTCTCAGGCAGTGGCTGCTGCTGGGACTGAGCCCACTCCATGGTTATAGTTACTGCTGGAGAATGGGCTGCAGAGCCAAGGACACTGCTCAGCTCTGAGGAACATTTTGCCCTCCAAAAGGAGAAAAGGAGTCAAGAGGTCCCACCTGAAACCCTCCTGTGGGGAGGAACAGACAAGAGAAATGACCAGAATTGACCAAACAGAGGATTCCATCCCATCCACCTCATCCTCAGGAGAAATTGGAGGGATCCCCAGGCTCAAAGCCCTTCCTGCTTCCCCTTCTTCCCCTCTCCCTCTTTGCTTCAGCATCCTGGGAGGATTCCATCCCTTCCTCTGCCTCTGCTCCTGATCCATCCCAGCCTGAATCTGTGTGTTCCTGCCTCCAGCTCCCAACTGCTCCTGAGCCCAGGATTCCAGCCTGGACTTTCCCAGGGCTGCCCTGCAGCCTCAGTGGGGATGGGAGAGTTCTTGGGGGAAAGGGGGGAGGAACCTGGGATCAATTTTCCTGCAGATTTGTATAGATTTAGTCATTTTTCCTATTTCTCATTCCAGTTCCATTCAAGCTGTGTAGTTTAGTTCCCAACCCATCAGTCTCTCTCCCTTATTCTCTCTCCTTTCTTTATCAGGGAGGGGAGGGGCATTAATAGACAGCATCTGGCATTCAGTTTAATTGCTGGGGCAGTGTTAAACCCTGACACAAGTGCACGTTGTATTTCCTCCCCCTCATGCACAGATTTTAATTTACAGGAGTATAAAGTAACCAAATATTATTATTGAACCATTACTGCAAGTAATGGTTCAATGGTCCAATGGTACATGGTCCAATCCATGTACTGCAAGTGCAAGACAACACCCAGCTCATGTCCTCTGCCCATACACACTAACACAAAAAGGCAATTCCAGCTTCTTTGACATTTAAAACAAGGTTTTCAGGAAGCAAGAGGACCAGACAGCCAAAGAAAACTCTTAAGTTAAATCCAAGATGTGTCTGCTGGCCAAAATCAGTGACTGTGCTCAGTGAACAGAAGTTACCTTCCAGAAGAAAAGTTTCAGCACTCTTACTCCAGTTCATAGCAAACCATTCCATTTAACTTTTATATTTTCAGATAGATGTGTGGACTGGAAGGGTGGGAGAACCTCTCACCAGGACAGGGTTTTATTTTGCACAGAATGCAGAGCAGGCAGTAGTGGGAACGTAAGAGCATTCTCTGCATGTTTCAGCTCTTTTCCAGGCAAGGAACACACAGAGATTCTTATCCATCCCACACCCTTCTGCAAACCCAAAGGAAACTCATTCTGCCACCTTTTTAAAAAGGCCACAAAACCTGTGAAAATGGTTTTGGGAGCCACTGGTAGAGAGAGACACTGTTTTCTGTAAGTTCAGGTAAAGACTAACCTGGTAACTATTAAAAAACCAAAACTCCTAAAAAATCAAGAGTGTGCAAAGCCATTTGCTTAACCCTTAGTATTTGTTCTCCACTTGTGCTTCTAAATTCAGATAAAAAGAAAGCATCCTCCTAATATGCTTTCCAAGGTCCAAAAGGCTTTGAATAAATAAACTTCTGTTTGAAGAACAGAAGTTTGACAAACTTCTGTTTGTCAAACCAGAGGAGCTAAGGGTACTGAAGAACTTCTGCACTTACCAATAGTTCCAGAGGTTGCAGGTCCATACCACAAGTTTGGCATCTCAAAGTCCATCCATTAGCAGTATCAGAGCAAAGGAAGAGCTTCACATGGTGACAACTCTTGAAAAACAATCAGCAATTTTATCACTTATGTTTACTACAGCTTCGTGGATAAGGATATGTGCAACTCAGCAACTATCAATGTTTTTCTCTAATTTTTCTGTCCTTGCTGGTTGAAAGATCAAAATCCAGAGCCTTTTTCCTCTCTCTCTGATGCAGTTGTTTCATAGAAACAAACAAAAAGAAAAAACAACATTGAGTGATACTAAGATTACAGCAAGGAGGCAGCACCCCAAGCTGTAAACAACACATATTAGGTAAAGCAGACACCTGCAGCACCAACAAGATTAGCCTGAGAAATTAGAAATACAATATGGACAAATTAATCAGACAGCCTCTAGCCTGCAGAGTTGGCAATCTGCCCATTTGTTTTGCATTTTGAAAGAAAGAAAAAAAAAATCATTACTGGAAGGAGCATTTATTACCAGCCACCTTAACTAAGCCCTCTTGAGAGGGCAGGTGCATTAAATTTGTAATGAAAAGACACTTAGGTTTGATACAACCAAATGTCTTTCAGAAAAGATTTAGCTACATATTACTCAGAGAATGAATAAAAAAAAAAAAAAACAAAAAAACCTACCACAACCCAACCCAAAACAGTTTTAAACAGTTTTATTTTTCCTTTTCATTCAGCTTTGCTATTAAAAAAAAAAAATTAAAGCAATATGTCCACTGAGCAGGACATCCTTCAGAGAGCAACTTCTCAAAGGCCACAAGAGAATCATGCAGAAGTCCTCCAGGCTATTTGACCACCTTCCTTCAAGAAATAAAAATTTGCTTTTACAAACACCACTTCCAAGGGCAGGAAGAACTCAGCCTCTCTGAGCAACACATTTGTTTCAATGCCTGACAGACCTGATGGCAAAACAGCTTTAGAGGTCAAAAGACTCTTGTTGCCATGTATACATCCTGTTTATTCTCCTCCCACCATGAAGAGATCATAGATCATAGAATTGGCTGGGTTGGAAGGGACCTCAGAGATCATCAAGTCCAACCCTTGATCCACTCCCACTGCAGTTCCCAGCCCATGGCACTGAGTGCCACATCCAGGCTCTTTGGAAATATCTCCAGGGATGGAGAATCCACCCCTTCCCTGGGCAGCCCATTCCAGTGTTTGATCACCCTCTCCAGAAAGAAATTCTTTCTAATGTCCAACCTAAACCTCCCCTGGCACAACTTGAGACCTCTTGTGCCCTCTTGTCTTGCTGAGAGTTGCCTGGGAAAAGAGACCAACCCCCCCCTGGCTCCAACCTCCTTTCAGGGAGTTGGAGAGAGTGATGAGGTCTCCCCTGAGCCTCCTCTTCTCCAGCCTCAACACCCCCACCTCCCTCAGCCTCTCCTCAGAGGATCTGTGCTGGATCCCTTCACCAGCCCAGTTGCCTCCTTTGGACCTGCTCCAGCACCTCAATCTCCTTCCTGAGCTGAGGGGCCCAGAACTGGACACAGGACTCAAGCTGTGGCCTCCCCAGGGCTGAGCACAGGGGCAGAATCCCTTCCCTGGACCTGCTGGCCACGCTGTTCCTGAGCCAGCCCAGGATGCCATTGGCCTTCTTGGCCACCTGGGCACACTGCTGGCTCCTCTTCAGCTTCCTGGCAATCCAGACTCCCAGGTCCCTGGGTTCTGTCTTCTCAGTACCTCTTTTGGTAGCAGGGTACTCCAAGCCTAACAACTCCAGGATTATCACAAGGGCAGGATACACAAAACCTGAATGCAGTCTTCAAATGAGAGTCTAAATGCATCAAGATAGCAAGCAAGAAGCTACAAATGCAGTTTGGTTCATCTTCTGTTAAGAGAGGGCAGTAAGAAAATGAGTGGTGAATCCCAGACATGGATTAGAAACAGGCTACAAAAAGTTCTAGCAATGGGAAAGCTGAAGAGAGACTTGAAACTCTGCACGTGCCCAGTCGAAATAATCTTAGGACAGTGTAAGACTGGAAAACTTTAAAAAGGAGAAAATGAGACCAAAGCAAGCACCTGGTACACAAACCCAGTTTTGATAAATGAACAGTCACACACACTGGAAAGCATAAGTGAGATTTTTATCTTACATTTTCTTTGATTTTTAAATTAACCATTTCTGGTTGTCCTGAGCAATGCATAAAAAATATTCATTTAATGGCCAACTGGGCACGAGAGGAAAGAAGGCTGAAGGAGAACAAAGTCTGACATAACTATAGAATATGGAAAGACTTAGAAAGGAAGAATATGAAAAACAGATATAAGTTGATGCATCTCCACACTTGCTCAGTGTTTTATCAGTCTTCCCACACAACACCAAGCATAAGCTTTGCCAAGATCCATTCCAGTTCCTCTGAAATTCATGGTCTTTAAACAACAAAAACATGGAAGAACCCTCCCCACCTCTTCAGTTCAGTAGCTTCTGTGAACATTTTCTACCTTTTAAGGCAAAGAGGAAACATTAGAAAATGTCTTTGAAACATAGCACAGAGGAAGTGAGAAGGGGTTTGGGGTTTTTTGGGTTTTTTTTGAATCAGCATCACTGCCATGGACTGGTTTCTCACCGATCTCCATTCCATGTTTCTCTGCCCCTTCACATGAAGTCAACCTGAACTCTCATCACTTACAACCTTGTCTTCCTTGTGCACTACTCCAGTCTCCAAAATTCAGCTCCTTCTTTTGTCTCTTAGCTTGGCAACACACAGCAGAGAGAGGCTGCAACTGCTTTTGCAGACAGAACATGTCCCATTCTGTGAGCTGGAGCATATATGGTAAAATTTGAGCAACACAGAGCAGGCAGCTGAAGACCTCCCTAAAGGCATTTGTTTTATTGTCTCTTTCTACCTAGTAATTGATTTATCAAAAGCTATGGAAGTCTCAGGGCACCAAGTCTTTAGTTAGATTAGTCTGAAAGAGATGAATAAATTCTGAAGTTACAAGAAGGCTGCTGGTGAATGGATGGCACTACCACACAACAATTTTCCTTAGAGAAAGCAATGTAGAAATGATGGGAAGAAAACCTGAAATGGCTCAACACAAAAAAAAGACACAGTATAGAATACAGTAGCAGAAAATTAACAGCTCTGGGCTGTTCATTCTTCCATAACACACTGTTATAAGGGCTTGAAACAAAGCTGATAGCACAGCATTGAAAAGATTTTTATTTTTCTTGGGTTTGTAGTATTTGAAATGCACAGGGTAAAATACAACACTGTTTGCTGAAGCCAGAAGTAAAATCAAAGGGGAAGGGGGGGGAAAGACTAGACAGCTCCAACAGGATAAATAATATTTACAGTGGAGTTGGAGAGCACTGACTCGAGGTTTGTACCAACCACTGCTAAAAAGATGATTTTTTTTTTTTTCTTTTTTTTTTTGCTGGGAAACCTGTTTCCCAATTACAGCAGAATTTCTTGCATTCACCTCTGCAGCATCTGGTATTGACAAGAGAGCATCAGGGCATTCAGACCATCGATCTGATCCAACAAGGCAGCTCTCATGTCCCTGTGCACGTTAAGTAGGAGCATTAAACCAGCTCCCCTGGGACAAGGTACCTTAGGGCTGTCTTCAAAACCCATCATCTGTCTCAGGAGCTGGCAGGGCAAACTGCAGCTTTGTAGACATCCAAGTTAATGAAGATGTCACAAGGAAAAATTCCTAACTGCACACTAACAGCCATAAATATTGGCTGGGAAAGCAGACCTCAGCAAGCTGGTTCCTTCCCAGCATCCAGCTATGGATTTATAAACACATTAAGAGGCTTCCACAATTAAAACATTTCACCCACCCACGTGCCAATTTAAGATGCATAATGTTAGGAAATGTTATGATATGCAAATACCCTTCTTTCTAATGAAGACTCCAGTTTGGTCTACAGCTAAATCCCATGCATCACACAGAAACCACCAATATTGACAGCAGCCCTTTAGGTTGAACAGTAAAAAAAAAAAAAAAAAGCAAAATATCAAGTGCATTATTCTTAATTTAGAAAGAGTAGCCAACTAGAAAAATGACAGGCACTCAAACAGCATATAATAATTGCCATGAGACCAGGGGAAAAAAAAAAAATATATATATATATATATTTGATTTCTTATTCAATTAACCAACAAGAAAACATTGTTGCCTCTCCTGACATTCTCCAAGTTGTCTCAAGCCACTGCCCATGGAAACAAAATTTGTCTCACCCCTGAATCAGGTTACTGAAGGTCCAGGTTAAAGTGCACTGGTAAATCAATGTGAAACCCTCCATCTCTGCCTACCCAAGCTCATCAGAGCTGTCAGTCAGCCAAGTCTTAGGAATCAAATTCAGTGGTAGGATTGCAGGCTTCAGTTTGCTTGGGAGATCAGTAACACTGCCATGGAACTCTTACCCTGGACTCCTAAAAACATAAATTTTTAAGAAATCTATATAGATATTCATTACACACTACAGAAAACACTTGCCTGCTTTTGAAATCACACTCTGAATTCCAGGTCCATTAAAGCCATAGCAAAAAGTGTGCTTAAACAAGCTGGTAAGTCAATGACACCATTAAATATCCTCTCCCTTGTTTAATTAGGATTTTTGAAAGAGCCTGGGCTTGCTGGAAACAGGATGCAAGAGGCAATGTGTGGAGCAGTACATCAGTATTCCCAGCAGACATATTCAAAAAGATTTAATGGTTTTCAAGCACAGTTGTACTCAGTCTTTAACCCTGTAAACAGTCCCAATTAGAAAAAATAATGAACACTCATTCCACCACCACCAAAGAAAAAAAAACACCATAAGTTCTTTGCTTTAAAGACCAAACTATCTGTTTTTACCCCTTCCTCTACAACAAAGGAATCTCTTGGACACCCTCAGGAAGTTTCCTGGTCCAAGCAAACTGTCAGAAAAAAGTGGCTATGTGTGCCAGAACAGTCATTTTCATGAGTGGCCTTATTACATATTTCCCAATTTTCTATGGTATTTATTTCTTTGGTATTTGTTATGCCCTGGGTCAGGGCATGGTCAGCATTTAAACTGCCTTTTTTTTTTTTTTTTTTTTTTTTTTAATTATTATTTGTGAAGAAGCATTCTTAAGAATAAATCCCATTTTCAGACTCACACAAATTTAACTATGCTATTAAAATAAGCAACTCTTATTTAAATTCAGAATTACAGGCACTTCCTTCAACCATGGATTCAAACAAAGTGTTCCTCCAAGGATAGAAACTTTTATGTTAAATAAATAATAAAAAAATATTTATGTTAAATATGTGTAATGTGCAGCAATACTTAAACAAGCTCACGGGGTAATTAAATACAAAAACAATGCAATTAAGTGTGCATAATTTACAAATATTTAGTATTTTAGTTTCCAAAGGCACTTTTGCATATATTACATTACCTATTTTACAATGTAAATGCAGATATAAACCAATTTATACTAATTTAAATTAAAAACAAGATGATGTAGAAATCTAGATCGACGTGATCTAGAAATAACAAAGCAAAGTTAGTTCCTATTATATTTGGAACATTCTCTTTTCATTATCACATTGGTTTTGTAACTTAGTAGTAAATCCCAACAATGAACATATTTGAGGAGTGCTGGAAAAAAATAAACCAAAAAAAAACAAAACAAAAAAAAAGGGGAAAGCAGCATTAGAAGGTTTTCCTCTATAATTCTTTGATTTGGGTTCTGTCTGCCTGTGCTTCACAGCTCCATTAATAAAAACTCCTTCCCAAGACTCACATCTAGATGAGAAAAGCTGAGAATTTTCACTCCTCTCTAGCATGTCCAAGGTTACATTCTAATAAGCTACCAGGAAAGTCAATTAAACAGCAATGGATTTACACAATCCACAGAAAGACAGAGGATTAATGGTGAAAATTCCTATGGCTGCCCCATCCCTGGAAGTGTTGAAGGAACCTGGGCTGGTGGGAGGTGTCCCTGCCCATGGCAGGGGGGTTGGAACTGGATGAGCTTTGAGGTCCCAAACCAGTCTGCAATTCTAAAAATCCAAAATTTCCAGGTTAATCTTAGAATTAATTCTTTAAACTAACACACAAAGAAGAAACAAAACTTGGGAGAAGAAAGCAGGAGGACAAGCAAGGACACAGAGTCAGAGGTCATAGAATCATAGAATAGGCTGGGTTGGAAGGGACCTCAGAGATCATCGAGTCCAACCCTTGAACAACTACTGCCACAGTCACTAGACCATGGCACTGAGTGCCATATCGAGTCGCTTTTTAAATGTCTCCAGGGACGAAGAGTCCACTACCTCCCCAGGCAGCCCATTCCAATGGCTGATCACCCTCTCCAGAAAGAAATTCTTTCTAATGTCCAACCTAAACCTCCCCTGGCACAACTTGAGACCTCTTGTGCCCTCTTGTCTTGCTGAGAGTTGCCTGGGAAAAGAGACCAACCCCCCCCTGGCTCCAACCTCCTTTCAGGGAGTTGGAGAGAGTGATGAGGTCTCCCCTAAGCCTCCTCTTCTCCAGCCTCAACACCCCCAGCTCCCTCAGCCTCTCCTCACAGGATCTGTGTTCGAGTCCCTTCACCAGCCCAGTTGCCTCTTTTGGACCTGTTCGAGGACCTCAATATCCTTCTTGAACTGAGGGGCCCAGAACTGGACACAGGACTCAAGGTGTGGCCTTACCAGGGCTGAGCACAGGGGCAGAATCCCTTCCCTGGACCTGCTGGCCACGCTGTTTCTGATACATGCCAGGATGCCATTGGCCTTCTTGGCCACCTGGGCACACTGCTGCCTCCTCTTCAGCTTCCTGGCAATCCAGACTCCCAGCTCCCTTTCTGCCACTCTGTGCCCAGCCTGGAGCTCCCCATGGGGTTGTTGTGGCCAAAATGCAGGACCCGGCACTTGGCCTTGTTGAAGCTCATCCCATTGGAGTCAGCCCAACTCTCCAGTCTGTCCAGGTCCCTCTGCAGAGCCCTCCTGCCTTCCAGCTGATCAACACTTCGCCCCAGCTTGGTGTCATCAGCAAACTTGCTGATGATGGACTCAATCCCCTCATCCAAGTCATCAATGAAGATATTAAACAGAACTGGTCCCAACACTGATCCCTGGGGGACACCGCTGGTGACCGGCCGCCAACTGGAAGCAGCCCCATTCAGCACCACTCTCTGGGCCCGGCCCTCCAGCCAATTCTTAAGCCAGTGCAGGACAAGAACATCCTGATGTACCCAGACCCTGTGAGCATCAGCTCTTCAAGTCACTGATGGCTTAAGCAAGAAATATCTCTATTTTTCCTCTATAAAACCCTTCTGCAATACTCAGCCTGGGTTTTCTGACTGCCCAGAAAACACAACAACCTCTGCCCATCAGCTCTGAAGACAGGCAGGGAGAGATGTCCTGGAGTCCCAAAAATCACTGTGGCACAACAGACAGAAATTCCTAGCACAGATTTAGAATTGGCTGCTTGTGTGATTCTTCCAGACTCCAATATTATTGAAAAATTAAAATAAATAAAAAAAAAAAATCAGGTGACAGGAATTTCAATCCAGTCGAGTGATCCTCAAAAGCCTGTCAAGAATTTTCTTCTAGAAACTTGGAATTTATTACAAAATTATATACACACTTGACACAGAAGAAACACCTTGTCCAAGAGGACTTCAGAGAGATGTAGAACCAAGTGACAGCCACAGGGCAGCTCTGCTAGAGAAGAAACAGGGAATACAGGCAATGGTTCTTTGAAGATGTGACAGCTAATAAAGCAATTTATTTCCCACCAAGAAGTGGACTGAGTTAAAGAAATCAGTTAACAAAAATGTACCTAATTTTTTTTACTTCTCTAGGAATTCCTGCTGTGGTAGCCACATGACTCCATGGAGTTTTTGTAACTTGAAGAATTGTTCTCAGTCTCCTTACAAGGGTGTTAATATTTCCAATTAAACCTTCTTAATAACCCATCCTTTTCACCCACCTTCAGAATGCAACTGTATGTGTGTGTGTGTGTATATATATTTATATATATATATATATATATATATATGAAATCACTTATTTCAGCATCTCTTTAGCCATAACTCATTTGCTCTCCTGCTAATTTGAAATATTTAATCATTAAATATTTTAAAATACTAATAATGAAACCTTCCAACCCTACCATACTGTGATTCTGTGAAGTATCAAATACCTTTACAAGACTTTCACTGGCAGAGTACACTTAGCTCAAAAAACAAGAGTTGAGAGACTTGCTATTTTACCTGCCCCTGCTAGCAATTCCTCCTATGCTTGTAAAGCTGAATACAATGAATAAAAGCATCAGGATTCTGTAATTCAGCATTTAAAATGTAATCATATTGTAAGCAATGATGGGAAGGATTTCACATCTCTGCTTTCAAGAGGATTAGGCATGCAGTGTTCTTTCAGGACAATTTAAGTCATGCAGTTTCTGCTCTTTATGGTTCATAAGTTTACTTTAAAGCTTTTCCATCTGACAGGATGGGGGAATTTACTGCTCTCCTTTTTATTTTCTTGGACTATTTCTAAATGCTTCTACCACGTGTATTTCAATGACCACCTACAGCTACAGAGGACACTGCAATAATCATGTATTTCTGCACATAACAGCTAGGCAAAAGGGTTTACAAACTAAAATCTCTTCAGTTTTACATTCAGAAGTCATTTAATTGCCAATAATTACTAAGTGCCATTGCACAGGCCAGCACTGCAAACTGGGACTCTCTGTACTACATCAACAGCAAATTCTAATGTTCAGCTCATCTCCTACCACCACCTTTAAAGAGGACTCTCCAGCTCTATCAGAGGCACCAAAAAAGTCAATTTTACCCAATTCCAGCTCCAGATTGCACCCATTTTGGGCAGGAGGAAGAAGGTTCACAAATCTGCTCATCACTGAATCAGAAAGCCCTCTGTGCCTTATTTATCACACACCTTTCCGTTGGTGGGAATCCAAGCTCAGAGGAGCTTTAAGCATTGAATTTTCTTGTCAAATGCCAACCTGACAACTGTTTGTGGGGCAGGGCACCCTGGTTTTACCTAAGTGCAGTTTGAAGAATTAGGAATGGGCCTCAGTACCCAAAGAAGTGAAGACTTCCAAGGAGAGGCTGAATGAGATCAGTTAATATGAGTATTTATTGGGGCAAAGAAAAATGTTATTTTCTGATAACCTGCAGCCCATACACACAGTGAAAATGACTGCACACACTTACAAAGAACAAACTCCTCTTCCTTTTTCCCCCCCCCTTGGCTTTTGACAAGTAATTTTTTGGAAACCATCAATTTCTGTTCACCTGACTTTTCAACCTGAACAGATATTGTGTTCCATTCACCCCCATACCTTGCTAACTTCAAATTATTTCATCATGCCCTACACAACAGAGCCTCTTGGTCTTGTCAGAGCAAACCAACCTGAACAATCAATCAGGAGAAAGAAGGCAAGACAAATAAATATAAGGACTACCAAGGAATGGTATTTGCAGGAGGATAGAGCTTCGTGAGGATGCTGCTTCATCAGCCTTCTGACATTCAACCCCTTCCCTACTGCTTACACTATTTCCTAAGCCAGCTGCATGCTCACAGACCCAAATGCCAAAGGAAATTCCCTCTCTGCTTTGTGAAACTAAAAACCAGCAGCATTTTCCTCCCCAGGAAGAAATAAACTAATGATGACCTGCTTTCTCATGGATTAAGGTCCTATTGCTCTCATATACACAACCAGGTTACCTTCTCCCATGTCACTGTGTTACCTGAGCAGAGAAGGGGGAGGATTTCATGGCTGGCTCAGAGCTATGGAGTCATTGCCCACCATGCACTTCATGGAGTCACAGGATGGGTTGGGTTCTCAAGGACCTTAAAGATTATCTACTTCCAACCCCCTGCATGGGCAGGGACACCTCCCACCAGCCCAGGGGGCTCCAAGCCCCATCCAACCTGACCTGAGACACTGCCAGGGATGGGGCAGCCACAACTTCCTTGGACAACCTGGGCCAGGCTCTCCCCACCCTCAAATTCCAGAATTTCCTCCCCATCTCCAACCTCAATCTCCCCTTTCTCTCCAAGTTTTAACCCATTTCCCTTCTCCTCTCCCTACCCCCCCGTGTCCAAAGCCCTCCCCCAGCTTTCTTGGAGCCCCTTCAGATATTGGAAGGTTGCTCTAAGCTCACCTGGGAGCCTCCTCTTCTCCAGCCTGAACAACCCCAATCCCTCAGCCTGGCTTCCCAGGGAGGTGCTCAGCCCTCTGAGCATTTGAGTGGCTCTGCTCTGGACACCTTCCAGGAGCTCTGTGTCCTTCTGCTCTTGGGGACTCCACAACTGGACACAGAGCTCCAGGTGGGGTCTCAGCAGAGCAGAGCAGAGGGGGAGAATCCCCTCCCTTGACTTTCTGTCTCTGCTTCTTTTGATGCAGCCCAGGACCTGCTTGGGAGTGCAACAAAATTCTTAATGTTGAAATAAATCAAGTTTCAACTTACTTGGACTTATTTGTGTGTGAAGCAGTTATTTTCACTTTGCAAATGAGTTCAACCGTATGAAGATAACCCATGATACTTATATATGTAAATAATGCTGGTCAATAATGATACCAGAAAACTTTGCAACAATATCATTGCCACGAATCCATGTGCAAATTTTCAGAAAATATGTACATAAATTAATTAACCTTGTGTGAAATCCAACTCTGAACTGGCTTGGACAAGACAGGATAACAATTTAGAAAGTTAGAAAGAGATTAGCTAAAAACCAAATTATGAGAGGTCATAATGATACTGTGAAAAATCAAGCAGTGAAATTGTCTTCACAGGTGAAGGCTAATGAAAGAAAAGCAAAGAAGTGTTTCACCCAAAGATAACACTCCTCAATATATCTGCTGATCCCATTAACCAGATTTCTCAGTGGCTGGAGTTGCATGGAAAGATAAATTTACAAAATAAAATTGACATTTTGATTTAAAGCAATCTAGCAAGTTAAAGCAACATTTTAAAGGGAGGAAATATTTTCCAGTGGAAGCTGATTATTCAGAAAAAAAAAAAAAAAAAAAAAAGTGTAACCATCTCTGTATGAACTTCTGATTTCATTTATCAATGACATGGGCACTGGAATTGTTCATGAAGTCTGAGAGCAATCACTTCACCTGAAATTAGGTACAAAGAAGCCTGCAGTGATAAATAAGTGGATCTTTAACAGCTGCTGTGGTATGCTCTAATCCAATCTCCTGTTTGTTCATTCTAATTATAACAACAGGCTTAGACACAGATGTTTTGCATCAGTGCAGAGAAAACAGTAGTTCCAGAACTTGTTTGTTCAGCTCGGATGCAAACTGTAACACATTTGTTCTCCCTGCTGCTGATTTAAAAAGGATATAAGAATTTTAAATCAAGTCCAACTATAAGAACCTTTAAATAGCATTTGGAACAAGGTCCTGTAAATGAGAATCACTGCCTTAGAAAGGGAAATGCAGGAGAATCTGTAAACACTTCTGCCACAAAGGGAACACTCCCAGTTTCCTGCATCCCATACAGCAGCATCCTTAATTTAAATAAATCTTAAAGATTTAGTAACAAAGTGACAGAAGACTTTTCACATCATACGAATGGTTGGATCCAAGAAGTCAGCTTAGAAATAGCCAGTATACACATTTCAAATGCATTCACCACAACAAAAAAAAAAGGTTTCTGTTGAGGAAAGGGGAGGTGACTTAAAGCATTTTAATGTGTCTTCCTTAAATTTCAGCAAAACCACCTTTAAATGTAATTTTCAGCAGACAGCTGCAGTATTGGCAACCTTTGAAACATAACTGAAGTATTTTCAGCTCAATATTTAGCATTGAATTGCTGCTTGCAATAATAACTGAAAAGTGACTGTAAGCAACATGAAGCTGGGACCTTCACAACTATTTCATTACTCAGAAATTAAATAAAGGACAAATGATGACAAGCAACTTTTTAATAATAGGTAATGAGATGTGCTAACAAAACCTGCTTTTTCAAATGCCTGATCTCTAAACTGATGTTATTCCAACCAGCATTTTAATCTTCTAAGTTGTTAGCAGTCAGAAAAACAAATTTTTAAAGAAGGACCAAGTATTGTTATGTATATGGAATAAACTGCCTGGAATAACAAGTAGCATGAAGAAGCACAGGGAAGAGCTGGTAGCATCTCAAATACCAGAAAGTGAATTCAGGAATTTCATAAAATGTACAGGGGAAAAAGAAAAAGGCTGTTCTAGGGGGTAAGTGGTCAGAAACACAAATCCTGAGGAGAAAGAGTCATCTGTCAACAAAAATGCTTCCAGTAAATTGGGAAATCTGAGGTTCACTTCCTCTCCTCCCCCCTGCAAATGGCAGAGCAAATTAAAACAAATCAAAGTTCAACAGACAAACTGGCACAGAAACAGTAAATTGGTCATCACTCAGAACTTAGCTGACAGAGTAATGTAATGTGACATTCAGTGCTTCTTCCAAAAACTGCAGTTTCCTTAGGTTTCTGCTTAGCACTGAAGTCACTCTGCTATATAATCACTGCCTTTCTTAATTCTTTCTACCAATTTCTGCAGCTATTACTTTTTCTAGTGAATTTCAGAATGCTCATACATCTCCCCCTGTCACTCAGCAACAGGGTAAATGAGTCCTTGCTCTTATGATAAACAGCCTCCTCACCAAAAAATAAAAAAGGGGGGGAAAAAGGAAATCAAGCATCTTGGGGGAACTCAACTCATTCTGTATAAAGCTCCAGAGATGAAGGAGATGTAAAAACCTTTCACAAGATGAGATGAACAACCACATCTCACCCCTAGACTAAATGACTGGCTTAGATTAGATGCTAATTTTTCAGATGATTAACATAAGTGAAATCAAAGTTAATTGGAGATAAAAAGTGACCATCAGAAAAATTGGCTTCATGAAGCATTGTCAGAACTACACAACAAACTTTGCAAGCAAAGGGAAGACAAAAAAAAAAAAAAAGTCCTATTTTTTAAATTTAGATTTCAAAGAAAAAGGAGCACTACCTGAAAACTTCAATTTTCAGTCTGGTGTTCTCCAAAACTGTAGAAATAGATCTCAGCATGAGATCATTAAAGAAAAAAAAAAAAAAGACATTAAGGAGTTTAGTGTACATGCAAACCAGTCTGGGAAAAAAAAAATAGGAGCAGTAGCTGAAACTGCACATTGTTCCCCTGAGGCAGAAGAGATGAAGTCTCTAAGTGGTTTCCTCCTGTTTAACTAAAAAAAAAACCTAAAAAAATCTAGTACAAAGCTTACAAAAAGTAGCACAATATACTTAACCTGCCTGATCTGACAAGTGATGAAGAGTTTTAGTAACACTTCACTGCAGCCTGAAGATGAAAGAATAAAGCAAAGCTTTTCTTTCCATCTCAATGTGATAAATTGTACATTTCAAGTGTTCTTTTATATCCCATTGGAGATTCTCTACCAGGTAAATAAATTGTAATGGAAAGAAAAGCAGTATTTGCTACTAAAACCACAAGGTTTTATTACTTGGAGGTCTCCTTGTCCTGCAAAACAATCCTTACCAGTTCACTGGAGCCTTGGTTGAGTCATATTTTGATACATTCTCCCTTTCAGCAGACCCTCACTTCTTTTCATTTTATTGACAGCTGTAGCCAGTGGGGAGATAATTTGGCTAAGAATATATTTTACTGTAAAGCAGAGAGGATGCTGCACAGCAGAACAAATTTCCTTGCAGGCTGCTATCAAGATGAGTATTAGTGAAAGCAAACTGTTCTAACCTGTTTTATTTCATTTAAGTTATCCATATTTTTCTTTTATTCTTGAAGAGAGCAGAATTATTCAAACTGCTCCAAATGACTCCTGTTCCAACAATCCTTTAAATGACAGATCCTTTTATCTTAACCTGCTATCTGGTCATTTTCACCTGTAATCCCAAGTCTCTGAAGGACAAAGGAGAAATAGATGGTGTTAATTCTGGTGCCCAGACACAGCATGGACTAAAGCAGTCAAAGGTTGACATTTCAGAGGAAATATTAAGTAATATTTTAATGCCTACTGCTAGTGATGTTTGGCACATTTACCTCTGAATATGAACCAAGAATCTGAGAATGTGTGAGCTCTGATTTCTGCAAGAACTTACATAGAAGATTTCTAACAAGGAATTCATCAAAACATGTCCCAAACAGGCATCATTCTCTGTTAAATTCTGATTGCTAGAGGATAATGTAACAGATATTAGTAATAAAATAAATTAATAACACACACACCAAGATAAAAAGCATGTTGCCAGATATCTATTTAATTCTAAACTGAGGGGGTGAGCAGGGAGGGGCAAGGAATAAAATAATTTTAAAAGCCAACATCTTTCTGACTCTGCCTCATAAACATTTGATAAATTCCTTTTTGAAAAAGCTCACCCTATGGATAAGTTCCAAGTGCCTATGCTCAAAGGTCTAAAACTTTGCCAGGATTTAACCAGAAAACAATTCAGTACTCAGAACTAGTAAAAGGCAGTGGCACCAATTCCATGCATAAATGCATAACCACTTAGTCTTTAAATCTCATTATTACATGCTGTTTTGAAAAGGGCTTCATGAACTGTGCCCAATCTCTTTATTCCCAGGTTAAATTTTTTTCTCCATGTTATAGTTTCCCTGGCTTTCTTAATTAAGCTCACTGCAGCACTAGAAATTAATCCAGGAATCACATGCCAGCCACCAGCAGTTGTTTTTCAACATGATTTTCTGCTAACTAATCACACATTTTGTTCAAGCATGCAGGAATCTTGAGCCTCCACGTCAGAAACCAGGTGGTTCTAACTTTTAAGTCAGAAGCAAATACTTTGGATATGCTTGTTATACTTGGCTATCACCAAAAAAAAAAAAAAAAAAATAAAAAAATTGCTTTATATGTGTACTGCACAACTACTCCAAAAGATTTTCAGAGCAAACGGCTGCACTCAGTAAACCCTAATAGGGCACAGGCAGCCTTAAGCAGAATAGCATGAAATTTAATTTTGACAAATCCACTTGAGACCAAAAAGCACACAGTATGTGGTACACAAGAATTACCTGTTTCTAAGAATACACAGAACCAAAAATGACACTTCAAAATGAACGCCCACGGAAAGGAAAATTCTGCCTCGCTGCAAAAAGCCCCAGACACAGCAAACCAGTTGTTAAAGAACAAAAAAAAAAAAAAAAAAGAAAAACAACTCTAAAAGAAGCTGACTATCATCACAACAAAACTATCTCAGCCTGAGCCCTAGTTATTTATGCATACAAACAGGACAGGACTTGACACACTGAGTGCTCTTTCTTTAAATTTCATTTACAATACCAAAAGTTCTCCATCAGCTGTAAAACTGAGAACCCCTACATAAATCCATCAAATCTCTACCCAATATTTGACAACATTCATGGGATATATTGGCTCTCTCATCCTGACCCTCATGTAGGAGGAATAAAAAACAAATAGACCACAACTCAATCCCACAAGCTCTCAAAAAACTGCCACCAGTTAAGAAAAAAAAAAAAAAAATTAAAAATTGCATGCAGAACCCTTGAAAGCCTCAGAATTCTTTCCTGTAGCTCTCTTTACAAAAATGCATAACAACAAACAAGGGAATAATGGGAGCAGAGGAGAGAGGGGAGGGATGGGAATCAGTGACTGCAATTCTAATCTTCAAGGCCTCCCACTCATGGGCCACTTTTTTTTCATACAAATTTGAACATGATCACTTAATTACAATGAAAGAAAGAAACAGAGGGTAAGAGGAAGGGGAAGAGAGAGCTTTTCTATATTTGTCCCATCCTTCCAACTGTACAATAAAACTTAAGATGTGATCAAACTTTCTATGATTCTATGGTTATGCCAAATTTCTATCTGGCCAAACTCCAATTTAACACAAACTTAATTCCTTGGAGCATATTTAAGTGCATATTTTTAATGCTGTCCCCCACTGCACTAAAATAGATATAAGTATCTCAGGGGGCCTGTTGGGTTGGCTATTTTTAAATTGCTATTATTACCTGTAAAAGCTTAGGTTTTTCCATCATAAAAAATAAGTTAATCCTTCCTCAAATAGCGTTAAGTATTTTTTCAGTAATAAGAGAAAAAAATAATTCTAAACTACAAAAGCCTGAGGTTTGTGTCATCTCCAAACATTCTCCTGCTGAAGATGAAGTCCTGGCTGCTCATGTCATGTCCATGCTCCCCAGGTCCATGAACTTTGTGCTGAGACTGCCTTCCTTCCACCAGCACTGGTACTTGGACCATCAGCAGTGAAATTACTAAAGAAAAGAGCTGGGTTTTTTGGAACAACTGCTCCAAAATGGGGTCATCACCAGGAAGCAAAAGTGAATACTGTTGGACCTGTGTGTGCTCCTGTTTCACTGCTCTGAATACACAAGATTCAGCTAACAGTGCTAAACTGGTGCAAAATTCTTCTCACGAGGTGTTTCTGGATGGTTCAGATCACTGGACACCAATTTCTAGCAGGGAAAGACACAATCAGAGGTGAGATCATTAGATGAGGTCACTTGAAACATCAGAGTAGAGCCTTCTATGACATCTGCATAAGAAGTTCCAATACCTTTTGCCCCTCATTCTTGTTCTACCTTTTGATATTTGTTTAAAACATCTGCTGTGCCACAAGATGCTTCAGAACTCAAAATGCAATTCAAGTGGAAAGCCCCAAGGCCCAGTCCTGATGACATCTCCAAAATGGTATTTCAGTGAAGAAGCAAAATGCTGCTTGTGAAATTGAGGAAATTCTGGGCATACAGTATGAGAGAGTAACCCAGGCACATCCAGGCTTTTTCATTCATACCAGAAAAAAAAAAATATCTGTTCATATGCAACATCAACATTCATAACATTCAAGATGTTCCTCTTAGACAATCATTTATTTTCTTCCCTATTCCACAACCCAAATCTTTCAAACAATTAAATTAGGGCTTTTTCCCTACTCTAAGATTCTCATCATGCCTACTCAACCCCCTATTAATTATTCAGCATCTTTTTGATTAAATTAATACAGTACTATGAGAACACAGAGTGAACTAATCTCTTCCTGAACTCCAGATTACTATGAATTAAAAGAAAACAGCTGTACAGGTTGCATTATTCCCTAGTTCATCCTTCTAATTTTAGTACCATTTTACAAGGACATCCACCTGAAAGCGTTCAGAGAACACCTTGCATGACACAGCCAGTGAGAACTTTAATTTATGCAGTATTTGCTTCATCTCCCCTGCAGAATTCTATCATCCCTACACTCCTGCAATGGAGTGACATGAATGTCAGACTCAACTAAAGATTTGCTGTTACTGTGACAGCATTAAAAGTTTGGCATCTTTAGCAGTCTAGTGAGTTACAAGACACTTCACCTTTTGATAATAAAATACTTCCATCAATAGCAAACCTTTAACCCAAAAAATATCAATATACATCACAGAAAATAAAGTTACCTCCAAGAAACTCAGTGACAACTAAGTGGCAATCTAGCAAGCCACAGGAGAGCAGGAGGGAGCATCTGAAAGAATACCCAAGAAGGCTTGCTCAAATTTAGATTGTGCATCAAAAAAAAAAAAAAATACCCTGAGCAAGTGTCAGCAGCTTCTGATGAAGCTGCCCTTCCTCTCCAAGTCAGTGTATTACACTCTACAGCTACTGCCTTCAAAGAGCAGTAGGATAAACCTCACCCAGCAAAGCTGACAAAGATCCTAGAGGATGTATCCTTGCCATGACAGCTACATCAGAGGCTTCCAATCACAAGGCAGCAGTAGTTCTCACAAAAACCTCTGCATCCCTTTTGAAAAATTACTCATTTTTTTCCCCAGAGGTCAGAGGGAAACCAAACCTAAGCCTTTATTAAAAACAAACCCAATTATTATTCTGCAAGATGCAAATCGTGGCCTTCCAGGCTACCAGTGGTCCAGACACCAGTTGATTGGGAATTTCTACTTGAATTAATTCACACAGGTTTGTGGTACCAGGTTAAGTTTAAAACCTCCTTCTAAAGAGCACAAAGACCTGTACTTAGAGGAAGGCAAAATAAACATTACCAAATGGTGAGGTCAAGCTCTCCTGGTTGCTGCTGGAAGAAGGAAAATCCATGTCAGTGACTGCCAGGAGCTCCCTGAGATTTATGGTGTCTCAGAGCAAGATAAACAGCAGGGAAAATCCTGCACCAAAATGTCTTGCTAAGCCTCAGGTTTTGTTTGCTTGTTTGTTTTCTCTTTCTAAAAATAAGTGGAATTATACAAGAGAAAAAAAATTAAAATCACAGAAATATCATTCTACTTCTTTTAGTTTATGCAGAGCAAAAGTGTTGTTGCAACAAAAATGTAGATGAAAACAATTAATATACTAAAGGGCACAGAAGTGATGGGATTTATTTGCAGAGGATTCTTGCTTAGCTGGCATAAATTGAGCCTCACTCTGTAAACCTTCACATACTCATAAAAAATGAAAATACAAAACAATTCCAAGTTACAAACAATAAGACAGAGCCTCTCAAGTTTTACCACGAGGTATTCCAGTTTCACTTTATTTCAGGCAGCATCTGACCATCCATAATTATAAGTACCATCAGAACATGATTCAGTTCTTTATTTAAATTAAGCTTAAAAAAAAAAAAAAGCTTCCTAAAAGCCAGACAAGGAACAAGGACAATGACTCTCAAATTTTTCAGCCTCATGCTCTTGGGAGTGCACATTGCAAAAGATCAGGTCAGGTGCTCATAATGGTCCCTTCTCACATTGTAAGGACTGGAAATGCTCTGTTGCACTTTTTATTTTCACACCCTACCACCAAAATGGAATTGAATCCTGGAATTGTTCTGGTTGGATAAAACCTTGAAGATCATCAAGTCACCAACCCAACCCTACCAGGTCTCATTCTTAAACCATATCCCTCAGCACCACATCTACACAGTTCTGAAATCCCTCCAGGGCTGGTGATTCAGCACTGAAAAGGTTATTAGACACTGGCACAATCAAGAAGTTTCTTCTAATATCTAATCTCATCCTCCCTTGGCACAACTTCAGACCATTTCTTCTTTTTTTTATTGCTTCTTCCTTTGCTGAAGAGACCAACCTCCCCTTGGCTTCAGCCTCCTTTCAGGGAGTTGCAAAGAACCAGAAGGTCTCCCTTCAGCATCCTTTGCTCCAGGCTCAGCATCCCCAGGTCCCTCAGCTACTCCTCAGCAGATTTGTGCTCCAGACCCTTCCCCAGCTCTCTTGTCCTTCTCTGGACATGCTCCAGCCCCTCAAGGTCCTACTTGTCAAGAGCAGCCCAGAACTAACCCCAGAAATCAAGGTGCAGCCTCACCAGTGTCAAGTATAAGAAAACCATCCCTTTCCTGGTTCTGCTGGTCCCAGCCAGGATGCTCTTGGTCTTCTTGGCCACCTGGGCACTCTGCTGGCCCATGTTGTGAGCAAACATCTCCAGGTCCTTTTCTGCTGGGCACTTCCAGCCATTCTTCCCCAAACCTGTGGTGTCACCTGGGGTTGTTGTGACCCAAGTGCAGGACCCAGCACTTGGCCTTGTGGAACCTCAAACAATTGGTCCCAGTCCATTGACCCAGTCTCTAAGGAGCCTTCCTACCCTCAGGCAGATCAACAATCCCACCCTAATTAGTATCCCCTGCAAAGTTAATGAGGGTGCACTCTATCCCCTTGCTCAGATCATTGATAAAGGTATTAGACAGAACTCACCCCACCACAGAGTCCTGGGGAACACCACTGGTGGTCAGCTGGATTTAACTCCATTAACCCCCAAATTCTTTGGAGCCACAGGATCATTCAGGTTGGAAGAGGCCTCAGGAAATCATTTTGGTCAAATTCTCTTGCCCAAAGTAAGGTCAGCCTCAAGGTCACACCAGATTGTTCAGGGGTTTACCCACTCATGTCTTGAAAGTCTCCAAGGATGGAGACTGCACAGGCTCACTGGGAAACCTCTCCCAGTGCCTCACTGGTCTCATCATCACAAAGATTTTCCCTATTTCCACTCTGAACCTCTCCTGCTTCAACATCCACTGTCCCCTGCACTCATAGGATGCACATCATGAAAAACTTGTTGCCAGCTTCTTAGGAAGCCCCATAGGTATGGAAAAGCTGCTCTTCAGCCTCCTCAGAACCTCCTCTTCAAGCCAAGTTTCCTCAGCCGCTCAGGCACTCCAACCTTTGCTGAGCTGATCAATGGCTTCTACTGGGGGACCTAAAACTGGATGCAATATTTGAGATTTAATCTGTAAAGTGCTGAAAAGAAGAGGATTATCACTTCCCTCTATCTACTAGCCATAGTCTTGTTCATACAGCCTTATCTCCAGGGCTGTGAGATATCTTAAGATGCTCTTATCTTTTTTTGCCACCTGGGCAGAAAGCTGCCTCACACACACCATGCTGCCTGCCAGGCTGCTCAGCTCCTTCTCAGCAAGGTTACAGAAAGGAATTGCTCCTTCCTCAGCACTTCCCTGCACTTGGCCTTGTTGAACTTCATCCAGATGCTGTTGGTTCCTTCCCCAAGCCAGTCCAGATCCCTCTGGATAGTCCCAGCCCTCAAGAATATTGAATGTGACCCCTCTGGTTTGGGAGATCTGCACTGAGGAGCACAAACTCCACCTAAGGTGGGACTGGATGACCTTAGAGACCTGATCCAACCTGAACAATTCCATGATTCCTCCTCCAGGACACCAATAAAGCTGTAAATAGGACCAACTTCTGCACAACTCCACCTAAGATTTATGATCCTATGACTCTCATCATCCAACAAGATTTTTTTACCTTCACTTGTCCACTCACCCACTGCAACATCTTAACTTGGGGGTAAGATCAGTGAGAGAGAAAGTGCTGAATACCTTCTGAAACTGAGGTAAATGACACTTAAAACCTCTCCTTTAACCCCAAATCCACTCATTTTGTAGTCTGTCTTTGCAGCCACCCTTCCTTTCACACTGGAGATGCACCACAGGCTCCCAGTTTAACCAGACCAGCACTGGAATGGACCATTCCTGACTTAGGAAGAGGTTGATCTTAAGGCCCTCACAGTTTTCCTGAGCATATCCCTCAGAGCTGCCTCCCATGGGATCCCAACAAACTCTCTTCATAAACTGAAGGTTGATCTCCTAAAATGCAGCTGAAGTCCAGCTCCAACTAGAACCTAATCCTTCAAATCCCTGTGTATCTCACCAATATTTCGTGTCACATTTCTGATTGAGTTAAGACCCCCTGGGCTGCTGACACCACCAAAAGACACCAGCACAGAGTACACCACTAAAAGGTGTCACTTCACACATTCTGTTGGACCTTGAGGTCCCCTGCCTTCTGAGGATCCTTGAGTTCCCATCAAACCTGATATTCTATAAATCTATGAAATGAACAAGCTAAAAAAATGTGGGTTTTTTTCCACTGGAACACTGGAAACATGTCAGGTCTGACTTAACTTCTGAGGAGGTTTCAGCAGTGCCCACTTTATTACTCACCTACACAACACAATATTTTATGGCATGGGTCCTTTACTGATTTGTTTTCAAGAACATATTACAGTTTTTAAAAGGAAAAACCCCCTCTGTGTCCTCAGCATAATCTCCTTCTTCAAAGAGAAAAAAAATGTCTGCCTGAGATGCAGGGACTCTTGATAACTTAAACATTTGTTCTTTATTTTTGATAATAAGACTATTAGCTTTTCAGATATCCACTAAGCTAAAATGAATCAAATCATTCCCTTTGTCTCTCATGACTGAAGCCCTAGGTATAATATACACAAAGTTCTCTTTGTCTGACCAAATTAGTTTTCATCAATATTGCTTTAGGAATTACAGACATACTTTAAGGATTTTACACTTGTTAAATATTTCAGTGCATTTAATATTACTCAGAAGTCAGAAAATGATCCCAGCAAGCTAGGATGCTTTAAGATGTAGTATTTAGATGTCAGATTTCATTGTAAGTGTGTGTAATTTCATTTTCCAACCCCAAACTGAAGTCAATAAATTCATCATACATTGGCAAGCAACAAGATACACTTTCTTTCATATAATGTAATCCATTATTCCTCCACCAAAAGCTATCAAAGACTCAACTTCAAGAAAGGTCTTTCTAATAGCTGTAATGGTTTTCCCTCTAGACATCTTTCTACAGAAGAAAAAAAAAAAAGTTATTTGTCTGGAACATATAAAGATATAAATGCAACCTAACAAATTGTTAAGTTCAAAAGTTGCCCAGCTGGTAATCCAGAAGCCAGAGTCAACTTCCAAACACCACCAATCCATGGAAAACTCTCTTCAGAAGCAATGAGTGGTCCACTCAGTCAGAAAAACCAAGTTACTGTCACCAGATTCACAAATAGGAGGGAAGCTGCTGTCTGGACTCAGGGCACTGATTAACAGGGCAAGAAGTTTTACCAAGAAACCAAGCCCCAGCTCTGCTGCATCCTAGAAGGAAGATCCCTAAATTTGGGATCCAGCCCCACAGCCAACAAAATATTTGAATATCAAGTGACCAGAGCACCAGCTCTGAAGCAAGCACCCATCCTGTAATGACACCTCAGACAAACACAACTTCTGCCAAGTTAAATGGAGCTACAAAATAAACAAGGAGTTTGACTGTTCTTCCATCATCAAAGATCCTTAATATATGTAATTCTTAATAAAAAAAAACAAAAAAACAAAAAAAAACAAAACATCCAAGGAGAAAAGAATGAGTAGCACAGTAACAACAGTAACATATACTTAAGTATAATTTAATCCTTCTAAATAAAAATTATTGTAGCAACTGAGGTATAACACCAATTACAGTTGCCTGGGGAAATACAAGCACTTCACCTAAATCACTACTTCTTGGAGCAGAAATACATATAAGGTTTCCCAAGCTTGCAAAGGGTCAAGCAATTCAGTGAACCTTCAATAAATAATAAGCACTATTTCCAACACACAAAGAGAAAAGAAAATAAAGGACCAAGATCTGTACAAGCAGTGAATCAGCAAAGAATTAGGGAGGTATTGCAGCCTTCCTCTCTAGTCACCACATCCCAAAAATCAGATGCTTATTCATAAAACTACTTCCATCCCTCAGATTTTAAGGATGAAAAAAAAGCAACAAGCACTGCCATTAAAGCAGGTAGGAAGTGCAAGCATTATTTACTATAAATCCTTTACCTACAGTAATTTCTTCACCACAATAAAATAGATGTACATAATGAGAAGGCTGCTATTTAAAAAGAAAAAAAGATAGACCACCTGGCAGTCCATACACAACCCAAACCCCTGCTCCATTCAAACACCACTTCAGCAAGTCTTAAATACCAAGTGATTTTATTGGGGAAATAAATTTCACAAGCCAGGTGACAGTTTTAGTCATTTTTAGTACTGGTATTTTCCTTCCCTTCACTATGCCACAGATTTCCTATTCATAAAGTAGAAAAAACTTCTGAAACAGCAACATTGGGGAGCCCCAATATTTGTAAAACATCTTGTGCTGGATTTGCTTGACACCAACAGATGCTTCCACCTGACCTCTTCACCTCAGTATTCATAGAGGGGGAATTCATCTCATCCTGAAGTAGAATTCTCCAATAAAGCAGACAAATTGTCCCCCAAAAGGTCTTTTTCTACTGACTAGAGAGTGAGCCCAGCTTGGATACAGACACCTTCAATTAAGCAACAGGAAATCAACTTTTTGCTTCAGATTAAAGAAATATGCTGTGATCTGTTCACTCAAGTCTTCCTGCAAGGGAAACAACTGCCAGAGGACTTGTTTCTAAATCAGAGTGTTGAGTTTTGGTGGGATTATTTGTAAGGATCAAGGGAAAAGGCCTTTAGAGGATCCTGGTATCATTAATATTTCTGGAGCACTGGTGAGGTGCTTTACTTGAACTCTGCAGCTTTCACACAGCTGAAAAACATAAATCACCTGCTCCAATCCCTGCCAGTCCTTTTCACTCCTTCAGCAACTCCATGGTCTTCACTGTGCTCCAGGATTTTGAATCAGAGCACAGGCTGCCTGGAATGTTCTTGTTTGATGCATTTGAACAAACCACAGTAATGAAATACAAAAGGTTAAAAAAGCCATCACCCTGAGCCATCCATCTCCATCAACTTCTTCCCACTGTTCCATGATAGGAAAACAACACTTTCTTTTAATGTTTAGGTCTATTTAAAGAGAAGCTCACTATACTAAAATTCAGCATTGGATAAGAGTGCAAGACTTCTCACTTCAGAACTCAATACATATTTGAAACAGATGCTTGCTTTTAATATTGCTTTTTTTTTAAAGACATAAAGGCCTTGAACAATGCATAATGCCTTAGAAAAATCAAGCCTAATAAACAGTTGTGCTTTACACTTTATTGTGAGTCAGAGGAAAATAAAGAGTAATACAACTCCTTTAAAAGCCTACAAACGACTGCCTTGCTCAAAAGGAGATGAGTAAAAATGTTAATGTCAAAAAAAAATCATCTGCACAAAATGGCAATGAGTTCATTACAAGTCTCTGAAAGGCACATTTAATTTTCTTCCTCTCTTTAAAAACAGAAAACATGGACATAATGGGCATACCTGCTCCAGATCGGTGTGGGCGCCTCCCACTGGGTGAAGAGGGCTCCTTCATCCGATCAATGACACTGTCAGAGAGCTGAAAAAATGGAAAAATAGAACCCTTAAACACAAGCAGTCTACTCCTCCTCCTTTATCCCCATTCTCCCTCTTCTTTCCACAAAAAAATTGAGTTTAAACAAAAAAAAAAGACAGAGCCATGACAACACGCCAGCTGCTGAAATGCTATAGACAGTACAAAGTAAACTTTGTATTTCTCCTTTTTTTTTTTTTTTTTTTTTTTGCTTTTTTTTTTGCTTTCTCAAAACACCATAAGATCATATAGTAAGATACAGGGTTTCAGGAAAGGTAAAAGAATCACCAGCTTTTGAGCTGCTGTTTGTAATTAATCAGCCTTTCTGCCTTTCTCAGTTTTTTGGATGACATCAAACCCCACACCAGAGCACTTGACCCAGGAGGAACTTCAGCCTGACAAAGCCCTCAAAATCCTTTGTGCTCACAACAACTGTGGTCAGCCACTGAATTCATCCCAGTGTTGAAACATGGACAAAAAACACTGCCAGAAATTAAACCAGAAAATGAGAATAATGCCCAGTTTCAGATCTACTGTAGCCCGTGGAAAAAATAAAATAACTAAAGTTAAAGAAATAACATGAAAGCTTTTGTTTCCCAATTTCCAACTGGCTTCCCTGAAGTGCAACTCTTCCCAAAATAATGTTTTGACTGCCTGTGAGAACTAATGTTAATTAGCCAATTCTTTATTAAACCTACAGCATGACATCTCTCACTGGTAGAAATCTATATTACAAAGACTTTGCTGAAATGTGTCAACTAAAATAAAATAACTAAAATAATAATGTATAAACTAAAATAAACCTAAAGCATACAATACTTTCAGTCTAAATTCCTCACCCCAGCCCCAAAACCCTCAATTTCACAGTTTGTTTTACTTGTGTAAAAAGATCCACTTTTGGGTGGATGCCCTGTTGAGCAACATCATTTATTTTGTGAAGCTACCTCTTCCTACTTCATGCATTTATTTCAAGATGCAGAACACTTCAGAGAAATTCCAATACCTCTTCTCAGGATTTAAGGATGTTTCAGAGCACCTAAAGTTTGTTGTGAGCACTTAAATTCCTGTCATGTACATCAGAGCACTAATGACCAGAAGTGAAAAATATTACTATGCTAAAAAAGCAGCAGTGGTTATCATGATTATTTTTGCAACACTCCTCTCTCTGAGCAGTAATAAAAAACAATAAAATAAAAGACAACTTATTATCAACCCTGGTACAAAAATGAGGGGTTTTCAGCCTGGAGAAGGCTCCAGGGAGACCTTAGAGCACCTTCCAGTATCTGAAGGGGCTCCAGAAAAGCTGGGGAGGGACTTGGGACAAGGGCCTGGAGGGATGGGACCCTCCGAGGGGGAAGGGTTTCCAGCTGGGAGAGGGGAGATGGAGAGGAGATCTTGGGCAGGGAGGGAGGGAGGGAGGGAGAAATAGTTTGGGGTGAGGGTGCTGAGCTTTAGAACCAGGTTGCCCAGGAAAAGAGTCTCTGCCCCATCCCTGGCAGTGTTCAAAGCCAGGTTGGATGGGGCTTGGAGCAATCTGGGAGGGAAGTGTCCCTGCCCATGGCAGGGGGGTTGGAATGAGCTGAGCTTTCAGTTCTCTTCCAACCCAAACCATTCCAGGATTCTGTTTCCTGGGGAGGGAGGGAGAAATTCTTTGGGATGAGGGTGCTGAGCCCCTGGGTGCCCAGGTTGCCCCCAGAAGCTGTGGCTGCCCCATCCCTGGAGGGGTTGAAGGTTGGACGGGGCTTGGAGCACCCTGGGCTGGTGGGAGGTGTCCTTGCCTATATGGTAGAGGGCTGGGACTGGATCCTCCAACCATCTGGATCCTCACACCAACTGGATCCTCACACCAACTGGATCCTCACACCAACTGGATCCCCCAGCCCATCCCTTCCACCCCAGCCCATCCTGTGAATACACCAAAAAACTTCAAAGCTGCAAGTTTTCTCCCCAGGCACCTTGTGTCACAAACAATCTCTTGGGACATTCCAGGTAACAGCATGCCATAAACTGAGAAAAAAAACAGGAATTCTGCAGGAAGACAGGAAGGGAGATAAACCACATGTCAGAGAGCAGAGCATGGGAAAAGGGAGGAGCTCTCAGCTGTAGAGGTCAGGGAAAGACAAGCCCAAACTCTGCTGCTTGGACATCTCTGCTGTCAAGTGCCCCACTGCCTGTCACCAAGCTGGGGGGAGGGCTGCCTCACGACAGCTTTCTGTCGCGACAGACACCTCTAAACTGCACCCCGGCTTTCCCTGCTCCTCTAGAAACCCAAAAAGAAAGTGAAAGGGGAAAAACGGCCTGGATGCCACCGAGGGAGAAGGGACGGGAAAGAAAGGGAGCAAGAAGGGGTACAGGGGGGGGATGGAGGGGAAAGGGTCTGAGGGAGAGGTGGGGGGGTGCAGGGACGGACACGGGCCCAGCTCGGAGAAGGGTCAGGTCCGCAGGGGTTTCGGGGAGAAAAATCCGAATCCCGGGGCTGACACCGCTCTCACCCGAACGCCCTTGACCACCGTGATGTTCTCATTCTCATCCGCCTCGAAGGTGACCCGCCGGGTGCTGGTCCCGCCGCCCATCTTGGCCCGGAGCGCACCAGGCCCAGGGACGGCCCCAAGGAGACTGCCGGGGCCTCGCTGCCAGAGCGCCCCGCAACAACGCCGCCTTTCATTGGCCCGCCGCTCTCAACAACCCGCCCCTCCCCTTTAGAACCTGCCTTCCTATTGGCTGCGGGAGGGTAGCCATGGAAACGGCGCACCCCTCAGCACCAAAGCGGAGAGGGATCCGGAAAGGGTCGGGAAACTTTTTGGGTTTCAAGTTTCCCCGGGGTGGGCGGACTACAAATCCCACGATGCTTCGCGGCAGGAGGCGGGGGGGTGGGATCTGTGCACTTGCGCGGTGCCTGCTGGGTAGTGTAGTTCTTCCCTTACCCAGGCGGTGAGGAGGTGACCGTCCCTCATGGCGCGTTGGGGCACGGGCACTGTCTGAGGGGATTTTCTGCTTATCCCGCTGGAATCCCCAAGAGCAGAAGGACACAGAGCTCCTGGAAGGTGTCCAGAGCAGAGCCACTCAAATGCTCAGAGGGCTGAGCACCTCCCTGGGAAGCCAGGCTGAGGGATTGGGGTTGTTCAGCCTGGAGAAGAGGAGGCTCCCAGGTGAGCTTAGAGCAACCTTCCAATATCTGAAGGGGCTCCAAGAAAGCTGGGGGAGGGCTTTGGACACAGGGGGGTAGGGAGAGGAGAAGGGAAATGGGTTAAAACTTGGAGAGAAAGGGGAGATTGAGGTTGGAGATGGGGAGGAAATTGTTGAATTTGAGGGTGGTGAGAGCCTGGCCCAGGTTGTCCAAGGAAGTTGTGGCTGCCCCATCCCTGGCAGTGTCTCAGGTCAGGTTGGATGGGGCTTGGAGCCCCCTGGGCTGGTGGGAGGTGTCCCTGCCCATGCAGGGGGTTGGGACTGGATGAGCTTTGAGGTCCCTTCCAACCCAAACCATTCCAGGATTCCATGAAAATATGGTTTTGGGGTCTATCTCCAGCTGAGATATAAAAGCCCCAAGTGCTGTTCCAGGGAGTGTTTCAGAGCTGCACAACCCAGGGGCATTTGGATCTCCTTGCATCCAGTGTCCATCAGGATGCCCAAAGATGGGAGAACTTCAGTCCTTCCATCAGCTGATTTAACTGAGCCACTTGGGGGGTTCTGACCCTGCAGAAGGGGACAGGGCTGAAAGGACCCAGATGACAGAAAAGTGACCCAAGCACAGCCCTGACACAGATTATCCTGAGGATGAATTTCCCAGGATTGCTGTGGCTGCCCCACTGATCCCTGGCAGTGTCTCAGGTCAGGTTGGATGGGGCTTGGAGCCCCCTGGGCTGGTGGGAGGTGTCCCTGCCCATGCAGGGGGTTGGGACTGGGTGAGCTTTGAGGTCCCTTCCAATCCAAACCATTCCATGATTCTATGATCACACGTTTACTCTTCAGCCTACATGAGAGAAAGTGCACCTGGATGTGGCTGTTCTGCAAGTAAAATTCCAGCCCCCCAACCTGTAGATCCTGTGGCCTGCCTGGATAGGCAGAATCTCAAAGGTGTGTTCTGGGGAGATGTCTGAAAGGAGAAAAAGGTGCTCTGTAGTGTATAATCTCACAAAAAGTATTGCATTTTGGGTGCCTATGGCATCAGACACATCTTGGACTTTCCCTTTTCTAAAGATGAGGGAAGAAGTCCCTTCACGGAGCTGGAATATAGGACTAGATTGACTATATATTAACTATTTGTTATCTTTAATATCTACTGTGTTCAGTTTTGGGCCCCTCACTACAAGAAGGACATTGAATTGCTGGAGCATGTCCAAAGAAGATCAATAAAACTGGTGAAGGTTCTGGAGCTGAAGGAATTGGGATGGTTCAGGTTTGAGGAGGCTGAGGGGAGAGCTTCTCACTTTCTACAACTACCTGAAAGGAGGTTGTAGCAAGGTGATGCTTGGTTTCTTCTCCCATGTAACCAGTGATAAGATGAGAGGAATTGGACTCAAGTTGTGCCAGGGGATATTAGGAAAAAATACTTTAAAGAAAGAATGGTCAGGAACTGAACCAGTCTGGCCAGGGAAGTGGTGGAGTCACCATCCCTGGAGGTGTTCAAAAAACATGTGGATGTGGCACGTGAGAACACGGTTTCTTTGGCTGGTGTTGGGTTGATGGTTGGATTTCATGACCTCAGAGGTCCTTTCCAACTTTAGTTGGAATCATAGAATTCTATGATTCTATTCTATAATTCCACATCTTGTTTTATCTGTCTCACCATCTTTCACTTGTTTTATCTCATGAAGTCACAGTCACTGACACTGACTTGTCACTGCTTGACACTGGCAACGTAGAAATAATAATATAATAGCCAAGATATTTGGGAAACTTCCTCCTTTCTTTCTGTGTCTTCCAAGTCCTTCATCTCTTTGGTGCAAGGAAGAAGAACCTGTTTGTACCAAAGTGACACCAAAGCCTTCCACTCTTCTTTTAAAGATACTTTTCCCAGTGTGTTTACACAGTGATCCCAAGGGATTATTGCAGTCCCCTGTCAAGTGATGGGTTTCATTTCTCTGAATCCAGGCAAACATCATGTTGGTTGCATCAACAGAATGCCTCACATGTCCTTGATATATTTTCAAGCAATTTTTATTTGGATGTAAAGCATCAGCTGACATTTCAGCAGTTTTCTGCCTTCCTTGGGGCTTAAGATATTGCTGAAGCATTGGCTGATAGCCACTTTACTACCAAATAAAAATTGCTTGAAAATATATCAAGGACATATGAGCCATTCTCTTGAGGTATGTGACGTGGTGTTTATGCTGCTTTTTATAGATGTTAAACTATTTTCTTTGAGGGAGCACTGGGATGAATTTGACACCCTGGTAACTGTATGTTTTTAAGGGAATCAATGAATGATGCATCTATCTGGCTTGATGTAGTACAAGCACCAACAAACTGTGGGGAATGAATTT
The DNA here is from genome assembly GCF_036169615.1 of Heliangelus exortis. Lineage (NCBI taxonomy): Eukaryota > Metazoa > Chordata > Aves > Apodiformes > Trochilidae > Heliangelus > Heliangelus exortis. The sequence goes on from NC_092422.1 coordinate 195,567,711, forward strand.
TATTTTTTTTTTCTTCACCAGGGATTTTTTTTTTTTTAGGGGGTCAAAGTGTATTTATTCAGTTAGCAATGTGGCTGTTGCAGAAATGCCCATCTCCAAATCCAGAGCACCTCTTCTAATATATTTGTCCTCTTCTGAGGAAATACACTTGTCTTCCTGAGCAGAAAGCAAATATTTATATTTAGGAATTCAGGTTTTACGACAGCAACAGACAAGGGGGGGTTGTGATTGTTTTGTATGACTGAGAATTACAGAATGCTGTAACATATGCATAGATCTCAGGAGGGAGGAAAAGGGCAAATAGGCAGAATTCCATCTCAGAATTGCTTTGGGTGATTCTGATGTGTCTGTAAAGTTCACTGACTGTAGGAAGAGTAGGACTGGGGGACCCCAGAATTTATGGCTCCTTTATAATGGGTGGAAATGAAAGACTGTTTGCTGCAGGCCAGGGCTGTCTATATGTCAGGGTCTTTTCTCTGTGGACTGTAAAATATTTTTGAGAGCTCTTTCAAGGATGTTGCTAGATGAAAAAAAGTATGAGAAATTAATGCTAGAAAAGGCTACAACAAAAATCAATTGCTTGTGGCTGGCAAATAAACTCTTGTCTGGTTCACAACTCTCACAAGCAATTTGCAAATGGAAAAGAAGTTGTTCTGTGTGTAACTTCAAGCAACATATATTCTCATAAGTGCTTATTTTAAGAGGAGTGCCTATGAATATGATACACATATTTCACTGCTCTGTGTGGAAAAATACAACCTAGTGTAAGCTAACTAGTGCAGGCAGCAGCAGTACTCATAACATGAAAACAGAGCTCAGTGTAGAATAATTTGTTACTATTCAGAGGTCTTCATCATTCTACAGGAGTTCTGTGCAGCCAAGCCAGGCAATTTTGATACCTGTGTTACCTCCCATACCTGAGTCCCACTCCAAATTCTTTCAAGACACAGATGGCAAAAGGACAAGGACAAAGTCATTCAGTGCCAGAGCAGCAGGACAGTGGTCCCCTGTATCAGTTCTCTTCAGTGCTTGGTAGAGAGAACATTTCTTCCAGGAAAAAAGATAATGCAAGAGCAGAATCAGAAATAGAAATCAATGCAAACCCATTAACTGCTTCTGATTTCTTGATTGATCTGAACCCATTTCTGAATTGTGCAAGCAGAAAAATCTGTCTCAAACTGGTAAACTTCAGGTAGTTCGTGGTGTATCTGAAAAAAACAAGCATTATTAGGTTAAAAACATTCACCTCTTGTGCTCTATGCTTTTCCACACCCCCTGCATGGTTTTATGTCCAGATTAAAAAGTCTCTGTTAAAAAGCAAAGCTGTTGTCCAGAGCCTTGGTTTGTCCTTACCTGGACATCCTCCTTTGTGGCAGAAATCTTTTTGGTAGTGCTTAATCCTCAAATTATTCATTAAGATGTGCAGCTGAGGAGTAGTCAAGAACAGCCTTGCCAGACACTCACAAACAAACTGCAATGAGCTCAGGAACAAATTACTGGTGAATTTCAGACTCCTCTCTCAACACTTCAGAAATCCCATGGCAACATTTGATGGGTGAGGTGACATATAAAGGCTCATTGCACACCTGCTGTGAGGTTTTGTTCTGCAGAGGATCATCTTGCTCAGTCACTGTCATGGTGAGTGTGTTGTATCCTCTGACTTGCCCTGCTTCTCCCTCAGCAGCCTTAGAAATGTTCAGCATGGAAGGATTTTGATAGTTCCTAGGTTCCTCTTTAGCAGCAAGGACCATTCTAGCAAAGTCTGCAAGTTCTTAAAATCTAGGAATTATTCTTTCCTGTTGGATGCAGCAGCCAGCAGTGCCTGCTGCATAAGGTGGGATTTCAGGAGTAATTAATGTATCTTCAGAACATTCCCAAGGTTCCAAATCCTGCTTCTGCTGGCACAAATTTCAGTACTGGTTTACTGGAAAAATGAAACAGGTTGCCCAGGGAAGTAGCTGAGGCTTCATCCCTGGAGAAATTCAAGGTGAGGCTTGACAAGAATCTGAGCATCCTGATCTAGTTGAGGGTGTCCCTGCTTGCTGCAGGGGGGTTGGACTTGGTGACCTTTACAGTTCCCTTCCAACCCAAATTATTCTATGATTCTATGAATCTATAAATGCAGGACAAATGAAGCTTGACCAGCAAATTCACAGAATCACAGAATGTCAGCTTGGAGGGGATCATCTGCTCCAACCCTTCTCATGTTATTGTTGAGCTGAGATGTCCCAGCACCCATTGAGCTGGGACTTCAAACTTCCCAAAGTGGGGGAATCCACCCTGGGAGACCATTCCAATGTCTGACTGTCCTCAGGGTGAAAAATTTTCCTCTTGTGTCCAACTGGAATCTCCCCAAGAGCAATTTGTGCCCGTTGCCCCTTGTCCATGGGACTCCTTGGGTAACAGGGAGTCTCCATCTTCTTCTTGGTAGCTGCCCCTTAAGTACTGAAACATCATCATGAGGTGTCCTGTAAGATTTTTCAAGGCTGAACAGACCCAGTTTTCTCAGCCTCTCCTCATATGGAAGCTGCTCCAGTCCTCTGATCATCCTCATGACTCTTCTCTGGACCCTCCCCAGCCTGTCCACATCTTTTTTGTACAGCAGGAACCAAAACTGAACACAATACTCCAGGTATGGTCTGACAAGCACCAAGTAGAGAATTCCTCATAATGAGTTTTTCCAAACATATATGAAGGCCTGGTTATATAAATAAAATCAGAATTGTTCTGGTTGGAAAAAAACCTTTAAGATCATCAAGTTCCACCCTTAACTCAACACTGTGCAGTCCACAGCTGAGCCACATCCTTCTGCACCAGATCTACACAGCTTTTAAATCCCAGTTCAGGTCCTGCAGAGGCTGAAGGCTCCTGGCACATCTTGGAATCGATGCTTCAGTCAATCATTGCTTCACTTTTCACACTCTCTCTTTATTCTCATTAGCTCAAGACAAGAGCATGTTTGAATTTTGCCACAAGCTCAGCAGCACCTTAGCACCAGCACTTAGCAGTTGATACCACACAGAGAGTTGTATCTGCACAGGCTGCTTTCCTGAGTCAGCAAGGTTAACAACCTGATCAATGAATAATGATGAATTAGCATTCTTTCATTCTTTTGAGGAAAAAAAAAATAAAAGTGAGTTCAACTCATCATAGGAGTGAGGTTGGATTTCTCAGGGGTGCCAGAGTCAGCTCCACATGATAGATGCTCTCTGCAGACCACCACAACTTTCTTGAGATCAGTTTTAGCATATCTGGGATAATTTTTTGGTTTTATTGGCTGCCATGCACTCTGTATTGTTTTTTTTCTGACTATATCACCCTGGAAATCCCTGCACTCTCCACAGCCTGGATTCCAGGCCTTGCAGCACCAGCCACAGGAAGCTCTTGCCAATCTTACCCAGTTAATTCAGTTCAGAACCCTCAGATTCCCCTATGGACTTCAAAACATAATTATTAACATTCTGCCATATTAATATGGGATTATTTATGGTGATTTACTTTTATTTGACTGGTGTGGTTCCCATCAGTAGCTCCAGAATCTGTAGTCAGCCTGACTGTCATCTCCAAGACCAGATTTGATTCATGGTCTCATTTCCTCTTTTTCCTCCCACTACTCACAACCCCCACCCCTTTTCCTTTCCCCTCTTTCTCCACGGTCTATTTATTAAACATAGAGTTAGAAACACAATTAGAATTTACTCGACTCTGTAATGCCTGAATACTAAATCTTTGGAACAATAAAACTTCTTTCCCAAACCCATCTTATCTGGGTTGCCTGTTCAGCTGGTGAACTCAGCCTTCCTGACTGACTGAGTGAATCAAAAAAGGAAAACACCTGATTTGATCAATTCCAGGCAATGACTGTGCAAATAATTCTGCAAATCCCAAGCACTGCAAGCACAAAGACACAGCAAGGATATTTTCTGGACATTCTGTACATACTGAGGGGTGAAGCTGAAATCCAGAAGTGCTGCCTCAGAGCAAGAGCAGAAGGCAACAGGATAAGCTTGGAATATTTCCCTGCCTTCCCTCACTCTCTAGAACATCACAGGGGTACCTGTACTGTAAAGAGAAACACAGTGGTCACTACAAAACAAAACTCAAATTATCATTTGTAGAACTGATTGTTTACTAGAACAATTTTTATCTACAAAGCAGACATAGTTGTGTATCCCAGAGGCAGCTGAACTCCTTGTTGCTTTTGGGATGCTCTCTGCATCCATTCTTTTCTCTGTGGCTGGACAGATGACTTGCATGGAAAGGTTTCTATACCTAGATTATGTTCTCAGCTTTATATAAGTGTCTTTTCCAGCTGGAGAGCATCTGGAAACATTTCAGTGTCTGGTACATCTTGCACCAGTGTTTTTGTCAAATTGTTTCAGCAGAAGCACAGAGTGCAAAACTTGTGGTCCCTCTCTTAAGTGCTTCATCCAGTTTATGACAACAACCCACTGGTGCTTTTAGCTGGCAGAATCACTCTTCCAGCAAAACATGAGGTCTCTCTGATGCAACCCAGAAGGTGGTTTTTGTTCAGACTTTGAAGGACATCAGTGTACAAGACCCTTCCAAAAGTCACACTAGAACTGGCTGGATGCTCCATGATTTGAGTGATATTTCTGTTTCAGGTATCACAAGTTCTGGCTTGAGCACAGCCCACATCTCCCTCTAGAGGATCATCTTCTAGTCCTAAACTCAAAGTAAGTTTCGTTCAGTCACCCAAAACCTGAACAACCTTTAGAAGTGACACAGCAGGAATTACAGAGGCAACTCAGAGCAGCTGCAGTGCTACAGAAGACATCTCAGTTATGTGCCTAAGTTTACATGGGCCAACAGCTTTCCACTGCTACCATGGTGAGTCCAAGAAATGTTTGTGCTGAAGAAATCAAGCTGTAACAGAATCACAGAATGCTCAGAGGTGGAAGGGACCTCCAGAGATCACCCAGTCCAACTCTCTCAACAAAGCAGCAGCACCCAGAGCACATTACCCAGGGCTGCATCCAGGGGGGGTTTGAATATCTCCAGAGAAGGGGACTCCACAACCTCCCTGGGCAGCCTGGGCCAGTGCCTTGGCACCCTCCCAGCAAAGAAGTTTTTTTTCTGAGGTTTCAATGGAACTTCCCATGGCCCAGCTTGTGCCTGATGCCCCTCATCCTGTCCCTGGGAACTCCTGAGAAGAGTTTGGCTCCATCCTCCTTGCACCCACCCTTTAGATACTTGGGGCCATGAACAAGGGCTCCCCTCAGCCTTCTCTTCTCCAGGCTGAAAAGAGATCATCAGGGATGATCTCCTGAAGAGATTTCTCAGCAGGGAGATGCTTCAATTTCCCAACCATCTTTGTTGCCCTCCTCTGGACTCTCTCCAGTAGATCCCAGTCTCTCTTGAATTGGAGAGCCCAGAACTGGATGCAGTGTTCCAGCTGTGGCCTCACCAGGGCAGAGTAGGAGGGCAGCATGACCCCCCCTGCCCTACAGCCACACTCTCCTTTAGTCCCTCCTGGTCACTCAGGTGCTTGCAGCAAATGCTCTCAGCATGGCAGCATTCATGGTACTTTCTATGAAGAAAACTGTGAGGAAAAACCTAATTACCTGGCAGTAATCATAGAATCATAGAATGGTTTGAGTTGGAAAGGACCTCAAAGCTCATCCAGTCCCAACCCCTGCATGGGCAGGGACACCTCCCACCAGCCCAGGGGGCTCCAAGCCCCATCCAACCTGACCTGAGACACTGCCAGGGATGGGGCAGCCACAGCAATCCTGGGAAATTTATCCCCAGGATAATCTGTGTCAGGGCTGTGCTTGGGTCACTTTTCTGTCATCTGGGTCCTTTCAGCCCTGTCCCCTTCTGCAGGGTCAGAACCCCCCAAGTGGCTCAGTTAAATCAGCTGATGGAAGGACTGAAGTTCTCCCATCTTTGGGCATCCTGATGGACACTGGATGCAAGGAGATCCAAATGCCCCTGGGTTGTGCAGCTCTGAAACACTCCCTGGAACAGCACTTGGGGCTTTTATATCTCAGCTGGAGATAGACCCCAAAACCATATTTTCATAGAATCCTGGAATGGTTTGGGTTGGAAGGGACCTCAAAGCTCATCCAGTCCCAACCCCCTGCATGTTCAGGGACACCTCCCACCAGCCCAGGGGGCTCCAAGCCTCATCCAACCTGACCTGAGACACTGCCAGGGATGATGGGCTCAGAACACTGTTACAATGGGCAATAATAGAACATCCCTCCTGAGCAGAACTAAGAATTTTTAATTAGCTTAGATAAATTGTAACAGTCGAGCAGACAAAACTAATTAATATTTTTTAAGTCACATCAATAATGCAATTTAATTTCTTTCTACAGAGAACTCTTTGTTCAAAAGAACTCAACCCCTTCTCTCTGGTGGTGCTCACCCTACCAATGTCCCTCTGTCTCCCAGAGAGTGACAGCATCAGTCTCCTTCAGCCACACTCAGGGAGCTTTCCAAGTTGACACCACCCAGAGATCTTCCCTGGCAGGACTGTGATGCCCATGGTGGGGTTTCTTCCTTCTCAGGACCACCCAAAGGTATTTTCATCCCTCCTGTCCCCATCACCTTCTCCCTGGTCCCCAGGACCAGTGACAGAGCTGTCCCAGCACCCAGGGCACACCAAGGACTGGTGTTTGCTGGGCAGAGCCTGACTGGGGTGGCAGCTCTTGGCCATTTGGGGTGTCCCCAGTGCTGAGCTCAGGCAGGTCAGGCACAAAATGTTTGTCCATGGGACATTTGTGACCACAGGGACATCCAGCTCAGAGCATGGCAAGCCCAGAGCCATCCTGAAACCCTGCAGAATCAGGTCAGTGTAGTGCCCATGGTCTTCTGCTACTGATGACAAAAATCATATTTACTAGGAGATAGTATAATTGTGACAGGGTCACAGGATTAAAAATCAGATTAGCAAAAATACTTGGGAAAAACAAACATGTTTGGACAAACAGCAAAGTCTCCAAATCTGGCACAGCATAGGGCAGAACCTCACCTCACTTTGATTTCAAAAAGCCTGTGGATAACTAAGAATGAAAATGATTTTTATTGGGTTTTAGCAAGCTAAGATGCTTCTGGTAAGCAGAAGGAAGCTGTTTTGTTTCCACTTTGTGCTTTTTGTTTTGTTGTTTTGGTTTGGTTTTTCCTGAACTTGTCTCTTCATTACCCAGGAAGGCCTCTGGGATTGCAGAAATGAATTGCTTCGTGGAGGCTTAAAACAGAGTTCCAGATACAATCATAGAGTCATAGAATCCTAGAACTGGCTGGGTTGGAAGGGACCTCAGAGCTCATCAAGTCCAACCCTTGCTCCACTCCCCCCGTGGTTCCCAGCCCATGGCACTGAGTGCCACATCCAGGCTCTTTGGAAATATCTCCAGGGATGGAGAATCCACCCCTTCCCTGGGCAGCCCATTCCAATGCCTGAGCACCCTCTCCAGAAAGAAATTCTTTCTAATGTCCAACCTAAACCTCCCCTGGCACAACTTGAGACCTCTTGTGCCCTCTTGTCTTGCTGAGAGTTGCCTGGGAAAAGAGCCCAACCCCCCCCTGGCTCCAACCTCCTTTCAGGGAGTTGGAGAGAGTGATGAGGTCTCCCCTGAGCCTCCTCTTCTCCAGCCTCAACACCCCCAGCTCCCTCAGCCTCTCCTCAGAGGATCTGTGCTGGATCCCTTCCCCAGCCCAGTTGCCTCCTTTGGACCTGCTCCAGCACCTCAATCTCCTTCCTGAGCTGAGGGGCCCAGAACTGGACACAGGACTCAAGCTGTGGCCTCCCCAGAGCTGAGCACAGGGGCAGAATCCCTTCCCTGGACCTGCTGGCCACGCTGTTCCTGAGCCAGCCCAGGATGCCATTGGCCTTCTTGGCCACCTGGGCACACTGCTGCCTCCTCTTCAGCTTCCTGGCAATCCAGACTCCCAGCTCCCTTTCTGCCACTCTGTGCCCAGCCTGGAGCTCCCCATGGGGTTGTTGTGGCCAAAGTGCAGGACCCAGCACTTGGAATGTTGAACCTCATCCCGTTGGGATCAGCCCAACTCTCCAGTCTGTCCAGGTCCCTCTGCAGAGCCCTCCTGCCTTCCAGCTGATCCACACTTCCCCCCAGCTTAGTGTCATCTGCAAATCTGCTGATGATGGACTCAATCCCCTCATCTAAGTCATCAATAAAGATATTAAACAGAACTGGGGCCACAAAGGGATCCCTGGATTCAGGTGACCACTGAAGTTGGGGGGTTGGCTATCAGAGGTGGTCTTCTGTGCTTGGCTTCCATGCAGTTCCCTTCCTAAATCCAGGAGTGGCAGGGACTGCAGCACATACCTGGGTTCCAGCTGCTTTGGGACAAAAGCAAAAGGATTTTGTATTTAACATCAGTGTCAGCAGAAATGTTTCATGACCTTCAACAGGCCTCTGCTCCCTGTGGAGTTATTCATCAGAAAACTTGGCTGGGCTGTAGCCTCATCTTGGACACATTCAAGAACCTCCTGCAGAGAGCATCAAGGACTCAGGGACTTAAGCATTGATGGTCTCTCCACTGGTGCCTGAGCCACAAGGGCTGGGAGCTGCATTTTCAGAAGCAGGGGTTTGGTTTTTTTTGATCATTATCTATCCTTTCTGCTCTCTCTGAAGAGAGGGAGAGACTTAAGGTAATCCCAGTTAATATTCACTTCTTCTTCCATCACATCATTAGACACTTCCCTCCTTCCCTCAACTCTTTTTTTGTAGAATCCCTCTCTGGACAACTCTTCCCTGGTATTTCTGTTTGTTATTTGTGGTTCCTCAGGTATTTCTGTTTGTTATTTGTGCTTCCTCAGCATCCAGGAAGAGCAGTGGGCAAAGTGGGCATCTGGGAAACAGCAGCATGGCTGTGGTGAGCTTCAGAGAAAGATGCAAGAATCTAGATGTGGAGGGACAGAATGCCCATGGAAAACTGGAGACTGCTTCTCTGGACAGCTACAAAGCTACATCCCAAGTGACAGGTAAGCCCTTTATTTCTGAGGATTTTAATCCCAGCCCAGTGAAGGTCTGACCAGCATGAAAAAGGCACAAGAGAGGAAGAAGGCAGAGCAAAGAGTAGAACAGAAACTATTTTACCACTGTGCAAGTTGGGATCTCCTTGAGGGAGCACATAGAGAAAAACTCCAAGGTCATACAGGATGGGGCAATCCTTCCCTGAGAGCAAAGGGGATCAGAAAAAATTCAGGGTGCTTGGGTACCAGTACTAACAGTCTTCATCTTCCTGTTTCACTGTACCCCATCTCTTTATGAGTTAATAAAATGAAGAGAAGCTTCTACTTCATGCTCTTATTGTCCTTAATCCCAATCCCTCCAGCAGATGTGAAAGACAGATGTTGGGACATAAACTCCTCTGTTACAAAAAGGATTTTTTTTTTAACTCTAATACAGCTTTTCCAGCACATCCAACATGTTGTCCAACATAGTGTGAAACAGCATTCTCATGGGATAAGTAGGTAACTTAAAAATGGTGTAGGATGCAACTAAAATTGGAATGAAATGCAACTTAAAATGGTGCAGGATGCATGCAGAACACCTCAGAATTTGCAGGCTGTTATCCATATATTGCTATTCCAAATAAATCCTTAGTAGCCCTGGATATTTACTTCCTTGAAACCCTCCCTACAGTCATTTCCACAGGGAAATTCCTGCCAAGTGAACTGGCCTCAACATTATGGCTCATCTTGTGGAGAAAGGTAAACCTTGGCCTAGGCTTTATTGGAGGAAGAAAAAAGGATCAACAGCACTTTGTGACAAATTACCTAAAGCAAGAAATATTTTATTCTTATGGAGAACTTAATTTCTTATACCCAAACCCAAAATTGAGCAGCAAGTCAGATTGTTTCTTTACACAATTTTCTTGAAGAGTTTTCCCTAGGGAGATCATAGTTCTTTAATTGAAATGTGCCTGTATTTCTTTTATCTCATTATAGGAGCTTTAAACAAGACATAGTCTGTGAGAATCAACAGGGAGAAGTCCTCTATTTGCCATCCAGGGCATTCCATCTTCACTGTTTGCTTTTCCAATAATAAATTTTCAAAGAGGCTGTCAGCTAAATTGCTAAAGTGCCATAATAATTAAACAGGAGATTAAACAATTCAGGAGAATAGCAACTAATTTAAGGAGGTGAATTTACCTCTGAATACAGCAGAAGTGTCACCAGTAATGGCATTCTGCCCCCCAGAATGAAAAATTATTCTAGAGGTAGTTGCAGTGCAAGATAAAAGCCAAAAAAAAAAAGAAAACTCAGTGCTTAAAATAAAGCTTGACAATGAGTCAGAGTTCAGTGTTTCTGCCTTGACAAAAAGATGACTGATAGGTTATTTGATTATAGTGCTTAAGCACTTTCACAAAGAGAAAATATTGGAGCTTTGCAGTCTAATGACTTTTTAAAGAAGGCATGACAGAGGATGGGTGTGAAAAGAGGAGAAATTCAATTTACTGGACAGATAAGCAGGTAGAAACCCAAAGGAAGAGGTAAATCCTCTGCCTGGCTACCAACACAGGGTCTCCTTCAGACAGGCAGAAGTTACTGGGAGGTGAATGAAGCATCATGGCAGGAGGCCAAATCTCATGGCTTCCACTGGTGTTGAAAAACCCCTGTGCCTGTGGGACTGTGTAGGATTATGAAATAGGACTTCATAACCTCAACTAATCTGCATGTCACGGGCACATGGGAGACAGAGGCAATGAACAAAATCTCATCCTGCTTTGAAAAGTCAGATATCTGCTAAGATAGAATCAGAGACATCCTATAGAAACCACAGAGCAATCAGGAGAAGCAAACTATCTCCTTGCTTGCATTAAACACCTCATCCAGTCTGTGCTGAAATTCTGATTTCCAAAAATGCTGAGCTGCAGAAGCCTCAAAGCAGATTCTCACACCATTTTTTTGTCAAGTGTTTGTCCCTCCACCAGAGGCCAGAGCATTCACCAGTAAGATATCTCTAATTTCTTGCTGAGTTTGACTCAGTCCAACAGAGAGGGAAGGGTGGTCAAATACTGGGCCTTCCACATTGAGTTTAAGATAGGAAAGTAACAAAAAAGAAAAAATAATGGGAATGAAAGTAGAGAAAAACTTTGGTAGTCCCTTTCTTTAGCAGAACTTTAAGCAGGACCACTTGAATTTGCTGGTCACAGACTCACAGAATGTCAGGAGTTGGAAGAGACCTCTGAAGATCATTGAGTCCAACATCCCTGCCTGAGCAGGACCAAAACCAGGGCAGGTCACTCAGAAGATCATCCAGGTGGGTCTTGAAAGTCTCCAGAGAAGGAGACTCCACAACCTCTCTGGTTGTGCCATTTCCTACTTCATCAGATATAACCACGTGCTGATTTTCTTATTAGGTCTTATTTAAAATCAACTTGAAATTAATGTTTATGTAGCAGCTATTGTGGCCATTTATTGGCAAATGCTTGGTCATACCATGTGTTTGCAGATTTTTTACCTTCTTTGGGAAATGTTTTTATCTCTAATCTCACTCAGACACCCCAGTGGTCTCAAGTTTGTGCTGCAAGATCTCCAGCTTCTCCAGCAATCATTCTCTTGTATTTGCTCTTTCCCTTTCTGGAAAAAAAAACATGCAGTCAACTGAGAAAATCAGAGCAAAATTCAGAGTACTGTGTTATTTGCCAGGGTGGACAAGAATGGCTGAGTCCTCTGTGAAACAGCAGATTGATTAATTATATATGACCCAAGTAGAATATTTACTCAGCAAGAGACTAACACAGGATCTTTTGTCTTTGTTTTGAGTCTTGTTTGCTAATCTGTTTGATTTGGCAGTTTGTAAATAACTGCTTAATAAAATTGGGGAATATTAAACCTGAGTGGTGAGTAGAGGGCAGCCAATCCTCACATCAAAGGGCAGGGAAAGACCGAGGTGGTTTTTATTGAAATGAGGAAAAGGTAACAAATCAGGGAAGGAGAAACAGTGATGGGCATCCAAAATGCCAGCTAGGCTTTGAAAACAGCTTTCATTTACACTGAGAAATCCATCCATGGAACAGATTGTGCTTAACTATCCCTCTGCTCACTGCTCACAAAGGTAAAGTTAAGCACTGTCCTTATTTTATAGAATAAAAAAGTGAAGCAGGGAGCTGGCGAGTCCCTTGCTGAAGATCACACCTGTGGCAGAGCTGAGAGGTCCTCAGCATTTTTTGTGAGATGTGCTCTGAGGAGCATCCTGGACATCTACCCTGCTGCACACCCTCATCCTATCCCTGCTCCCTGCTTTTATTTCCAGCTCCATTTCATGCTCCACGAGCTCTCCCACCCTAAAGGGGACCACAACTGGAGGACCTGAACTCACCCACCCTACGGCACAGACAGGGCTGGCAAGCACCCAAACTTTTAAAGCTGTGCCCCCTAGTCTGAGCACTGCCCTCCTCCTGCTGTAAACCAGGACCTTGGGGCTGAAATGAAGCAGTAGAAGCTGGGACCTGTCTTCTTTCAATTCACTTTGGTTTGGGTTTTTTTTAGGAAAAAGAAACTCAGCGCTCTGACTCGAACACGAGGAGACAAAAGCTCTCCGTGGTCAGGCACTCCAAAGTTCAGATTTTGGCAAGCTCCCAGCTCATTTGCCCTGCATATTCCAGGATGTTAATGACATGATGCTGTGTGGTTTCTTCCTGCAGGACATCCACCTTCAGTGCAGGGGATAATGGTGTTCACTTAATGAGCAGCCATGGGATGTTTTGTTTTCACGTGTGTGGTCCCCATGCTTTATTTCCTGCACACTACTCCAGCCCAGCTCTCAAGGCAGTGATTAATGCTCTCAAGGACTTCTCCATAGCAACAATCAATCTGGCATTCCCTGATTTTTCAAGTGTTTCACTTTGCAACATTAGCAGTGTTTTCTCTCTTAAAAACCTAGGTGTTGTGTCTTATATTTTTTTAATCTCCTGGCTGGAAAGCTTTAATTGATATATCTGCTTTGATCTCAAAATTGCTGAGGTAGTAGTGGGTACTTTCCACTCCATATGATGTGGTTGTCTGTGGTAATTGGGAACATTTTTTTTCCTATATTTCTATTTCAGGTGGATAAATAAATGTTTCCATCCTAGAGAGATGCAGTAGCTGACAAGATTATTGGAGTCTGTAGGACACTGCAAAAGAAGCCAGGACAGGCACAGAGAAATGGATGGGAACAGAAGGAAGAAATTCTCTTTTCAATCACAAAGTCTGTGCCTGTCACTGTGCCCTCAGCCAGAGGCCTGGAGGTGCTCCACAGCCACCCAGTATGTAAATGGGGTTTCTATTTTCATTGTCAGAGATAACTATCAACAGATGGTGCTTTAAAACACTCATAATTTTGATTAATAGAATTACTGTTGCCAACTGTCCTGTCCTCCAAGTAGTGATTAGATATATTATTATTATTATTATTAATAAATAATACCTATTAATGATGCAAACAGTCCAAACCCCAGAGTCCTTACCCCTAAGCAACTCCCACACTCTTCAGTACTTTTTTTCATGACATTTTTGGATGATTCAGTGTTTTACTGAGCCAAGTCCTTTGTTTTGATCCCCATCACCAATCACTATTTTTTAAAATCCAGATCCTATTGGCATCCTCCAGATGAGCTCTCACCAGTGGGAATTCCATCTGGCCATAAGGAACAGAACTTTCTCATGCAGGACTCAGCCACAGAAACTTTAATCAAAACTTCCATCAGATTCCCAGGGCAGAAGAGCCAAAAACTCTCAATTGACTTTTACACCCTCCCTTCCAGTATCCAGGGACAGGTATCCAGATACCATTCCAATTCCACAGAGGAAAGGAAAAGAGAAATCCCATCTTTTATGATCAGTGTGATAACCTGGACATGGCTGGAAGGGGAGCCAATGGTTTCTACCTGAGCAAATATCTGAGGTGTAAAGCAAACTGCTCCCAACCCATTAGTTCCTTGTGCTGCTGGATGTTTGGAAACAGTTCCTAGTACACTGGGAAAGCAGCAGAAGGTGGGAGAGAATCCAACTTGGGGCCTGTCTTCAAAAATGGGAGGAGCTAACCCTGGATAAAAGCAACTCCTACACTCAGTGAAATCAGGGGGAAAATAGGAGAAAAAAAAATGCACTCAGTGTTATCCTGGAGGATGAGGGAACATCCATGAGAAGTTTCATCCATCCTATGAGACTGGACTGATAGGTGCAGTGAAAGAGTATAATTAAACAAGTTACCACAGAATCACAGATATCATTTATCTGTCTCTATTACTTTATTTATTTAACAGTATTATATTGTTCCAAGTGGAGAGACTGAGCTAAAGAAAGGTGCAAATAACTTGCAAGGCTGTGAAGTTCATCAGAAATCATGAAACTCCCCATAATCAGCCAGGAAATGTCTCTCAGTGAAAGAAGCATCATTTCATTTTTAGCATCTTTTGCCTGTGCAACCTTTTTAGGCAGCTGCTTAAATAAATAGCTGTTTGCTGTTAAATTCCTGGAGTACTCTCAGTGCCCAGGTGGGACATTGTGCCATTTTCTATAGTGAGGCTTCTGCTCATCTCCAGGCTTTGATCACACAGCCCAATTTCATTGGCAGTTTTGCCAGAGAAAGGACTGATGATTTAAAAAACTTGGCCTAAAAACTTCAGAGCAGAACTGGCAGTAAACATTAGTCACTGTAGCAAACTAATTTGTTTTCCATATGGCATTTTCAATGGAGTGTGGAAGATTCACAAGTGAAATAATAATTACAAATGAGGAATACTTTGGAAAAAAAAAAAAAAGTGTCTTTCTCCCTATGCATCATTTAAAAGGATTTCTAATTAAGTCAACACCAGATTACACTGGTGACATTGAGAGCCAAATTGTAGTTTTGAGGTTTTGTCCTCAGGGGCAAGAAAATCCCTGCATTGATCCAGGCTGAGGTGCTGCCCAGGTGTGAAAAGGGTGAGAGAGGTGTTTAATTCCTTCTGAAAAATCAGGTGGTGAACATTTTCTTAATAATGTTGTTGCTCATGACAGAAAATGTTGCTCAGCAAGGTGAGGGGCTGATACTGCTGATTAAGCCAAGTCAAAGATGTTTTATGGCATCCTTGGATGTACTTGGCTAACCTCAAAGTCAACCCAGAGGTGGAAATTATGCTCTGAGGAGGAATGGAAGTAACCTCCTGGGACCTCAGCCCTAAAATGAAAATACCCAGGACACCTTATTCTCTTTTTGCTATGGAGGGAGGGAGAGAAGAAATGTAAAATAGAGCCAAAAATTTCTCAATATTTTGAAAGTCTGATATTCCAAAATTTTTAATTAATGTGTTTAACATCTCATCAATAAGGTAATTTAGTTTTTTATATAAAGAATCCTCCCCAGACTCTGCCTCTTCTCTCTGGTGATGCTCACCCTACCAATGTCCCTCTGCCTCCCAGGGAGTGACAGCATCAGTCTCCTTCAGCCACACTCAGGGAGCTTTCCAAGTTGACACCACCCAGAGATCTTCCCTGGCAGGACTGTGATGCCCATGGTGGGGTTTCTTCCTTCTCAGGACCACCCAAAGGTATTTTCATCCCTCCTGTCCCCATCACCTTCTCCCTGGTCCCCAGGACCAGTGGCAGAGCTGTCCCAGCACCCAGGGCACACCAAGGACTGGTGTTTGCTGGGCAGAGCCTGACTGGGGTGGCAGCTCTGGGCCATTTGGGGTGTCCCCAGTGCTGAGCTCAGGCAGGTCAGGCACAAAACCTTTGTCCATGGGACATTTGTGACCACAGGGACACCCAGCTCAGAGCATGGCAACTTCCTAACACCCTGCAGTGTTGGGTGAACACAAAACTTTTGCCCTTCTGCCAGCAAGGGCCAAAATCATTTTTGCCAGGTTACAGTTTCAGCCCAGGAGGTTTAGATCTGGGGATTCACCTTGAAAATATAAAATATAAAATCTGAGGAGAATCTAAGATTTAACTCAAGTCTCCATTCCCTTCTCAGTCCACTCTTGTGTGGACATATTTTTTTTTCTGCAGAGATTTTCTCCATGTCATTGGGAAGAAATATAAGACCAGTTGGTCCAAACTGCCTTCTAACTGAGGTATTTGATAACTTGCACACAAAAATGCATTTTCCATCCCAGAAAGAAACTCGAGGACAATCCTCCCATCTGATTTTCCCTGCCAGGCAATTGCAGGAACCTTGCAGAGGTGCTGGTGCTCCATGCACAGGTGACTGAACTTGTGGAAAGGTTCAGGCTGCATTTTGGTTGGTGATGCTGATTGTACTTTTATTTCTTTCAGGCAACTTGGATCCTGTCCATTCAGATCTTTCTACAAACCTGGACTGGGGTTCTTATCTTTTAATAGTTGCCTAACATATGCACCAAGTCATGTCAGAGCCCTCTGCTGAATGCAGAGCATCCTGACAGTAGCAGAAAAGGGATGAATTAATTAAATGACCCTTCCTGAGAGACAGCTAAGGCCTGAAGCATCAGATCCTGTGGGGAAATGTCCACTTCTATCACATTCACTGCTCAGGGACCTCAAAGCACTTGAAGATTTTTCAAAAGAGCCTGGAGAGAGCTGAATTCTTCTTTCCTTCACTCAAGTCCTTTTGGGGAGTGCACAAATCAGCCACATTTTTAATCTCAGAATAGACCACAGGCCACAAGTGAATATGGAGGAACATTTTCTTTTTGCAGACGTAGCATCTGCTTGCAGATAACCAGAGGGGACAGTTAGGTTTTTTCCAAGATTTCCAGATTTTTTTTTTTAAATATTTGATCCTCTGCCTGGATAGAATCAGTTTGCACCCCCTGTATGCATTTACTGACATACAGAGACCCAAGGAGGACACCAAGAAGATGGGATCAGCTTCTCCCTTGGAAGGAGATCAGCTTCTCCCTTGCTGCAGGTGGCTGTGGAGGAATACTGGGAGGTTCTGGTTTGGGATCTGAACAGGTTCTGTAGACCCACAGCTGATCTCCCAGAAGTTCACCTCACAATTCATGATTCGCATCTGAAAATCACTCAGAGCCACTTGGACTGTAACCAAGACAATTTTTAGCACCAGCAGGCAGGTGAAGTCCATCCCATCTCATGATGATGTCCTCTGAGGGTGAAGGTGACAGTGGTCTTTGCTAAACAGTATCACCAAGTGGTTCCTTTTGTTGCTTCACATAATTTCTCCAGTCTAATTTCAGAGGTTTAGATTTTCCTGGGATGATGATGATGATGATATCCTTTCATTTCCTTGGCACTACTAGTACTGACCATTAATGGCTCCAAGTTCATAGAATCCTAGAACTGGCTGGGTCAGAAGGGACCTCAGAGCTCATCAAGTCCAACCCTTGATCCACTCCCACTGCAGTTCCCAGCCCATGGCACTGAGTGCCACATCCAGGCTCTTTGGAAATATCTCCAGGGATGGAGAATCCACCCCTTCCCTGGGCAGCCCATTCCAATGCCTGATCACCCTCTCCAGAAAGAAATTCTTTCTCATGTCCAACCTAAACCTCCCCTGGCACAACTTGAGACCTCTTGTGCCCTCTTGTCTTGCTGAGAGTTGCCTGGGAAAAGAGCCCAACCCCCCCTGGCTCCAACCTCCTTTCAGGGAGTTGGAGAGAGTGATGAGGTCTCCCCTGAGCCTCCTCTTCTCCAGCCTCAACACCCCCAGCTCCCTCAGCCTCTCCTCAGAGGATCTGTGCTGGATCCCTTCCCCAGCCCAGTTGCCTCCTTTGGACCTGCTCCAGCACCTCAATCTCCTTCCTGAGCTGAGGGGCCCAGAACTGGACACAGGACTCAAGCTGTGGCCTCCCCAGAGCTGAGCACAGGGGCAGAATCCCTTCCCTGGACCTGCTGGCCACGCTGTTCCTCAGCCAGCCCAGGATGCCATTGGCCTTCTTGGCCACCTGGGCACACTGCTGCCTCCTCTTCAGCTTCCTGGCAATCCAGATGATTGTAGGGACCTGGGAGTTCATACAGGTTCTGGTGGTGTTCCTCAATGTGCTGGGAGGTCCAGCATGGATCTGCTGCACCAACATCTTTTTTTGAAGATGGTGAAGTTGGTTGGTTTCAAGATGCAATCCACCAGCCTCAGTCAAACTGGCACCATCACCAAGACACCTTCTGTGAAGAGTCTGAGCAGAAACTTGAAAGGAAAAGGCTGAATGAGATTATGGGGCTTTCTACACAAACTGGGCCAATAAAACTAAGGCAGGAATGGCTTCTAATAATTTTCTCTGGTTTATAGACTCATCCAGCAGTGACAGAGCTTTGAGGACAGATGGATTATCTACAGAGAGCAGAGGAAACAGACACATGTACAGAGAGGCTCCTCTAACCTGTTGCAGGTATCTGGTTTCAAGATGTTGTACATTGTCCTCTGGATGGGCTCATTGCTTCCCACTGATAATAAGGGGAAGCTGGGGTGATGAGTCAGATAAATCCCACCACAGGTCACTCAGCTTGGCTGCCTGGTGTGTTAACACCTAAGCAGAAGGCAGCCACACACAGGGCATTGTCCAGGCCTGGGATGCTGGGGCATTTCTTTATTTCATCACCCAAGAGAGGTGATTTTCCTCCTCTGCTCTGCTCTTGGGAGACCCCCAGCTCCAATCCTGCATCCAGGTCTGGTGTCCCCAGCAGAAGAAGGACATGGATCTGTTGGGATGAGTCCAGAGGAGGCCACAAAGATGATCCAGAGGCTGGAGCAGCTCTGCCATGAGGAGAGGCTGAGGAGCTGGGATTGTTGAGACTCCAGAGGGACCTTAGAGCTGTCCCCCAATCCCTGAAGGGAACCTCCAGGAAGGCTGCAGAGGGACTTTTCAGAAGAGTGTCCAGTGCTAGGAGAAGGGGAAATGGTTTGAAAGTGCAGGAGAAGAGGTTCAGCCTGGAGCTTAGGAAGAAGTTCTTCAGGAGGAGGGTGCTGAGACTCTGGAACAGATTGCCCAGAGAAGTTGTGGCTGCTCCCTCCCTGGAGGTGTTCAAGGCCAGGTTGGATGAGGCTTGGAGCAACCTGGTCTGGATGAGAGGTGTCCCTGGGCATGGAGCTTGGAGGAGATGAGCTCTGAGCTCCCTTCCCACCTCAGCCACTCCATGATATGATTCTCTGATATTTTGGGATGCTCCATCCCTTCCTTGTGTCTCCAGGGTAGCTGGGATGCTCCAGCCTTGATCATTTGCAGTTTTAAATGCTTGGGGACTATAAATAGTAATTAGTAAATTAGTAAATAGAAATAGGAGGGGTGTTGAATGAATTGTGCCTTGATTTAAGTGATCATGGATGGTCCCAGGCCCTGGAGATGAAGCACACTGTGTCCTCCTGCAGCTCTGATCAACATGCACACAGCTTCCTCTTCTCTGAACCATTCAGTTCATGGCCCAAGCATCTAAGCCCAAACAACTCAGTATTAAAGTGATAAATTGGAACTATTAAATATTTAATGCTGGGAGGAAAAAAATAAAGCTGCTAAAAACATAAATACATCCAGAGTAATATACAGTTGTCTCAGGCAAAAATGTTACATTAGCAGAGATGATTCTGAGTTTTAATGTCTTATTTGAGGGTGTTTTATTTTTGAGGACATGTATTGCTGTTGCAATATAAATTCATGAACAAACTCCTGAGGCCACATTTGGTTTCTATTTACTGTTTTTTTTTTTGACTTTCATGACAGTGGCATTGCCAGTGCTGGAGGATAAGTGATTTTGATTCCTACCTTCTGGTGCTGAAGCCTCACTATTTCCCACCTGGACTTTTTTTTTTTTGGCTGATGGAATTTCAGGACTTCATGAAACTTGTAAAACTCACAGCACAGATCTTTAATGGGACTATCAGAGAAATTGTCAAGAAATCATTTCAATCTGCCTACCCCCCCTTTCTCCCTCCCCAGGATTATGCTGCACATGACAGATTTGGTACAGAAAAGCCTGAAGTGCAGGATGCTGCCAGGAGAAGGACAAGAGATGATTAGCCCAGATCCAAGAACATGACTGTGAGCAGAGGAAGAAAACCTTGCCCTCAGGACCCCTGGAGAAACGGGCATAATAAAATTAATTTACATGTCAAGATCCTCACTTAAAACACAAAAAGACTCCCATCAGATTTAAAAGATGTCATAAGAGGATTCAGTTGTATCATTGCACAATTGAAGTCCTTAAAGAACTTTGCCAATCCTGTTAAGACTCTCTCTGCATCTTTGAATGGTAATTAAATGAGATAATAGAGGCAGCACGATGGAAATTGTCAGGTTATAGCATTTGAAATGGTCCTTGTCAGCTGCTGAGGACTGTGCCTAGAAAGTGCTTTGGGCATGCAGTTTTTTTCAAGTTTTGCTTTCAGATCAGGTGCAGGGGTTGGAAAAAGCTTCCATCATGTTATTTCCTTGGCTGCATCCAGAGAAGTGTGGCCAGCAGCTTGAGGGAAGTGATTCTTCCCCTCTGCTCTTGTGAGATCCCACCTGGAATATTGTGAACAGTTTTTGATCCCCTACTCCAAGAAAGACATGGATGTGGTGGAAGGTGTCCAGAGAAGGGCCAGGAGGATGCTCAGAGGGCTATGGAGCAGCTCTGCTGTGAGGACAGAGTGAGGGAGTTGGGGTTATTCAGGCTGGAGAGGAGAAAGCTCCAAGGAACCTTCTGAAAAATGATTAAGAAATTCATTAGAATATTTTAATGTCCATGTCAGCGGCTGCAGGGAACCTGTGAATCTCTCTGTAGGTGATGAACAAGCACTGAGTTAAAAACTTGTTACCAGAAGTTGGGGTTGTTCAGTCTGGAGAGGAGAAGACTCCAAGGAGACCTCATTGTGGCCTTCCAGGATCTGAAGGGGCTTCAGGAAAGGTGGGGAGGGACTTTTTAGGATGTCAGGGAGTGACAGGAGCAGGGGGAATGGATTCAAAGTAGAGGAGGGGAGATTGAGATTGGAAGTTAGGAAGAAGTTCTTCCCCATGAGGGTGGTGAGAGCCTGGAACAGGTTGCCCAGAGAGGTGGTGGAAGCCCCATCCCTGGAAGTTTTTAAGGTTGGATGGGGCTTGGAGCACCCTGGGCTGGTGGGAGGGGGGTTGGGACTGGATGAGCTTTAAGGTCTCTTCCAACCCTGACAATTCCATGATTCTATTTTTTTAGGGTGAGTGTGGAAGGACCCACCCATGAAATGCTGTGCCCTCTTGAACTGAACTCTTTGGCTCAGGGGCTCCAGGTAGTGACAGAATGTGGGAAGGAGATTGTGTCACATCAGAAACCTCAGGAGGGGGAGATTGAGAGGGAGATGAGCTGGAATCTGGCCAGGTCACTGGGGTTAAACCCCCCCTGGCTGTTGGGAAATGCTGTGGGATCTTTAATGGACCCTAAGTGGTGAGGAGCTTGTCTGTCACATCTCATCTGATGGCAGGAGATGGGGAGGAGGGGGGGAGGTTGGAATTGGTTTCCTCTCTTTAACACCCGTGCTCCTGCACTGCAAGTGTCACAAAGGATCTTTCTTTGCAGGCAGATGTCTGCTGCCAGTGGGAAGCTGAGAAATGCCACTTTTAATTAAAAGCTTGATTTCCAAAGACAATTCAGAGATTAGAAGTGGGAAGCAGGACTTCTCCTCTGGGAGGCTTCGCTGCACGGCCCTGAGCAAAACAGCAGTAATTGAAAGACAAGTCCTAATTCCCCTGCTCCCAGCTGGGTCTAACCAGGAGGCAGGGACATCAATCCAGGCCTTGAAGGAGAGCTGGCAGCATCTTGGATTTGTCATTGCCTCTGTTGTTGGAGGGAAGGAAGCCAAACCCAGGCTTTTAGATCTTCCTGGCCCTTGGCTTCTGAAGGGAAAACAAAAGCGAGGGGCAGAGCTCTTAGAGGAGAAGGCTGAAAGGCACCTCTCTGAGACATCTTCATTGCCAGGGCCAGCATAAATTTGTGGTTTTGTGCCATTTGGGTGTAAATTAGCACAATCCCAGGCACTTGCACCCATCTTAGGCTCACCCAGTCCAGTTCTGGAGCACAGGAAGGGCTTTTCTGCATCCAACTTGCTCTGGCAGCCTCTGCCATTTTCCACCTCAAGTAGATCATCAGGTATTTACAAGTCTCCAGGGTTTTTATTCACCATTCTCAAGGAATTCACTACTTTTAGACAAAAAATCAACTCATATCAACAGTTCCATCTCCTTGAAAAATCAGCTTCTCTGTACCCACTATGTAGAGATTTTTCGAGTTGCCTGAATATCAGCATCAAATCTCTTGATGGGTCTTTGTATCAATAAAAAAAATGAGTATAGGCTCAATTATCTTCCTTTTTGATGCAATATAATTCCTACTTTCACTTATTCACAGGTCCAGGGACAAGTTTACCAGCAATAACCAAAGTAAGTTGACTTTGCTGTTTCTTTGCTTGCTCACACATCAATAATTTTAATCTCACCATGTGACTCCCACCTCCATGCTGACATTTTCTGAGGCTACCAAATAGAAATAGAGCTTTTGCCAACCTCTTAAAGGCAGCAACTTTGTCTTAGGTGCTCCTGTGATGTTCTAGAGCTGGAAGAGAGAATGATTCAGGATGGAAGGGGTCTCAGGAGATCTGTTCTCCAACCTCCTGGAGGCAGGGATAGACCAGACTGCTGAGATTTCCAGTCTAAACCTCCACTGTCTCCTGTCCTCCTCCAATAGATGACCTTGAAATGCCTGGATAAATTGGCCAGGAATGATTTATGTTTGGGAAATCCATCCTTACCCTTCCTGATCACTTTATTCTCTTTCTTGTCCTCAAATTTATGTTACAAGAAGAATCTCACCATGCTTTTCCCAGGGGCTGAAGTCAGCCTGGCCACATCCTCAGATCATCCTTTTGTCCTTTTATAATTTTTGTCAGCCTAATCTTGGAATGAATTCAGGTCACCTTATCTATCAAATCCCATTTAAATATAAGAAGAGATCTTAGTAACAACAAAAGCAGGGTAAGGAGACAGCTTTTATTGGACTGATAAATAAATTGGACTGATAAATATGGCTTTGCTTTGAAAGCCATGGTATTTTGGCCAAAACAGTGGGGACATCAAGAGTTAAAAGCATGAACTGCAAGGACTTTTGCAAGGCTTAAAGATCCCTAAATGAAGCTGTGAGAGGGTCAGATGTGCCACAGATTTCTGGGTGCATCCATCCCTAGGTTGTGCTTGGACCATTTGTACGTGAGATTAAAAAGCCCCTTTTGCCTAAATTCTTGGTTCACAGCAATGTGAATTTGGAAAAATTAAGTTCAGGCAGATCTGTAGTTCTTACCCCAATGTATCCAGGTGTCACCATCTGCTTTTTCTCCTTTTTCTCCTCCTCCCTGAGCATTTTTGCCTTGCTTCTTTCAAGCCCCACTGCTGCTGTACTATATCAAGTTGTGTACATATATTTAAATGTAATAAGATAGATTACAAGAATTGATTTTCCCCAGGGTCAGGTCAATAGGGCTGTATAAGCAGGGAAGATACAATGGTTCAGAAAGAGGAAAATGTAGTAGATTAATTAATGATATCAGTATAAAACCATTCAAGCTCACCTGAGCCATTAGCTGAACCTCTTGTGGGACTCAAGGGCTTGCTGCCAACCTAACAATATACAAATTTATCTTGGAGTAATCACAGCAGTGCCAGAGCTTTTGAAGATCCAAAGGTTACTTTGCCCTTAGTCTGTCAAGGAGAAATCACAGTGTGAAGTAAATAAACTTTTGAACAGCACAGCACTGACCTACCTAATCTTTATTGCAATCTAACTGGGCAAATACAAAACCTGCTGTAAATTCTCAGTCACTTTTTGGTTTCCCATAGATATTCAGCTTTTGGAAACAACAGAGGGAAAAAAGAAAATAAAAAAAGAGCAGCTGCTTCCTGGCAGTGTTGGATAAAAATCCATTGGATCATCTGGATGAATGAATATATTTTTATTAAAGCAGTCTGCTGGTTAGAAGAGGATTAGGAGGAGTGAGTTCCCTTCCCAGCCCTAAGAAAACCAGGATTTACAGCTGGAATCTAGAGCATGTGCTTCATCTCCCTCACCAGATTTCAAATTCATGTGCTCAAAACCAAAACTGGGGGTTTTCTACCTAAATCTTGGTGAATGCACTAAGGCCAAGTGTCTTCATCAGCCTGTGGGTATGACCCAGATCTTAAAATCACAGCTTCAGTGAAACAGCCTCAATAAATGGCTTCAAAATGCTTAGAATGGGTTGATTCTGCCAGAAAAGTTTTCATGTAATTTGATAATTTGTCAAAATTGTGTTGTTTTTTTTCTTTTTTAAAGTGAAATGAAAATAAAAATAATTTGAACATTTACAAAAAATACGTAAATTGATGCAGTACAAGCAAGAAGTAAGTTTTAGGCAGCTTTTTTGAATCTTTTGCCTTCAGTTCTGCTTCTCAACACACAGTGGAAGATTTGTAAGGGTTTGGGGTTCAGCTTCATGCTTTTTTTAAACCAGGTGAAAACCAAACCTCTTAAAAAAAACTTCTGCAAGATCTGATTAAAAACACCCATCAGAGAACCTCATTCAAGAGTGAACTGCTCTGGTGGTAGAGACCTGGGGATGTAATTATCACAACAGCCACAGCAAAGGGTGAGATTTCATGTGAGAGAGGATGGAGGAGAGAAATGGTGATGAAAAGTGGATTTAAACACCCAGAATGAACAACTCCAGAGAGTGGGAGCCAAGCTGTGATAACCACAGAACCCCTGGAGAAACCTCTGACCTCTGAGGATCCCACAAAGCTCCTAAAAGCTTGGCCCCTGACTCTTAAAATGCTGGAAAAATTGGGAATAAACAAAACCTAATCTTTCCTCTTAAATTTTTAAGCCAATATTTTCCCAAAGGATTTAATTTTATTTAGGGGTGGATGAGTTCTCTGTTCTTATCTCTAGTGTAAGTTTTTTCCTTCTTGGCTGTTTTTTTCCTTAATGAAATATTTGATTCAAGAGTTTTTGGGGAAAAAACCCTTAGGAAGAAAAGAAGTGGCACTTCTTAAAAGAGCAACACATCATTTTTGAAGACATTTCTACCCAATCAGCAGAAGTGGTTTAAAGGTTTTGCCTACCCCACCTCCCAGACATTCTGCAGCCTCTGTAGTTTCAAGATCATTTCAGATTTCAGCAAGGACAGGGTTCAGCAGCATGATTGGGGCTGGACACAACTGGATCAGAGCATTAATGTTGGGTTTTCCCACTGGCTGTGGTTCAGCAAGCTCATTCACTGAGCAAGAAGATTTTTCCCAACAGGTTGTTTGACCTTTTCATTACTATTATTCACGGGTCAGCCATGTGCAGCATCTTTTAAACTCTTAAATGAGCCCTGCTGGGTGAAAGGTTGATATTTTAGGGAAATTTCCTTCTGCTTCAAGTTTATTAGCACTGATTGGAATGCTCTTGACATCTGACATTTAGAGAGGATGCTTAACCTCCAGTCATCCCAGAACATTTTGCAAATGAATAAGCCAGATGCTCAGCTGCTAAAAGTTTTCATACCTTTACCAGTGTCAGAAAAAACATCCTAATTTACACCAAGGCAAAGTCTGGGGCAACATCCTTCATCAGAACAATTCCTCTGTAGGAAACAAACTTTTGGACATACAGTTGCTTCTTTATGACTTTGAGTGATCTCCAGGAGAGCTATGGACCAATTATATTGGTTTGTTTAACAAATTTATCATCTCTTTAACAAATTTATTCCCTCTTCTTTGACCACTCTTATATCCTTAGGCAGTCACAGGAGCTCAATACACCTAAAATGTATCTTGGAAATCTCTTTGCAGGGGGTTTATGCTGCAGTAATGGAAGCTGCTCTGAGATCAAAATGTTTCTTCATCTTCAGTGACTGATTCAAACCAAGAAATTAATATTTTTGCAACTGGGGAAGTGTTGGGTAGAAATCTGCAGTGCAGTTTGCTGTGCTGAGACCATGTAATTCCTAAAATGTTAGAATATTGATTTTCCAATATTGGTTTGAAAATAAGTCCAACCCTTTCCAAAGAAGCTTGGGAGAGTGCTTAAGCAGTTGGGTCACCTTCAGCTTTGGGAAGAGCATTCTGGAGTGAGATCTGCAAATATATTTGATCCCTGGGGGAAAGTAACACCAGCTCCACACACAGAAAAAAACTCCAGAAGGAAAATGCCAAGATCCACCACCAACATCCATCTCCTTCATGAATCCTGTCTGTGGGAGAGGTCCCATATTCCACCTTCTGCTTTCCACTCCCTACCTGCTGGAGGAAAGGTCCCACCTGCAAACTGTGATCACAGCTTCACCTTGGGACAATCTGAGCTCACTTTATGAAAGATGCTCCTGAACCTGACGTGGGTGCCTTGTCTCTGGATCTCAATCAAGATTTTGCAGTCTTCTTCCCTGTTGGGTTGGCAAACACAACCTCTGGTCCTCCAGTTTTTCTCTGATGCTTGGCCAGGGCTGTCTGGTGGCTTGGCCCAAATTCTCCCCATGTTCTCTGCACCTCCCTGAAAGCAGCTCTGGTTTTCTGATTTCCCCCTTTGTGAAAGGAAACAAAGGAAACAGCAGGAAGGGAACAAAATCATCCATAAGAGAAGAGTTTCTTACTCAGACATAATTCAAATGTCTGAAGAGCCAGGCAGGGGAATAATTTTGCTGTCACTACTTTCCAGATGTAGATTATTGCCAGTACAGTAAAACACAGGATTTTGGAGATAGGTACAAGCTAACTAAAGGCTTAGCAGAACAAGCACCAGAAGATGTGTGGATTTTCAGAGCTGAACTTCACAAGTACACGTTGGGCTCTCCACTGTGGATTCTTCACTGAGCCATGGAGATACACTCCAGATTTTCAAGCACCAAGCTCCTAAAAGCATTTCAAGGCTCACATTATATTTCAAGGCTCACAATATTTCAATATTTGTAAAGGGGCACAGGAGTAGGAAGGATGGGGAGAGAGTCTAGTGTGTTTGTAGGACTAAAGACAGAAATATCATGTCTCAAAGACAAAATGTAATGCAACAAAGCTAACAGGGAGCTCATGCAAAGACACAGTCTGCAGACAAGATTTAGAATATCTCATACTGTATCTTATCAGCATCTCATACTGTAAGGCAGTTTGTTTTTTTTTTTTTATTGTTCTCTTTTCTTTACTCTTGTCATAAGATCCTCTGCAAAGTGTGGGCATCAGAACTGGGTGCAAACATTCAGTAATGATCTTCCAGATGTCCTGTGGAGAGGAATCATTTCCTTTCTTCCATTCCTGCTTGTGTCCTCAGGGATCACCCCATCCCTCCAAGCTCTGGCATCATCACACTGTGAGCTCACCTTGGGGTGACTTTCTGTCCCATCTCCTGTCACTCCAGCCTGGTCATCAACTTCTTTCATTTCAGAGTCATCTGCAAACGTGACCAGGAGTTGTTTTGCCTTTTCTACAAGATTTCTGGTAAGGAGATGGAGCAGTGGCAGCACCATTCTCACACGTGGCCTTCATCAGCTCTGCTCTGGGGCAGCAGAGAGGAGGGAAAAGGGCAGCAGAGAGGAGGCAGTTGCTAAATTTTCATGGGAAGGGTCTCCAGTGTTTCAGAGTCTTGTGTTAAATCCATTACTCCAACTCAGTCATCTTTCACAGCCAAACTTGTAGACCAGTAAATAAAATTGTTTGTTTGATGAGAGCTTTTCTCCACATCCATTAATTGTTATAATTATTCTGTTTCCCTAAATCCCTGTGAAGATTGAGAGCCCTATCAACATTTCTATAAATTTAACCCCTTCTGGGCTTTTGAGGTCATCCCCTTTATTTTGTTGTGTATTTATACAATTACCAGTCCTCTAGAACCTCCCCAATACTACAAGAGTTTAGAAAAATCAACATTTAATGGATTAGAGAGCTTTTAAATATTCTTGGGTGCTAGATATATGGTCAATGTATGTCTGAGCAACCTGATTTTTTTGAAGGTTGGGCTAGAGGACCTTTAAAGGTTTTTTTTCAACCCAAAGCATCCTATGATTCCATTCTTTTAGGGGACACAAGTAATGGGATGGCTTCAACAGAAGGAATGGGATATGTAATACCTGTATAAGTGAATATGGGGAAAAAATAAGGGGAAGGGGAGAAATGTAATGAAGATCTGTAAAAAAGATAAAGGTCACAGAGAAAGTAAAAAAGGAAACAGTTTTTCCCTGGGTTTCTTAAGCCAAGAATTAGGGGGGCATCAATGAAATGAGGAGGTTCAGAGCAGAGAAGGGAATGGTTCACCCAGGGCACAGTTACACTGCAGGGCTTGTTCCTACAAGATGTGGCTGCTGAAATTTCCCAGGAGCTCCAAAAAGCATGTGTGGATACAGCTCAGCAAAGGTTATTAAACACTGAAATGTCAATTAAGGCTCACAGATTTTATTATCTGCAAATATGTTTGGAGAGGATTACCAAGGAAGCCAGGTCAGGTGCTTACTCTTCTTGCTCCTCTCTACATATCTGCAAAATTCAGGTCTTTGAGTGAGTCTTTAAGAGGTTAAGGCCAACACTTGGAGGTTTGTTTATTTTTTTTGCAGTGAAATGATCCAATTTTCCACATTTATCTGTGGCTGCTTTAAAACCTGGCAAGTGAGATTGGTTTCATGTTGAAGCAAAAGTCATAATTCACAGCATCAGCTGGAGCAAGGACCACTGGGATGCCTTCTGAATGGGGATTGTCACAGCACAGACCTCATGTAATGTCTTGTTCCACCTAGGAAATGCTCCATTTGTCTTTTCCTCCCAAAGGTGATTTTACTTTGTGTCTTCATTTTGGGTTTTGAAAGCAAATGGTGGCAGCCTGACATGAAATTCAGCAGCTGTGCATCCATTCTGGGGATGTCCACTTTGTTCTGACTAAATTAGTTACTCCCCAGTTGCAGTTGCAAATAGAAAGAAAGAAAAAGAAGAAAAAAAAAAAAAAGAAAGAAACAGGAAAAAAAAAAAAAAAAAAAAAAGAACTAGCCACTCAGAGCAGGGCTGCATTTTATTTTATTTATTTTACTACCTTGCCTGACTAAGTGCACTGACACATTGCTGCATCTTCCCAGCATGGAACATCAGAATCACACAGTTTGTTAAGTTGGATTTTATCAGCCTGGGCCATAATGAACCTAACATGACAAATGTTGTGACACAGAGCAATTCACTGGGCACTGGAAGGCTTCAAGTTGCTGACAGACACATCTCTATTGAGACCAGACCACTCTTAGGGTGTTTGTGAGATCAACAGGGCCTCCTGGCAAGGTGGCTGCATCTCTGCATCACACCAGAGAAGTTGGGAAGGAAATTTTTGGTTATTTTGGTTCAGAAGTTTCTCTTGTGAATGACTCAAAGCACCTCAACTTCTGCTCAGCAATGCCCTTGGAGAAGGGAATCTCCTTCCAGTGCCTGTAAAGCCAAGTCAGGCAATATAAATATTCACACCAGGGGTTTTTTTAGGATTTGGCTATAAATTGCAGAATAAAATTAATAAAAATGGTACCTAAACCACTATTAACCCTGGCTCAGCATCAACACAACAAACAGGAATATTGCTGCTCTTCCTCCTCCCTGTCCTCCCTTCATCTGATTTCTGACAGCACTGTTATTCTGGGGACCTTAACTGCTTGGTTGCTGCTAAAATTACAGCCATGTTCATCTAAGGTGCACCTGCTGTTTTGCTGAATATTTCAAGCATGTCCATGTCAAATATTCCTGCTGTGCTGGCCTAATGGCACCAGGATCCCACTGACATTCCTGATCCACTCCAGCTGCTCTTGGCTCAGCTCCGAGAAAGGCATCTTTGATGGGCAGACCTGTTAGGGAAGCTGGAGAAAAAATAAATAAGCAGAAAGGCAGAGTGAAAGAGTTGGAAGGGAGATTGGAGAGGGTACATCATTATTACTTAAATTACCCACTTGTGGAAGCAGCAAACAGTTCCAGGGACAACGTGGTCCAAGTGAAATTAAGTATGAAACAATATCTACAGTCAGAGGTAACTGTTTGTGTCTGGATGCAGTGCATGGAGGAGCTAATGATTTCTGCCAGTTGGCATTTGAATTTATTACTGCTGTTTGCCACTCTCCTCATCATAAAACAAGTTACTGAGTGTTCTGCAGGACAGAGATGGACCTTGCCCAGAATAGATGCACCTGGGACACTTACAATGAAATCAGCGACCAGGACAGGATTGCTTTTCCCTGGCTGAAAATACAAAGCAGAAGCAGAAAATCAAGTGTGTTAGAATCATGGAGTCACAGAATGTTTGGGTTGGAAGGGAACTTCAAGATTGTCCAATTCCAGTTCCCACTGCATGAGCAGGGACACCTCCTACCAGCCCAGGGGGCTCCAAGCCCCATCCAACCTGACCTGAGACACTGCCAGGGATGGGGCAGCCACAACTTCCTTGGACAACCTGGGCCAGGCTCTCCCCACCCTCCAATTCCAGAATTTCCTCCCCATCTCCAACCTCAATCTCCCCTTTCTCTCCAAGTTTTAACCCATTTCCCTTCTCCTCTCCCTACCCCCCCGTGTCCAAAGCCCTCCCCCAGCTTTCTTGGAGCCCCTTCAGATATTGGAAGGTTGCTCTGAGCTCACCTGGGAGCCTCCTCTTCTCCAGGCTGAACAACCCCAATCCCTCAGCCTGGCTTCCCAGGGAGGTGCTCAGCCCTCTGAGCATTTGAGTGGCTCTGCTCTGGACACCTTCCAGGAGCTCTGTGTCCTTCTGCTCTTGGGGACTCCACAACTGGACACAGAGCTCCAGGTGGGGTCTCAGCAGAGCAGAGCAGAGGGGGAGAATCCCCTCCCTTGACTTTCTGTCTCTGCTTCTTTTGATGCAGCCCAGGACCTGCTTGGGAGTGCAACAAAATTCTTAATGTTGAAATAAATCAGGTTGCAACTTACTTGGACTTATTTGTGTGTGAAGCAGTTATTTTCACTTTGCAAATGAATTCTGCCCTATGAAGATAACCCATGATACTTATATATGTAAATAATGCTGGTCAATAATGATACCAGAAAACTTTGCAATAGCATCATTGCCACGAATCCATGTGCAAATTTTCAGAAAATATGTACATAAATTAATTAACCTTGAGAAAGTCCTTCTGGTGATGGGGACTTCACAACTGGACACAGAGCTCCAGGTGGGGTCTCAGCAGAACAGAGCAGAGGGGGAGAATCCCCTCCCTTGGACATCTCCCCACTCTTCTTTTGATGTCGTCACCTCCTCAGAAGTTATGAAAATAAAGCATCTCAGCATGTCTGGAGGGTTTGGGCAGTTTGGGACATTGATCAAGATGCTCATGAGAGATGAGTTGCTCAGTTCAGTTGTCAATCTCCACAGCCTTTGTTTCAGGACCAGCCTCTGCCTTGTCCTCAGTGCTGTGATAGGAAAATCTTTGGTGAAGCAAAGACAGGAGGTGGCAGATTGGGGTAGGAAAGGTGGGAAGGTAATTGAGCTGTTAGGACAAATAAGGGAGGGGGGGATTTTTGCAGCATGAAGTGGAATAAGAGAGAAAAGGGAAGTCAAACATGAGCTTTGGTTTAATCAGCCAGAATGCAAGAAAAAAGAATGGTGTTTTTAAGTGTATTAGTTAACAGAGGTAATAAAAATAGTTTAGGGGAAAGCAAGTCCTTTGGGAAGCTAAATCTGAATTCTCTGGCTTCTCAAGTGCCCCAGTGGAAATTCAAATAAAGTTGTAAACAAGTGAAGATGAGTGAAAGGTGAAAATTAATGAAGGAATTAACATGGCCCTGGCTCTGAGATGAGGGCTGCCAAAGTAGGTGAATAAGTCACCTAATTTGTGCTCTCCAGATGAAAAATTATGGAAACTGGGACCTCAGAAAGATGGTGGAAGATGCAAATCAGAAGATTGGGACTGGAGGATGGATCCTTGCAAGCCATTTGATGCCTGCCTTACACCAAAACTCCCATTTGGCAGGTAGAAAACCCAGAGAAGAACTTCAAAATATAGGAAAAGGTGGAAGGAAGAAGGAGAAAGCTGCAAAGAAGCAAATATTCAGAGAGCACCCTGAGAGGTGACATCAAACTGCAGAAGCCAAGAAAAAAAAAAGGACTCAAAGGAAAAATCATGATGGGGGATGAAAATGAAGCAAAGTTTTGGCCACTCACTCAGGGGAGGATCATTCCCAAGTGGTTTTCATGGAGATGGAGGATACTGGGAGGAACTGGGCAAGTGGAGAGTGAAACAGTGAAGGCAGAAGAGGGACACAGAGAAAAGAAAGTGAAGAGAGATGGAGCAGCTTGAGAGGGAGATGAATCTAGGAGAAGGTTTTTCATGGAGGCAGGAGTGGTTTTGTAAGTGGAATGAAAGTAGGCAAGGAAGAAGGAAGGGGTTTGTAGGGCAGACTGCAGAGAGTCAGTGAAGTTGGAGCTGATTTTAAGGTGTGAAAGTGGTTTGGGGTCAATTCAAACAAACATGGGAGTTGCACAGCTTCAGGAAGAGGAGGTCCCATGTGCACACATCCTATTGGAAAAATTAGGCAAATTTGCACACAGATGAGGTTTTAAATCAAACTGTTTTAAGTTTTATTTCCATCTGATGCCCATTCTGGAGTGAGTTGATGATGGTGTCTGCTTGCTGGCAGCTCTGGGTCCTTTTTCAGTCCCTCTGTACTTAAACCCCAGTCCACATTTCATTTAGAGTGCTCAAATTATCCAACATTGTGCCAGAGAGAAAAAATTATCTTTCCTCTTCTGTGTGCATCAAAAAAACCAGGCAGAAAGAAGCAATACCATGAGGGCTTGGAGAAGAAGGGTATGGATTTAATATATGATGGACAGAATTTAATGGGGTCTTCTGGGACAACAAGAATCAAGGTGCTTTCCAGGGATTGGAGAACCCCATCTGATTGCCAAAAATCATAGAATCATAGAATCCTAGAACTGGCTGGGTTGGAAGGGACCCCAGAGCTCATCAAGTCCAACCCTTGATCCACTCCCACTGCAGTTCCCAGCCCATGGCACTGAGTGCCACATCCAGGCTCTTTGGAAATATCTCCAGGGATGGAGAATCCACCCCTTCCCTGGGCAGCCCATTCCAATGGCTGAGCACCCTCTCCATAAAGAAATTCTTTCTAATGTCCAACCTAAACCTCCCCTGGCACAACTTGAGACCTCTTGTGCCCTCTTGTCTTGCTGAGAGTTGCCTGGGAAAAGAGCCCAACCCCCCCCTGGCTCCAACCTCCTTTCAGGGAGTTGGAGAGAGTGATGAGGTCTCCCCTGAGCCTCCTCTTCTCCAGCCTCAACACCCCCAGCTCCCTCAGCCTCTCCTCAGAGGATCTGTGCTGGATCCCTTCCCCAGCCCAGTTGCCTCCTTTGGACCTGCTCCAGCACCTCAATCTCCTTCCTGAGCTGAGGGGCCCAGAACTGGACACAGGACTCAAGCTGTGGCCTCCCCAGAGCTGAGCACAGGGGCAGAATCCCTTCCCTGGACCTGCTGGCCACGCTGTTCCTGAGCCAGCCCAGGATGCCATTGGCCTTCTTGGCCACCTGGGCACACTGCTGGCTCCTCTTCAGCTTCCTGGCAATCCAGACTCCCAGCTCCCTTTCTGCCACTCTGTGCCCAGCCTGGAGCTCCCCATGGGGTTGTTGTGGCCAAAGTGCAGGACCCGGCACTTGGAATGTTGAACCTCATCCCGTTGGGATCAGCCCAACTCTCCAGTCTGTCCAGGTCCCTCTGCAGAGCCCTCCTGCCTTCCAGCTGATCCACACTTCCCCCCAGCTTAGTGTCATCTGCAAATGGGACTCCTGACCCTGGAACTGCTCCCCATGGCCCATGACAAGGTGCCCACCCTCCCCAGCCAGGGTGTCAGGAAGGATTTATCATCTGGATAACATCAATCTAACCCTGTCCCTTCCAGAAAGTAAAACGTTGGTAGTAACTTGCAGGCAGAGAAGTGTCACTTGGTGGCTTCCAGCTGGAGCACTCTGGGCTGGGACATGGCCAGGATAAAGATGGAAAAGTTGGCACCCATAAATCCCATTTTCCATTCCATGATTAATCCCCAAGTGCCTGAACGCTGCCGCGACCAACGTGAGGTCCTCAACTGCTCTGATTTAGCTGAAATCACTGTAAATCAGAGTAAAAAACACACCATGGGAACTGCTCCTCTGTGAGTCTTTCCATGTTCATTTGAAAGAAGTATGGGAGATCATAAACCACGGCAGCATCCCCCAAGCCCAGAGGGTTTAATGAAGAATTAAGGAGGTTGTGACGGCGTCGCTGAAATAATAGGGAGGAAATTGAATTATTCCACCCATATTAAATGCAGATATTCCTCAGCATTCCTGCCAAAATGACTTTGCTAACCCGTGGTGTGAAATACAGGCTGTTTTCACACGGGTGCATTAAACAAAGATGCCTGCTACAGTACAACAGCTTTGAAGAGAATGGAAAGGCATCAGGATGAAAAAAAGCTCCCGACGTATGGTTCTATCAGCTCTAAATTGTCTCACAGCTGTTTTCTGGCTCCATTAGATGGAAGACTGGGTAATTTATAGAAGTCATTTTTAACAATTTGATTGTTGGTATATATCTGCTGAATTGATTGGCTGGGGAGACAGATCTTTATTTTTATAATAGCAATAACATCCTTTGCAGATTACTACTCAATTTATCCCTGATGTTAACGGGGCAAGCCAGCAACTCTCCATTTATATTATGCTGTTATTTGTTAATTATCAGCCTAATTGTAGAGAAAAGCAGAGCCCAGGATGCATGAGATTGGCTGGGATGGACAAGAAACCAGAGAAGGTAGGGGGCTGGCTCTTTCTCTTTTGATAAACTCACAGCTCTGGCAGAGATCAGGGGGATTTAAACCCTCAAGCTTGTATATTCCTTTTTTTTTTTTTTTTTTTCTTTTTGAAGTTTGCTAATCCTGTGTGGGCTGGAGTGGTATTTCTCACCAAAGCCAAGGGGACTTGGGTTAGAGATGAGAACAACTTCTATAATGTACCTGCTTTTCCATCTAATGATGCTGGAGGCAATCATCCTGAAAAAGAAAGAGTTTCCTGTTCAAATCAGAATTCTTTGATAGGCACACGGGGATGTTCCCAGATGACCAGAGCAGTGGGCTGTGTAATTCCTGCTGCTGTCTTGGAGGGCAACCAATCCACCTTGATTCCCAGGTGGCTCCCAGGTGAACTGTTTTAAGTCTTGGGATGAGTTTGTTCCCACCCTCTGAGAGTCAGGATGGGGTTTTTACCCTGAGGCTTGAAGATCTCTGGTCTTCCCTGAGCTCTTGGAAATGGGCATTTATTGCAGCTGCCTGTTTTAATTTGATAAAATATCCACATATTTGGTTGGAGTCCTCCAAGTCTTCAGCCCTATTCTGTGGCAGCAAGAACTGCAGATTAACTAAGAAATCTTGGACAAAATTTCCAAGATTTTTTACCTTTTTACCTCAACTTGGAATTTGTCTCCCACAGGGTGGAAACACCTGGAAGTCTCACAAGGCTCTCCATAAGCTTTTTGGTTTTCTGCACATTTCTGCCATCAGGAATTAAATTATAAATCTGAGCTGCAGCCACCTTCTGCATTTTTAGTTACTGAGGAGGAGACATCACTCACTGGAGCAGATAAAAAGCTCAAGACTTCCCCAAATACCAGGAAAACTTCCTCTGCTTTGTGATGTTCAAACTCGAGTCCTCAGCAGCTGAAATTCTTTTTGCTGGTTTCAAAAGCCAAATCCCAGGAAAGGTATTCAGTGTTTTCCTGACCTCAGTGAGTGTTTTGTTTAAGCAAGAACATGGTGAAAGGGCTCAGCCCTTGGCCTGGTAACCAAGGGAGGCTCTGAAGCACTCTGGTTTTATTGGAATGAAAGGATGGAGGAAAGGAGGGAGAGGGTTTGCTGCAGGTAGATAGCAAACTCGCTGAAAATTAATGGAATGAACCATTTTTTTCCTTATTTTGGGCTTTGGAAGTGTTGAAGACAGGCAAGCTACTAACAGAGTGGTAATTATCCCCCTCTTCCTCAAAGTAGTGAGCTATTGGTAGCTTTATAGTGAAAAAATTATGGAGTTAATCTTAAAATAATGGAGTCATTTACCTTCAATACTACTTCTGGAGCAATCTTATCCCTCCCTTTTTCATGTTTCTCCCACTCAGACAGCTGGTGACACCCCTAATTTCTGTCATACCCTCTTCATTCTCTTTCATCTGTTCCTCAAGGGGTGAACTCTTATGTGTTGGGAAATATTTTCCTTTCAAAGCTTATTATTAACCCTTGGATTGGCTGGGGATAGTTGGGAGCAGGATCAGAGGCTTGGCTGGGTTGGTTCTTTGGTTGGGTTTTTTTGGGGGGTTTTTTTTTGTCTTTTTTTTTAAGCATGTATTAAAAAAAATAGTGGCCACATCTCTTAAATGTCACCAAGCCCAGCAGGCTCACAGGTGACATCAATGGCTTGAATATATCCATGGGCAAGGTCCCCTGGAGTTTAGCAGTGCAAATCAAACCAGTCTCCACACTCAGCTGGTAATCCCTGGCTTGGAAGTGCTGCTCAAATCCAATTTATTAAAAACACATTTGTTTTTTCAAGCACACCAGATTCCTGATTAATTTCCAGCACCCTGGGTTATTTAATGCTGTAGGTTGCATTGTCATTTCTGATTTTCCACCCTCTGCTTGATTGATAGAAGCTATTGTGAGCCTGTTCTTTGAGCACATTGTTCTTGTCAAATACCAATGTGCATCTTATTGATGAAAAGTCAGTGTGCCTTTTCTGTATGGCAAAAATCATCATGCAAGCTCTGGGACCCTGTGCCAAGCATATGCACAAATGAATGAATGAAGGAGTGGTAAATTACACCAAGGAAGTTTAATATTGTAGAGGAGTTACCATGCCAGTTGAATAACTAAATGTGGAACACATCCCAGCAATCCCTGACTTAGATGTTAATCAGGAGTAGGTGCTCTTTTTATTTTGCTGCTGCTGCTAAACAGCACAAAATCAAGTGTCTTGTAGCAAGAGTGCAAATCAATTTTAAATTAAATTAGCCCTTTGTTTGCAAGGCACTTGGGATGTGTTTGGGGGTTGGTAGCTGACCCCAGCTTTGTACATCTCAGGTGGTAGAGGTGAAATGAAGACTTTGCCAGGGCTTTTCATCCATCCTTCTCCCACCCTTTGTAAAAACAATCCCCTGTGCCTCTGGAAAGCCAAATCCCCCCCCCCCCCCAGTGCTCTCCCCACTGCTCTGAGGTGTTGGAAGTGAAGGGAGTGCAAATTGCATCTTCCAGGATCCTCAAGCATGAAAAGCAGAACTGACAGTGTCTCTGTGCTCCTGTCAACCCAAGCTTGCAACTCCAGGGGCTGTGACATTGGCTTAACTCATCGTGCTGCAAATATAAAGGTCAGACAAGCTGAAGTTGGAGCTGGAGTCCAGGGGAAGAGGTTTCTGACACAGAGAATAGCAGGGGTTTAATCGGTGAGGAAATAACCTCTGAGCAGGCACCTGAAAAGCCCTTCCATCCCAGCTAGTGATATCCTTTGAGCTACAAAAGTAAATATTTTACTTTTTTTCCCCTCCTGTTAAGGATACACAAATATCTTTTTCAAAAGTTGGTTGTAAAATTTACACCTCTAAACGTGTCCTGGTTTGGGCCAGGAGAAAGGGGATTTTCTGTCTTGTGCTTTTGCTTTCAGCTCAGTCTCTTGTCAGGAGCTGCACTTGCTGAAATTCACAGCAAGTTTCTCAGGCAGTGGCTGCTGCTGGGACTGAGCCCACTCCATGGTTATAGTTACTGCTGGAGAATGGGCTGCAGAGCCAAGGACACTGCTCAGCTCTGAGGAACATTTTGCCCTCCAAAAGGAGAAAAGGAGTCAAGAGGTCCCACCTGAAACCCTCCTGTGGGGAGGAACAGACAAGAGAAGTGACCAGAATTGACCAAACAGAGGATTCCATCCCATCCACCTCATCCTCAGGAGAAATTGGAGGGATCCCCAGGCTCAAAGCCCTTCCTGCTTCCCCTTCTTCCCCTCTCCCTCTTTGCTTCAGCATCCTGGGAGGATTCCATCCCTTCCTCTGCCTCTGCTCCTGATCCATCCCAGCCTGAATCTGTGTGTTCCTGCCTCCAGCTCCCAACTGCTCCTGAGCCCAGGATTCCAGCCTGGACTTTCCCAGGGCTGCCCTGCAGCCTCAGTGGGGATGGGAGAGTTCTTGGGGGAAAGGGGGGAGGAACCTGGGATCAATTTTCCTGTAGATTTGTAGAGATTTAGTCATTTTTCCTATTTCTCATTCCTGTTCCATTCAAGCTGTGTAGTTTAGTTCCCAACCCATCAGTCTCTCTCCCATATTCTCTCTCCTTTCTTTATCAGAGAGGGGAGGGGGATTAATAGACAGCACCTGGTACTTGGTTTAATTGCCAGGGCAGTGTTAAACCCTGACAAAATGGGAAGTGTGTCAGTCATAACTAATGACACTTTCAGGCTATTTCTAGAACAGCTCCAGAGTCCATTTACCTCTTCCTCATCCCATTTCCTCTCTCTGCTCATCTGTTTCAAGTTGAAGCTTTTCATGGCAGAGACAACATTGGCTGCTGAGTATGGAAAGAATTGCCAGAACCTGTTCTAGGCACATAGGTAGCAATGGTCTCATGGGAAGGTGTTGCCAAAGTTTCATCAGGTAACAACAGAGATGAAGAATTTTTAGACAGATGCTAATAAATGTACTTAAGACATCTGTGCACTCTTTACCTTCAAAGGGTCTAAAAGTTCTTTTCTGATCTCACGTGATCCCATTAAGGGATGGACAACACTTTAGAAGGTGGAAGATGAGAATTAAAGTTTTTAGAATAAAATCTGGGAAATTGTAGAAACCACAATGTTGACTTTTCTCTGCACTTCTAGCAGGATGCCTCTGGAGCATCCTTTGCAGGACCAGGGACTTTGCAAGACCTTGCACTAAGAGGCAGCAGAAAGGATTCCATGCACTGGAATCATAGAATCATCAAATCACCAAGGTTTCATCTTTTGTTGAAGAAATTTTTCCTAGTGTCCAATCTACCCCAGCAGCCTGGAAGTTGTGTGTCTGGAGCAGGCTGATCTGAAAAGAAAGCAGAGGGTTGTGAGATGTGAGCAAGTACTGTAACCCTGGGACATCCTGGCTGACAGACAACTTTGTGATCAAAATCATTTTTCTTAGACAAATTGTTTCATTTAGACAAATTATTCCCCTTGTGTTTGGAGTGTGTGTGGGGGGAAATCTTGCTTATCTTCAATCTAAATTCTTATCTTTATTCTTTATCATCAAGTCCACTTCGTAGTCACTTTTTAATATTTGGTTTTATTTCCATGAATGGATCCACCTTGGCTTGACTTGTCCCAGTTCTCACTTTCTGACCTCCACATTGACCCATTTTTGGCTAATCAGAGATGACAAAAGAATCTTTTACTTGCCCTGCTGACAGCCAGGGGAGGCTTGTGGTCTTGGAGCTTTTTTTTTGTTTGTTTTTGGAGTTTGCTTCCCCACTCTTTGGGTATGTGAAGCATTTACTTTGCCATGTTTGGCATCTCTTTGCCAAACATGGGGTTGTTAGCAGGATGTTGGAGTCAGAATCAGAAAAATGGGTGGAACAGCTCAGTGCCTGTGGAAGCAAATGGCTCAAACCTCATCAGCTACAACTCAGCATCCTCGACTCTGGGCTTAGTTCCTGCTTGCAGATTCTGAACTTTCCCTTATGAATCAC
Organism: Heliangelus exortis; assembly: GCF_036169615.1. NCBI lineage: Eukaryota > Metazoa > Chordata > Aves > Apodiformes > Trochilidae > Heliangelus > Heliangelus exortis. Next base: position 195,607,317 of record NC_092422.1, read on the forward strand.
CCCCTTATCACAGCTGCTTTAAGCTTTGACATGAAGTTGCATAAATCTCCTGCTGAAGTCCCTGATTTTCCCACTGCTGGTGAAGGAAGAACATTAATTACCTGAAATTGTCTCTGCTCCACTGAGGCACAGCATTTGCCTACAGCATAGCTGATTTTCTGCTATGAAAGTGATGCCAGCAGTTCCCTTCCTTTCCTCTCTGTTTTACCCACCCTTCTTTAAAATCCCCCCTGCACCCCTCAGCATAAAACCCCCAAACTTTTAGATTGATCAAGATATAAATTGCACTCCTGGGAGGGAAAAATTCCTCCCCATCTCACAAAAAATCCACCCTTGCTCCTGTGCTGCAGCCCAGCACCAAGGCTTGACCAGGCATGCAATGAACTAAGAGCCAGCAGCTTGCCTGCTTTTAAACTGAGACACAGCAATGCATCAAACCTGGAAATCTGGGCTGGTGCTGCAGCTCCTCTCTAGGATATTTGCCCAAGGGAGCTGAGCAGCTGCCTGCCAGAGCCTTTGATAGTTTTAGCACAGAAAATCTATTATCCACACACACACACACACAGACACTGAACCAAGGATTAATTTAGCTTCAAAGTTAAGCAAGGATATTTTAGTACTGTTCTAAAGAACAGAGGAATCACCAGCTGAAGTAATAGGGTGTGACTGGGGTCAGATTTTGGAGAGGAGCAAAGGGTGATGTCTCCCAAGTGGCACTTCCCACTGGATGAGGCTTCCCAAGACTGCAGACTGTGCTTTGGTGTCCCTGCCCTCTCCTTCCAGCCCTCCATTCCTACTTGTCCTCCTGATCCCTAAACATTTCACATCTTTTCTCACCTCAGGCACCTTCAGGAGCACCTTGGTCCCTTAGAGGACAACACAACTTCACACCAACACGACTGCAGTGTGTCCATTCAGACACAGTTCAAGAGCAGAGCTTGTATCTATAAAAAGTTTTTCACACTCCCTGGCTGATCTGCTCTTCTGGAGTCCCTCTTGGATTATTGTATTACCTCTTCCCTTCTATTATTACCTCCATTTTACAATCACACAGCAGCAAAACAGAAGAAACCAAAGAATCACAGAATGGGTGAGGTTGAAAGGGACCTCTGGAGGTCATCTGGTCCAGCCCTGAAGCAATGAGTTATTGGTGGAAATCATTCCACTACATTCCTGTGTCCTTTGTCACATGAATTTGAGGGATTGAAGGGGTTGTGGAACACTCAATGTTATAAGAAATATCTTCTTCACAATGATTTCTGAGATTTTTTCCTCATCCTGTCCCCAAGAAGTGTCCCTATTTTCTTACACGCCAAAACTCTTGCTCTCCATCCTTTTCCTCCCAGCAATACCCTTATTTAGTGTCCCTCCCATCAGACAGGTATCCATGGCCAAAACAACCCCATGCAGCACTACAGGCTGGGGACAGAGGGCTTGGAGAGCAGCCAGGCAGAGAGGGACCTGGGAGTCTGGATTGCCAGGAAGCTGAAGAGGAGGCAGCAGTGTGCCCAGGTGGCCAAGAAGGCCAATGGCATCCTGGGCTGGCTCAGGAACAGCGTGGCCAGCAGGTCCAGGGAAGGGATTCTGCCCCTGTGCTCAGCTCTGGGGAGGCCACAGCTTGAGTCCTGTGTCCAGTTCTGGGCCCCTCAGCTCAGGAAGGAGATTGAGGTGCTGGAGCAGGTCCAAAGGAGGCAACTGGGCTGGGGAAGGGATCCAGCACAGATCCTCTGAGGAGAGGCTGAGGGAGCTGGGGGTGTTGAGGCTGGAGAAGAGGAGGCTCAGGGGAGACCTCATCACTCTCTCCAACTCCCTGAAAGGAGGTTGGAGCCAGGGGGGGGTTGGGCTCTTTTCCCAGGCAACTCTCAGCAAGACAAGAGGGCACAAGAGGTCTCAAGTTGTGCCAGGGGAGGTTTAGGTTGGACATTAGAAAGAATTTCTTTCTGGAGAGGGTGCTCAGCCATTGGAATGGGCTGCCCAGGGAAGGGGTGGATTCTCCATCCCTGGAGATATTTCCAAAGAGCCTGGATGTGGCACTCAGTGCCATGGGCTGGGAACTGCAGTGGGAGTGGATCAAGGGTTGGACTTGATGAGCTCTGAGGTCCCTTCCAACCCAGCCAATTCTAGGATTCTATGATTCCATGTGCCCACTTGTTTTATTACCCTGCTCAGGGGGAGTGTAGAGAGGGGGAAAAATGTGAGCTGCGTTGTGAGAAAAAGCTCCTGGTATTACCTGGAAGGTTTTTTTTCTCAGGGCTGGGAAGGTGAAGGAGAAGGATGGTGGAACAGAGCTCCCTCCTGGCAAGAATCATGCTCCATCTGAGCACTTGGAGCTCTTCAGCTCATTAACAGTAGAGCAAACGAGGCCAGAGCAATGGCTGATGCTACTGTCAGGCTGATGTCACCAAATTTTACCCTCAGATGTCATCATAATGAGAATAAATTGGAAAAAGCCCATGTAGGGTCCTTTCTAGACCTGGGTCCTTTCTAAACAGGACAGATGAAGCTCATGTCTTTCTGTAAAAGCTTTTGGACAATCTGAGGCATCCCTTTGAATTCATCAATAAAACTCTATTTATTTGAGCATCTGAATTTCCCTGAAATGGTGATTTCCCTGGAGCTTCTTGCCATGAGTGCAAAACTAAAGGGAAAATAAAATACATAAAAAATAAAAAAAATAAAAAAAAGGAGAAATCACTAGTTCTTTGCTCTTTAATGAGCTGATTTTCTGACATTCAACTCACAGATTTGCTATTAATGTTAAATTAGCTAGGTAAATTAGCTAATTATGTAAAATATGTACAATACTCTCTATTTGGGACAACTGGTAAAGTAGGGCTACTCAGCTAAACTGGTGAAGAAACTACTTTTTAGGCCAAATGAATCAGAGATACTGGAAAAATTCACAGGAATTGGACAGTGCCCTCTGTCCAATATCCTGATGAGTGGAAAGGCCAATGTGTTTTCAAGGGAGATGGGTTAATATGCTGATTATTTTTAAATCTGGAACTACAAGTTGTGTTTTTGATTGCACTTCATAAATGGAAGTAAGCAGAAGAGTCCCAGTTCCTCTGGTGCCATGGGGCACTCAGGAATTCTGGATTCTCTTCCTTCTATGCCATCACCCTGTGGTCAGGAAAGTCATTGGGGTGTTTTGTCCTTCTGCTCCTCCAGGAGTGTTTTCCATTTCTGTAACTCCCTGAAATGAGGCTGAAGCAATCTGGGTGTTGGTTTCTTCTCCCAGGTAATGATAGCACAAGAGGAAATGATCTCAAGTTGCACCAGGGGAGGTTTAGATTGGATATCAGGAAAAAATTCTGACTGAAAGAGTGGTCAAGCCTTAGAACAGGTTACCCAGGGCAGTGGTGGATTCACCAAGCCTGAAGGTGTTAAAAAAATGTGTAGATGTGGCACTTTGGGACATGTTTTGATGGTGGTGGTGGCCTCACGGTTGGACTTGATTGTTTTAAAGGTTTTTTCCAACCTTAATGGTGTTGGGCCCAGTGCTGTTTAATATCTTTATTGATGTTTTAGATGAGGGGATTGAGTCCATCATCAGCAAATTTGCAGATGACACTAAGCTGGGGGGAAGTGTGGATCAGCTGGAAGGCAGGAGGGCTCTGCAGAGGGACCTGGACAGACTGGAGAGTTGGGCTGATCCCAACGGGATGAGGTTCAACATTCCAAGTGCCGGGTCCTGCACTTTGGCCACAACAACCCCATGGGGAGCTCCAGGCTGGGCACAGAGTGGCAGAAAGGGAGCTGGGAGTCTGGATTGCCAGGAAGCTGAAGAGGAGGCAGCAGTGTGCCCAGGTGGCCAAGAAGGCCAATGGCATCCTGGGCTGGCTCAGGAACAGCGTGGCCAGCAGGTCCAGGGAAGGGATTCTGCCCCTGTGCTCAGCCCTGGGGAGGCCACAGCTTGAGTCCTGTGTCCAGTTCTGGGCCCCTCAGCTCAGGAAGGAGATTGAGGTGCTGGAGCAGGTCCAAAGGAGGCAACTGGGCTGGGGAAGGGATCCAGCACAGATCCTCTGAGGAGAGGCTGAGGGAGCTGGGGGTGTTGAGGCTGGAGAAGAGGAGGCTCAGGGGAGACCTCATCACTCTCTCCAACTCCCTGAAAGGAGGTTGGAGCCAGGGGGGGGTTGGGCTCTTTTCCCAGGCAACTCTCAGCAAGACAAGAGGGCACAAGAGGTCTCAAGTTGTGCCAGGGGAGGTTTAGGTTGGACATGAGAAAGAATTTCTTTCTGGAGAGGGTGATCAGGCATTGGAATGGGCTGCCCAGGGAAGGGGTGGATTCTCCATCCCTGGAGATATTTCCAAAGAGCCTGGATGTGGCACTCAGTGCCATGGGCTGGGAACTGCAGTGGGAGTGGATCAAGGGTTGGACTTGATGATCTCTGAGGTCCCTTCCAACCCAGACAATTCTAGGATTCTGTGATTTTATGAAAGGTTTTTCAAAGCTAAATTAAGCTCACCTGCCTGCACAGGGTCATTTAGATACCTGCATCTTACCCAGCAGCGTGGATCTCTCTCTTTATGTTGCCCCAGTGCACTACTGTCACACTAACAATAGTAAACTCTGGGCACCTACACCTTTCATTGATGTTTTACACATTTTGAGAGGTTCACTTGAAGCTCACATCTTCCAAAAATGTGGACTGCCATGAATATGATTGTAGATGGGGGAAAAGGGCCTCCTAAAGCTAGAACAGGTCCCTCTGGAGTGGGTAAAAAGTATTGACACAATAGCAGGGAGGAATTTTTTAGCTTTGGCAAGTGTAGCCAAATGCAAGTGGATGGAATTCTTGGAGTTCAGACACGGATGAAAAGGACCCCCTGGATCCCTCTGTGTCTTTTGTATTCAGGCATGATGCAGAACTTTGTTTGACTGGCATTTGTTGACATTTTAGCATAAATTTACACTTTTTCAAATCTGTAAAAGCCAGCAAATCTCATTAAAAAACGATATTGATACAGTGTGTGCCACCTTGCTCAGGATGCAAATTCAATTTCTCCTTGTTGCCATACCCTGTTGAGCAAACATATGTCATGGCCTTTGCATATGAAACTGGCAGATGTCTAATTGACCTGAATAAATTTCCAGCATATACCAGAATGGGTCAATAGAAGGTCTTAGAATCCCCCACCAAATTTTCATCAAAACTAATGAGATTACCAAGTGAATGCAGAGATGAGTTACGTGATGCAGAAAATGTTGGGAAGCTCTGCATCTAGAACCATGGGGGATTAATTTCAACACAATTTCCTCTTCCTGGAGCTCCAGAGAACTTTGCTGGATGTGTAGCAGGGAGCAGGCTGAAGCAGAGGTATTTAAGAGGTAGTCCAGACCTCCTGCCAGCAAAGAGCATGGAATATTTCTCTCTCCAGAGGGAATGATCCTAATTATGAAGAAGGTTCTGGGGATAGGCCTGTCCTGGAAGAAGGGCTCATCCAAGACCTGAGCCAGAAAGCCACTAAACCCTGCAGAACAGAACTTCACTAACAATGAGCTGTCTGCACTTGGAGGAGAACCAGAACCAGACATAGCCCAGATGATGCCATCAGATTTTGGCTTCCTTTTGCAGCTACCTTCTAGCATGATGGAATTTGTCCTCCCAGCCTGGCACGTTTCAGGGCAGAGGTACCTGAAATATAGAGTGAAACACATGTAGGAGAATGTCAGGGTTTGACACTGCCCTGGCAATTAAACCAAGTACCAGATGCTGTCTATTAATCCCCCTCCCCTCCCTGATAAAGAAAGGAGAGAGAATAAGGGAGAGAGACTGATGGGTTGGGAACTAAACTACACAGCTTGAATGGAACAGGAATGAGAAATAGGAAAAATGACTAAATCTATACAAATCTACAGGAAAATTGATCCCAGGTTCCTCCCCCCTTTCCCCCCAAGAACTCTCCCATCCCCACTGAGGCTGCAGGGCAGCCCTGGGAAAGTCCAGGCTGGAATCCTGGGCTCAGGAGCAGTTGGGAGCTGGAGGCAGGAACACACAGATTCAGGCTGGGATGGATCAGGAGCAGAGGCAGAGGAAGGGATGGAATCCTCCCAGGATGCTGAAGCAAAGAGGGAGAGGGGAAGAAGGGGAAGCAGGAAGGGCTTTGAGTCTGGTGATCCCTCCAATTTCTCCTGAGGATGAGGTGGATGGGATGGAATCCTCTGTTTGGTCAATTCTGGTCATTTCTCTTGTCTGTTCCTCCCCACAGGAGGGTTTCAGGTGGGACCTCTTGACTCCTTTTCTCCTTTTGGAGGGCAAAATGTTCCTCAGAGCTGAGCAGTGTCCTTGGCTCTGCAGCCCATTCTCCAGCAGTAACTATAACCATGGAGTGGGCTCAGTCCCAGCAGCAGCCACTGCCTGAGAAACTTGCTGTGAATTTCAGCAAGTGCAGCTCCTGACAAGAGACTGAGCTGAAAGCAAAAGCACAAGACAGAAAATCCCCTTTCTCCTGGCCCAAACCAGGACAGAGAACCAGAGAACTGTTAAATCTCAGTAGCAGAAGTGATAGAAAAACTTCCAATGACTCCATGCAAGGGAGCTGCACCCTCTGGAGTTCTGCCCAGTGTCTGCCCAGTGCATTTGGTTTTTACACCCTTAGGTCCTGGTGCCAGAAGCCCCCAAAGCAATCCAGGGAGAATGCTCTTGATGCACATCCCCAGCTCTGGGCAACTTGTTCTGGGCAGTAAAACTTCACAGGTGCCACTGTCCCCTCAGTGTGAGTGTTCACCAGAGGTGGGTGGCATGATTGTCATTAATGCAACCATCCTGGAAAATGTTTTTAGCACCAGCAAGACACAGGAAAGTGACAAATGATGAGCTTGAGTGCCTGGGGCATCACCATCTTTTCACCACCTCACTCTACTCACAGCCATCAGCTCCAGATAATTCAGCCAAGACTGATGCTGCTTCTTGTTACAACCCTGCCCAGTTGTGCCAGCAAAGCACTCTACAAATTTTCACCATGTTTGCCTTGAAGAGTTCACACTCTCCATCAGTAATTTAAGGGAAAATTCCAGATTTTTTGAAGGTGCTGTTAAAGGCAATGCTCCTCTTGTCACCCCATCTCTGACACCTTGGGTCTGAGCTTTGCTGGTGGGGGCTGTAGAAAGTAGCAACTGAGTTCAGAACATTCTGCAAGGTTTTTATCTCATGGAAACACAAGTTTCCACTCATTTTCTAGCTGCCAGCAGTGTTTTCTGGTTTTGAAATCAGACTGAAAGACCTAAAGGAGTACTTATGATTTTTATTACTTGCAGTGCAGACAGCAGTTATGGATAAGGGCCTGCTCATACTAAATCTTTAACACTGTGTAAATACACAATAAATGCACCAAACTGGTTGTAAATAAGAAGCTTCTGAAGTGTTTATTGTTTGGGTAGGTGCTATGAAAATTGAAGATTTCTGTTTGAGGTCTCTATCATGTTTGAAAATATCCTGCTTTGGGACCTTCACCTTCCAAGAGACCCAAAGCCATTATATTTTACTAGATAATGCAGTCTTAGAAGAGGTAGTGTAAAATTTTGCAGAGAGAGAGCTCAAGAGACAGGAGCAAACCTTAATTTTACTTGGGTGGACATTTTTGTCACCCTCAAGCATGTCCAGCTGTTCGACAGGACCTCGTCAGTGGAACAGGAGCTTTGCCCCACCAGTTACCAACTGGTTTGTGGTGGGGGGAGGCAGATTGTGTTCTTTGCTTGGACATGGAGCAACAACTCATCAACCCAAGCCAGTTATGGACAGGCAGGTTTACAGAAGGAGAGAAATCCAGTCCTAAAGAATCATGGAATCAGAATCATGGAATGGTTCAGGTTGAAAGGGACCTTAAAGATCATCAAGGTCCAACCCCCTTCCATGGGCAGGGACACCTCCAACCAGAAAATGTTGCACAAGGCCTCATCCAACCTGGTCAGAGGAAAGTAAGTAAGGGAAAAAAACCAAATTCATGAGGTAGTAAATGTAGGTTTTTGCTTCAGAGCCCACAAGGCATCAGTAAGCAAGTAAGAAAGAGGAGCTGGGGGTCTTGCATTTCAGACCATGTGGGATAGATCCTGAAGATGTCCCAGGAGATGACTGGACCAGCATCTCATCTGAATTCAGGCTACTCTGCATAAAGAGGGAGCTTTTGCCATTTTTCATCAGGTTTAAATGAAGATAAATTCGCTGTTTCATCCAAGTTTTTCTTTCTGTTGCAGGGTTTTGTGATTTAAGCAAGGAAGTGCAGACTGAGATGAAATGCCCTTTGAACCTGCTGGAAAAAAAAATTTGCATCTGTTTTTTGACCACAAAGCCTGAGAGCTGCCATGTGAATTGAATGTGCCTTTGGGAAATTTAATCAGATCCTTTTTGTCGTGGCTTCCAAAGCAGAAAAATGGGTAAATAAATAAATAAATCATTGGGTGACTGACAGAGATCTGCCAGATTTGAGCAGGGAAGGCAGGAGCTGGGAGAAGGCAAAGCATATAAATGGGGGTGTTTACTGTTTCCTGCCTCATTGCTGTATTAGATGTGTCAATCTGACACAGCAGCTCAGAAAGCAGAGGCAGGGTATTCAGATTTAGCAAAGCCCATTACATTTACAGAGGCTCAGGAGAGATGTCCCAGCAAGACAGTGATGTAATAACTACAAGAAAATGTATTTTCAAAAAGATAGGCCCTTAGCTAAACTGTATGCACTGAGGGAATCTCTCTGCAGAAAGCTTCAGTTATTACTTTCTTAAAATCCTTATTACATTTCCAGGTCTATAAAAACTGAGTAATTACTGCCTTCAATTACCTCTTGGCGCCAACTCGATTAATGCCCTTTCCGCCGATTGCTTTCTGAACTGTTGGAGAGAAAAGATGATCTGGGTCAGCTCTAGAAATGCTCTTTTCAGCATCTTGCAGGGATAGAAGGAGAGACTCAGGTTTGCAGGGAAGGGTCATAGTCTGATTGTTCTGTGGAGGGGTCATGGATGGGCTGGAATTTTCAGGGCTCCGAAATTCGGGTGATGCCGGCAGATGGAGATTCGAGGTGGTGTGGTGTTTGGTCCCTTTCCCTGTAAACACCCTTGCTCTAAACCCCTGGGATCTGGGTTAGTGAGATGGCACTAAGTGGGAGGATCAATGATTGTCTGTACTGGCTTTAATAATTAAAGTTATTGAGCCATTATGTCTTGGATCAACAAACAGGGCTAACAGGTCACTCATCCTCGCCTTGTAAATTGATTATTTTTCTACAGACAATATTAGGGTCAGGGGGCTTGACTGACCTGCTCTCCCAGGTCTTGGTATAAACAACTGCTGATTGGGACCATCTGGCCACAATTTGGCTCAGGCCATTCATTATTCTCAGCAGGAAAATACTTTTCTCTTCTAACAGAAGTGTTAGCACTGAGCTTTCCTCTCCTTCGAGCAGGACCCTGAACTGTGGGATGAGACAAAATGTAGAATTTACTGCTGGTAGATTTTGCCCACTGCCCCAGGACCTGAGATATCATCTTAAGTTTGAATTCTGTCTTCTGGCCCTTTTGGGACTTCTGTACTGGGAATAGCTAAACAAATCTTCTAGGAAACTTGTGTCTTGCTTCAGCATTGAGTGCTGCTACTGATTCACTGAGGCAAACTGAAGAATTTTTTGAATTGTTGGGGAATGATCTGGAAGAGGATGGAAGGCAGGCTGGACACCACTCAACCAGCACTGAGGATGCTTTTAAATGACCCAAGGTATGCTGTGAAATCCCATTCTGCAACTTGGGCACATAGGTTGGTTTTTTTCTGGCCCTCTCAGCATCTGGCCACTTGAGTCAAGGTTCTAGGATAACAGGAGGACTGCTGGCTCCTTCCCTCAAAACACCAAGGCAAGTGGTTGGGTCATCATGCCTGGAGGTATTCCAAAGGTGTGGCACTGTGGGACATGGTTTTATGGTATCTTAGGTTTGTGGTTGAACTTCATGATCTCAAAGGGCTTTTCCAACCAAAATGATTCAATGATCCATGGACCACGTCCAGAACCCAGGCTGAGACTTTCCCTTACACTGCAATCTTCCTTCTTCATTGTAAAACCAGCCAAGCAATTGTTTTACCTTCCCAATCCAGGCTTTTTTGAGGGATCCATCTCTTCCCCAGAAGTTTCCACAGCTCCAAGGCCCCATGGGAACAAGTTCATTCTGCACAGCTACATGCAGATGCCTTTGGCCAACTAAGGAACACACTGTTTTCTGCCAGCTGATTTTTGGAGTCATCTGGGTGAAGATCTTCAAAGAAACCAAGCTGCCAGGCTCTTTTTTAACCTAAAGAGCCAATCTCCTCTGGCATTTATTGGAGGAGATGGATGCTAAGCAGTCCATCAGATCTGCTGTGTCTCAGGCAGGGTTTGCAACTGGCACTGAGCATCACCTTGTGGATTCTGCCCTCCACTCCATCCCCTCTTTCAAGCTCTCACAGGCACATCATAGAAACATAGAATCATAGAATTGGCTGGGTTGGAAGGGACCTCAGAGATCATCAAGTCCTTGATCCACTCCCACTGCAGTTCCCAGCCCATGGCACTGAGTGCCACATCCAGGCTCTTTTGAAATATCTCTTTTTAAAGAGATGGAGAATCCACTGCTTCCCTGGGCAGCCCATTCCAATGTCTGATCACCCTCTCCAGAAAGAAATTCTTTCTAATGTCCAACCTAAACCTCCCCTGGCACAACTTGAGACCTCTTGTGCCCTCTTGTCTTGCTGAGAGTTGTCTGGGAAAAGAGCCCAACCCCCCCCTGGCTCCAACCTCCTTTCAGGGAGTTGGAGAGAGTGATGAGGTCTCCCCTGAGCCTCCTCTTCTCCAGCCTCAACACCCCCAGCTCCCTCAGCCTCTCCTCAGAGGATCTGTGTTTGAGTCCCTTCACCAGCCCAGTTGCCTCCTTTGGACCTGCTCCAGCACCTCAATCTCCTTCCTGAGCTGAGGGGCCCAGAACTGGACACAGGACTCAAGCTGTGGCCTCCCCAGAGCTGAGCACAGGGGCAGAATCCCTTCCCTGGACCTGCTGGCCACGCTGTTCCTGAGCCAGCCCAGGATGCCATTGGCCTTCTTGGCCACCTGGGCACACTGCTGCCTCCTCTTCAGCTTCCTGGCAATCCAGACTCCCAGCTCCCTTTCTGCCACTCTGTGCCCAGCCTGGAGCTCCCCATGGGGTTGTTGTGGCCAAAGTGCAGGACCCGGCACTTGGAATGTTGAACCTCATCCCCTTGGGATCAGCCCAACTCTCCAGTCTGTCCAGGTCCCTCTGCAGAGCCCTCCTGCCTTCCAGCTGATCCACACTTCCCCCCAGCTTAGTGTCATCTGCAAATTTGCTGATGATGGACTCAATCCCCTCATCTAAATCATCACTAAAGATTTTAAACAGAACCGGGCCCAACACTGATCCCTGGGGGACACCACAGCCGCCATTTTGATGCAGCCCCGTTCAGCACCACTCTCTGGGCCCGTTCCAGCCAGTTCCTGACCCAGCACAGATGCCCCTGTCCAAGCTGTGGGCTGACAGATTTTTCAGGAGAATGCTGTGGGAGACGGTGTCAAAGGCCTTGCTGAAGTCCAGGTAGACCACATCCACAGCCTTCCCCTCATCCACCAGGCAGGTCACCCGATCATAAAAGGAGCTCAGGTTGGTCAGACAGGACCTGCCCTTCCTAAACCCGTGCTGGCTGGGTCTGATCCCTTGCCCATCCTGCAGGTGCTGTGTGATTGCACTGAGGATGATCTGTTCCATAACCCTGCCAGGCACTGAGGTCAGGCTGACAGGCCTGGAGTTTTCTGGGTTCAGAAATGTTTCATCTACATTGTCTACAGCCATTCTCTGATTGCAGCAGAATTGTCTCCATTATAATCCAAGCCTTTGAGAGAGATCCCAAAAACCTGCCTCTTCCTCCCACCTGTTTCCACGTGGCAGGAGGTCAGCCTTAAAAAAAAAAAAGTTTTGCAGTCCCTGAGGATAAATGCTGCTGTGTAATGCCAAATTCAGATCTGAGTTGCCAAAGGTCTTCTTTGTCTCTGCTTGAAAATTCTTTACACAAGCTGAGATTTGCTCCTTGCAGCAGAGTACAAACAATCCCCAGCAGAATATTATTCTGTGCCTGGGTTTCATCCTGCTATAATTTCACCTCTCTACATTTTGATAGTCAGGTCTGGGTGTTTAACTCAAAGCTTTCTTGTGCCCTGGCAATGTTTTCTTTCCTTCTTCAGGCCCCCAGTGCCACTTTCCTCATCAAGGTTTTTTGCATCCCTTGTTCTCAGCTCGAATTTTCTCTCTTTTCCTTTGATACCTGCAGGAGTTTGAAGCACTGTAATTTTACATGCCAGATGTTGTTGGGCTTGGGGCTTTTTTTTTTTTTTGTTTTTGTTTTTTACAGGACTCCAGCTGAAATGGTCTTGAATGCTACTATCTTTCTGCTCTCTCCATTAACATGGGGAGAAAAGGATTTTCACTACCAGCAATATCAACCTGGCATGTTTCACTGCAGAGAAACAAGAAAAAAAAAAAAAAAAAAAGTGCTTTGCTTTGTTTTGGGTTTTTTTCCCCCCAGACTCAGCAAATTTAAATATTAGGGAGCTTTGGAAAAATGAGTTGTATAGGAAAAGCTCAGGTGCATAACAAGGCATGTTCATGTCCTTTCCATGCTTTTCCTTGATGATGTGGGTGGCATAAATCCCTTTCTGAAGCCCAACATCTCAGTTGCTGCTCTGAATTAGCCCCTATTGAGTTCTCTCAGCTGCTGGCAGCAGCCCAGCCCAAAATATCTCAGAGCAAGCTACTGCCCTGAGCATGAAATTAGCTTCTTGGGTGAACTTTGCAGTTTGAAAAAGAACTTCAGCCTGGAAATGAAGAAAAAATCTTCCCTGCTCCTCAGCCTCTGGAGATTTCAGTGTGGGGTGGATCTTGCCCAGGAGGTAAGGGCAGGGATGATGCTCTAAGGACTTTGCTACCCCAGGAGGCCACTTCTTCCTTTGGCAGAGGTTCAGACAGTGGGCAAACAACACTCACATTCATCTGTGTTGGGGTTGGATGGGTAAGGGGTAAAAACATGAGAATTTTTTAAAGCCAGAGACAGAAAATTGCTGCATTCTGGGTGAGAACAAGGGCAGTGAAGAGTTGTGCTGGGGTGAAGATGCTCCTGGGTTGTCAAATGAAAATTGATGTACCAAGGGATAGTAACTGTTGGAAATGTGGGCACTTACAGAGATTGCAGGGGCTTTGAAGGAGAGAATTTTGCTGCCTCCACAAGGTCCATCCTCATGCCTGAAGCCACGCAGGGAAACAACACAGAGGAGAGAGCCTGAATTATTATTATCAGAAGTTTCAGGTGTGTGTCAGCCTCTCTGCTTCATGTGATCCTCAGTGGCTCCAGGCTGGTTTTTGTATTCCTTTCTCTTTCTCAGCTGAGGGAGAGCTGAATATCTCAGAGCAGGATGGAAGCACTGAGAGAGAGCAAAGCAAAACAAAGGAAAAAACCTCTGGATTTTGGCTTTCTTCTGCAGCATGTTGATTTATATTTCAAGCTGGGGTGGGTATGAAATGCTCCTACATATTCCAGCCCCTTCTTAACTCCATGAGAGCAGGGATTGCTGTTGCAAACCATCTACCCCCATGGGTTTTCATGCCATCACATCCCAGTGACTTCTGGAGCCACTGAACTAAAAACTCCTCAGACAAATGGTTTCTTACTAAAAAAGCAGCAGCAGTTTTCTAAAGGTCTCCAAATTTACTGAGCTTGTAATGACTACAGCCAGACTGTGATTGAGTGATCAGAATGTTCATAACCCAAGGCTGTGCACTTATTGCTTTTTCCCTTGGAAAAATGAAAGTCAGGACGTGTTGTATCCTCCCTGGTTCTTTTTTACCTTGTTGAGAAAAGCGTGCAACAAAGTCTGTTCACTGTTCTGGGGTTTTTTGATTTTTTTTTTCTTATTATCTGCTTGAATCCATGGTCTTTGTCTGGCTTGTATAAAGCCCCACGTACCCATCTGCATGGTTGTGATGAAGCCACTCTGCTCCCTGCTCCTGTGGTGACCCATGGGGCCTTCTTGCTACTATTAAGGAGAATTCCAGAGGGAATTCTTCATATCCAGCATGAAGATTTGTTACCATAATGCTTCTCAGCAAGATGTGCAGGTTCTAGACATGTGGATAAAGCACAGAGAAATTGATATCCAGATTTGCTAAGTCACTTGCATTGAGTATGAGGTGCAGAGAAATGAAAGTCAGGACGTGTTGTATCCTCTCTGGTTCTTTTTTACCTGGGTGAGGAAAGTGTGCAACAAAGTCTCTTCACTGTTGTGGATTTTTGATTTTTTTTTCTGCTTGAATCCATGGTCTTTGTCTGGCTTGTATAAACCCCCACGTGCCCATCTGCATGGTTGTGATGAGGCCACTCTGCTCCCTGGAATAGTGTCCTGTGGTGACCCATGGGGCCTTCTTGCTACTATTAAGGAGAATTCCAGAGGGAAATGGGAATTGCAAAACTTCTGTTGCATTGTTTGGAAATTCCTTAGTTACACCACCATCCCTAGGAACTTTTTGGATGCACTGACAGCTTAAATTTCTGCAAGATCAGAAAGCAAATCTTCCAAGAGACCCATCTTCCAAGAGACCCATCTTCCAAGAGACTCATCCTCCTTGGCTTTCAAAGGCCACCTGGACCCCCCTGTGTAAGATTATGACAATGCAGTGGCTCTGTGCCCACTGACATCTCTGAATCCACTCTCAGATCTTTGGGTGACTGCCAGATGACTGATGAGACACATCCCAAAATGCAGTGATCTTCCATCTTCCCATGGCCCTCTCAAAGCCTGCCTTATGGGTGATGGAGTTGTGGGGTTCATCTGCAAGTATCTGTCTTGCTGATTTTGTCCTTCTTGTTGACAAGAGCAGCAAAAATTAAAGACATCCATCTTCAGCCTTATTCAGTGCCCACGTAACACTGCTCTGCAATAAAGCTGATTGATTTCTCTTCCTCTAGATATGGTGCTTCACTCAGGTTTGGGTTTGTTTTTTTTTTGTCACAAAGCTTTCAAAGCTGCCATGCCTGTAGCTCTCACTCTTTGGCTACCCACAAACACTTCATGACACCAAACATTTAGGAGTTACCATCACTGCTGTCTTGCTACGCTTTTCAGTCTGAACTTTGAGGCTGCTTGATGGGTGTGTGCAGAGATTTTAAATTTACCCAGACTGAGTGACCACTTCTTCAGGAATCATTCCTGAATCAGGAATAATTCCCAGGTGATGGGGAGTTATATTTCCAAGTGAGGGGAAAGTCAGCCCTTCTCCATCCTTTAACTGTGGTGCTGACTCTGGACACATCACACCTGAAATAAATAGTGGTCTTAAACCTAAAGCAGGGTGGATTTAGATTTTAGACATTAGGAAGAAGTTCTTTAGTATGAAAGTGAAACACTGGGACAGGTTGCCCAAGGAGGGAGGCCCCATCCCTGGAGGAATTCAAGGTCAGGTTTGATGAGGCTCTGAGCAACCTGACCCAGTTAAAGATGTCCCTGCTCACTGCAGGACAAGATGACCTAGAAAGGTCCCTTCCAACCCATTCCATTCTATGATTCTATGATAGCAGCCTTGGTGTCATGCACATTTGAAGGACAGAGCTGCTCTAGTGCTGTGGTATTACACTGCAGAAAGTCTGCAGGTTTGTTGTTTTTTTTTTTTATTAAAGCAGCTTCCCCAAGGAAACTCTTTTTCTCACTGATGTCTTAGTGAAAATGCAGGACAAGTAGGTTCTGGGCAAAGAGTGAAGAGGCTCAGATGTCAGCATTTTGGAAACCCCTTTCAGAGATGCCACTAACCCTGTCATGCCCTCCAGCATGGATGTGCTTCAAATGCATTGAACTGCAGACTGAATACAGAGCATTCTGGTTGCTTCTTCTTGGCAGCAGAACTTTGAGGTTGTCAGGTAAGTGGGGTCCTTTGTTGCATCCTTGATTTTGGTATCACTGAGTCACAGTTTCTCCTGCAAAATGGGAGTTATGATCTTCACCAGTGACATATTTGCTTTGCCAAAAGTCCTACAGAAGTACAACTCTCCTATTAACCTTCTCTTCTGTGACTTCACAGCAAATAAAAAAAAAAAAAATCCAAAAGGACTGTTCAGCTGCTGAAACCCAGGCCCCATTTTCTGCAAGGAAGCCCTGAAATGGGATGTCTGATGTCTCATTTCAGAAGGATTGGTACCACTGCTGCTTTTCTTGAAAATACAAGAGTTTGTTGCTGCTGCTGGGAGTTTTCTTACTTCAGCTCAGGTTTTTCTTGTTTCTCTTGCCTGAAGCTGCTGCTTAGGCAAACCAGAACATATCCAAAGCTGTTTTCAGTAGGCTGAAATACTTTTGTGAGCAGTGGAATTTATGAAGTCTTACCTCCAGCATAGTTCATGCTTGGCTGCCTGTGGTTTAATGAGGTGGAGCTCTGATCTGGGCTTTTTTCCTGGGATTGAGGCATCCATTACTTCTCCTTCCCATGTGAATTTGCTGGAATAGAGGAGCCAAGTGGCTCCATCTCCCCTTCAATGCCAAAAAGACTCTGAGACTTCCATTTCTATCCAGCCACCTCTTTCCCCCCCAAATTATAGGAACTTACTGGCTTGGATATCACCTGAAGCAGCTTGCCAAATCCACATGGAGACTGATGGTCAGCTGGGGCTTGGGGAACTTAATGCATTTCAGTGAGAAGTTGGAGGTTTGGTTCTTTACAGAAGGGCTGGGGGGAAGAAGAAGCATAATTAAACACAAGAGAGTCAGGAGGTGACTGCTGGTTTTCAGGTCTCTTACATACCTCAGGTTTTCCATGGTTCCAAATGAAGATAAGGCTTAAAGATTTTAATTTTAACCAGCCAGCAGTACTGATGGAACTCAAAAATCTGTAAAAAAATCAGGTTTCTGTTGGGGTGTTTTCTAATAAGGACTTTTTCACATTTTTCAGGCTTTGGAAGATATCTGAGGACAACTGGATCCCAGACATCCAATGGGAGGTTTGTCTTAGCCATAAGATGGAGAGCACCATTGCCAAGTCACATTTAGTCTCCTGAAGTCCAAGGTTTGGTGCATCTGCAATACCAAATAATAATAAAAAAAAATTCCAGTCCCCTGTCTGCCAGAAAATTCTTAGTGAGAACAAAGTCCTCATGTAAAAATACAGTCATGCTCTAATGAGAAGGCTAAGGAGCATGTTCAGGCTCCTGGAAGGAGAAACTGTGTAAAAATGTACCTAGATTAGGTATCTGCTCTATCACCTTTACTCTTTCCCAGAGAATGAGATCAATCAAGAAAAGAAGCCATGATAAAAGATTATTCCATGGGATCAGTTCTGGGGTTTCTCTCCCTTTTTCTGACATGCATCATTCTGGCCAGGTCTGAATCAGGTCACCAACTGCATGAATAAACTGGTTCAGTTTCACCTCTCTGTTTTGTTCCACTGCTCAGCTGTAAAAACAGCATTCCCTTAGTAAAGGTAAGTAAAATAAAGGGGGGAAATAAACCCAAATAATTTGGTTTTGGGTTTTTTTTTTTGAGTGGTTTACAACTGGACAACAGTACATCTTCTTTTACAGTGTTTTTACCTACCTTTGAAGAGAAACACCTCACACTTCTGCTCTCCTTTCCTTCAGGGACTGCATTACCATAGGTTTTGTGGCTTTGACATTAGAAAAGCAGCAGTACTTTTCCACTTAACTCAATCTTAGTTGCTATTTTTTTTTTTTTTTTTTTTCTGCAGCAGCATTACACAGTGCAACTTGGGAAATGTCAAGAGGCAAAAAAACAATAAGAAGGCATTTGCATCATATCTCTGCCTTGATTCCCAGTGTTAAGCCAGGCAACTTCTTCTCCTGCCCCCTGGGTTGCTTACTTCTTATTCACAAGCTGAGACAAAGAATTAATGACAGCTACGTGCTGGGAAAGAGATAGAGATTGTTGTCATGCAGGAAATAACAATAAAAAAAAAAACCACAAAATTCCCCAACCTTATAGTCTGAGGTAATGGTGAACAGGAATAAAAAGGTCATCCAGATGAATGACAAGACACAGGGCCAAATCCTGATGTTTCTGCACACTTTCATTCAGTTCTTATTCAGGCAGAATAAATAAAGCCCTGGTAAAGCTCCATAATAAAAACAGAATTAAGTCTATGGCAGGAAGTGGCAGCCTGGGACCTGATTTTTTGACCATGGGCCAATTTCAGTGTAATGCAGCTGAGGTCAGGGTGACAAGCTCTGGGAGAAGAGGTAATATATTTTATTAAACTGAGTGATATATGCCAACTGGATTATGCTCACTTTCTACAAGCAAAATTGCTCCTACAGTCTAAGATGGAAACTCTGGCCTTTACTCTGCTCCCATTTAGAGTGATGCAAGTCAAAGGTAATTTCATTATAACTAATATAAAAGCATTACAGACAAGAAAATTACACCTGTAAGATACTGGTGTGAGCTGAACCCTTTTCTCTGACATTTCTACTAATCTTTGAAATGAAATAACAAAGTAATATGTGGTATTTTTTCAAATGTTAAACCTGTGGATGAGGGACCCATGTGTAAGTCAGCACTGAGCATTGGTAAATCTGTTAAATTTAGGAATTCACAACTAAGAGTTAGACAATACCATTGGATAAAATGTGGAAAGGGATTGCAGGTGAAACTGTCTCAGGTAAAGGGGAACAAGTGTCACACAGATGATGTGGGGAAAGGAGCTTTTTGCCAGTGGAGGTTGGAAAGGCTTCCCAAAGAGACTAAACAAAAGAACTGCTCTGTTTCTGCCTCTTTGGGCTTCTTTTTGGAATAGCTCTCTGCCACTTCATGGTCCCTTGGGCAATTGGCCCAGTGGATGAAAACCAGCAGAGTATGTGCTCACCATCTCCTTTCCCTTTCCCTTTCCCTTTCCCTTTCCCTTTCCCTTTCCCTTTCCTTTCCTTTCCTTTCCTTTCCTTTCCTTTCCTTTCCTTTCCTTTCCTTTCCTTTCCATTTTCCTTTCCTTTCCTTTCCATTTTCCTTTCCTTTCCTTTCCTTTCCTTTCCTTTCCTTTCCTTTCCTTTCCTTTCCTTTCCTTTCCTTTCCTTTCCTTTCCTTTCCTTTCCTTTCTTTTCCTTTCCCCTTTCAAGAAAAGTTTTTGGTCAGCTCAGGCTTTATTTGGTTTGAACAGTCAAGAGACCACTCATTTTACTACATGTGCCTCATAGTCCTAAAATACTTTGTGAAAGAAATGTGAAAAAGAGAAGTAAATTTCTGTCCCCTGATTTCCAATCCATCAGTTTTCAGGAGAGAGCTGGTAAGGAGAAAATGTTGTTCTCCTAACCCTTTATCCTCACTGGACCATATATTATTAATGAGGAAAGACCTCAGTGTTCATCAGCCCACACTATGTTGATTTTTTCCCTTTTGTTTAAAGAAAACATAAATTCACACCTCTACTGCTGCTTGGGTTGAGAGTGAGGGGAAAAAGCTTGTAAATGAAACAAGTGGTTTAGCAATTAGAGCCCAGGATTGAAAGTCAGCAAGGTTACAGTTCTGGGGGAGATTTGCCATTGTTTGTCCCAATGAAGTTCCTCCTAAATGAGGTGATTATTGTAGCTGTCAGGAAGGAAAAGGTAGGACACATTGATTTCATCCCCACTGCAATCTCCAGGACGTGCTGGTACAGAGCAGTCAATGTGAATTGCCAATTAACAAAAAAACAATATTGGCAAGTCTGCACTTTGAGAAAAAACCTCCCTCCAGCCAGTGCATAAAGCTCCTGCCATTCAAATCACCAACCTCAAGCAAAGGCATGAGCAAAACTGCCCAGAAAATCAACAAAGATGAGTTTTTCTGGGGTAGCTGGACAGCAAATTGTGGAGCTGAGAGCCTGTCTGAACAGGGGAGAAGGAGCAGAACAGCTGTAAGGAACACACTTCAAGAGCACACCCTGTCTGGAGATAAAAATCACTTTACTTTGGAGTAATTATTCAGTTCTGAAAACACATTGGTTATTCAGGAATAAAGTGTCTTTTATTTCAGAATTAAAGTGCCCAAGTCTTCCTGCCATCCTGCTAATGTTAGAAGATAAAGCCACTGATAATAAATAGAAATTCTTCCACAACTGCTCCTGTGGAAATCTTCCCCTTGGAAAGAAGCCCTAGGAATACCACACTTCCAATTGTATTTAAAATACAAAACATATAAATGGATACTGCTGCCTTACCTCCAAATATCAGCAATTTCCCTGCAATTAAAATTGTTAACGTGGAGCTTTGGGCTGAAGCAACAACTCCAGAGCAGCAGCCAGGGGCAGTGTCTTTGACATGATGGAGTG
This sequence comes from Heliangelus exortis, assembly GCF_036169615.1. Classification (NCBI taxonomy): domain Eukaryota; kingdom Metazoa; phylum Chordata; class Aves; order Apodiformes; family Trochilidae; genus Heliangelus; species Heliangelus exortis. Next base: position 195,627,628 of record NC_092422.1, read on the forward strand.
AACCTGGTTTTAAGAACACACAGCAGCTATTAATACCTGACTGTTACTGCAGAAATAAGTAAATTTTGCCTCTGTTAGAACAAACCTGAGTCTTGGGTGGTGCTTTTAGGGCTCCCAAAGGGCTTGAGTGGGATCCTTCACCCTCCTCTGCAAATGGGGAAATCCATGCTGTGGTGGTCAGATTTGCTCTAGATTGCCCAGCAAGCACTGAAAAACAATCTTTTGTTTTCTAACCTTGAACACAGGCACATGAAGCTTTCCTTTCCTAAAGAAAATCCCACGGCAAGCATGGAGCACATGGATGAGGATGCTCCAACAACCTCCTGTGACCAGAACCCGCTCAGGCTTGTGGTGTGCAGCCAATATTCCTGACAGAAAAGTTCCTAGGACATGCTGCTTTAATTAGCTATCACATTTTTCTTCATTTAAAACCCTATAATTGTTTAAATCCATCCCACTTTCCAGCCTGGTGAAGACCTGGAGGGGCCTCAGGTGCTGTGAGGAGGCACAGGCAGGCTCTGCTTTGGTCCCTCAGGCTCCCACCCGCTTTTCCCACTGTTTCCAGAATAAATGATGGCTTTTGGGCACAGTCATTTCTTAATCCGTTCACCAAACTTAGAATTGTGTCGTCGGCACCGGGTTTCTTTCTGTCACCCCCGGGTTTCTTTCTGTCACCCCGGGGCTATGAGCGGAGGAGGCCGGAGCCTCCGCCATGAAAACTACAACTCCCAGCGAGCCCCGCGCCGCCGCCTCACAGCAGCTTGCTGCCGCAAGCCCCGCCCTCCTCACCTCCTATTGGTCCGCTGGCCGGCGGCTGCCCGCCTCCTCTCTTCCTATTGGCTGCGCCGCGCCAGCAGGGGCGGTTGCCTCAGGTGTGAGGGGAGGAGGAAGGCGCTCAAGATGGCGGCGGGCGAGGCGGCGGGCCGGTACCGGAGCTCCATGAGCAAGAGCAAGGACCCCTCGGGGCTGCTCATCTCTGTCATCAGGTAGGGGCTGCGCGGCCCCGCTCCGCAGCCTCCCGTCCCGTCCGCAGCGGGTGGCCCAGGGAGCTGTGTGGGCCCTGAGGTGCTCTGGAGGCCTCTCCGGGCCCTTCCAGAGCTGTGGGGACTTTTCAGGGCCCTGAGGGCGGTGGGGGAAACCTCAGTGTTGGTGTCGGTGTTGTCCTGAGGGGTGTCATCCTCTCAGTCTCTCTGGTTCATATCCCCCTCTGGTTCCCTCAGTTTCCTGGAGCAAGCACTGTAGTTATCCCTGGGTTAATGTTATACAGGGAGGGGGGCCAAAACTTCATTTTCTCGTTGCTGTGGAGGCCTTGCTTGACCCCCATCCTCTAACACACAGCGTCCCCGAGTAAAATACGAAAAGCTGAGGGACTAGGAAGTCCCTTGTATTGACTCCATCCTGGGTCAGGATGTGATGGTGGGAAAATCCTGCTTCCCCATCCTCATCCCTCCCCATCCTGCTTCCCCATCCTGCTTCCCTGTCTTCCTGGGGGTAAAAATCAAAGCAGTTGCATCTAGTCGTGTTTAAACTGTAGATTTTTTTTGCCTGCCCTCATTCCTGAAATCCCCTCTGCTCTGCTAGAGGATGGGTCTGTGATATAGATCAATCCAGGCAAGGACCTGAATGAATTTCCCTGCTTTCCCTCCGTGTTTTTTTCTACTTGTAAATCCCTTCTCTGCTGCTTATAACTACTGGGGTGGCAGCTGAAGGTTTGAAATTTTGGCCTTATGCACACTCCCTAAACAAGCAGTCCCACTGGTATGATACTTTGAGCTGTAATGAACTTCCAAGCTTTGGTTCCTACTCTTTGCCAGAAAACAGAGTAATTCTGTTACTTTGGAGAAGTTACTGTAGCAATAGTTCTGTATTTAGGACACATTATGCTTTAAAAATCCTCTGTGGCTGATAATGTTTAGGACAAAAGTCTGTTCTTTTTTGTTCCTCTGCAAACTCTTCTTTCAGATCTTGCAGAACTCGAGTTAGATGCTGGTTGTGAAAAAAAGCAGCTGCTTCACAGAAGTGTTCAGCTCTGGGGTTGTGACTGTCAGCTCTGAATTGTCTGGTGATAGGTAACAAAGAATCACCCTGAACAAGGACTGAAAAGTGCTGCTTGACACAGACTGTGGTGCCTGACTTTCCTGTTTCAAGTCTGTGTGGCTCTTTAGTTTTATAAAGAAACCTGTTATAAGCCCAAACTGGTTTAGCTTGGAGTTCCATATATAAGGATTCAGGTGGAAAAAGGTGTATATGGGAATGATTTCAGACCAACATGAGGTGTGGCAGTCCTGTACTTTTTATTTTGAGTCTGACAAAAGTTGAAAAGAAAAGCTATGGGAAGGTAATACCTGAACATGGCAGTAGTAAAATGGGTGCTGTTCCTGCAAATTGAATATTTTGGTGGACAAACACTCATGAGTGGAGTTGTTCATGGGTTCACAGGGACCCTTTCCATAGCAAATAGAGGATTAATTGTGAATACCTGCAAAAAATTGGGCATCTCACTTGAATCTTGAGGGGTTTGCTGGGTGCTTTCAGCCTGTATTTGGGACAAGGAGAAATAGTGTGGATCTAAAAATTGCCAGGAAGCTGAAGAGGAGGCAGCAGTGTGCCCAGGTGGCCAAGAAGGCCAATGGCATCCTGGGCTGGCTCAGGAACAGCGTGGCCAGCAGGTCCAGGGAAGGGATTCTGCCCCTGTGCTCAGCTCTGGGGAGGCCACAGCTTGAGTCCTGTGTCCAGTTCTGGGCCCCTCAGCTCAGGAAGGAGATTGAGGTGCTGGAGCAGGTCCAAAGGAGGCAACTGGGCTGGGGAAGGGATCCAGCACAGATCCTATGAGGAGAGGCTCAGGGAGCTGGGGGTGTTGAGGCTGGAGAAGAGGAGGCTCAGGGGAGACCTCATCACTCTCTCCAACTCCCTGAAAGGAGGTTGGAGCCAGGGGGGGGTTGGTCTCTTTTCCCAGGCAACTCTCAGCAAGACAAGAGGGCACAAGAGGTCTCAAGTTGTGCCAGGGGAGGTTTAGGTTGGACATTAGAAAGAATTTCTTTCTGGAGAGGGTGCTCAGCCATTGGAATGGGCTGCCCAGGGAAGGGGTGGATTCTCCATCCCTGGAGATATTTCCAAAGAGCCTGGATGTGGCACTCAGTGCCATGGGCTGGGAACTGCAGTGGGAGTGGATCAAGGGTTGGACTTGATGAGCTCTGAGGTCCCTTCCAACCCAGCCAGTTCTATGTTTCTGTGAAAGTGTGTTGAGCTTTGTTTCTTTATCAGCCTCAAATCTGAGTAAGTTGGGGGAGGAAGGTTGGGTGAGGAAGCTTTATTTAGAGGAGTAATTTGTAGACAGTGGAAGAATGAAGACTAAAGGTGCATTGATTGCTGCAATGTTTCCTGTAGTAACTTTTTTTTTTTTTTTTTTTTTTTTCCTGGAATTTGTAATTTCCAGGAGTATTTTAAGGGCCTCCTTTTCTTATCTCTGTTTTATTAAATTTGGACTTGTTACTTCATTTATAATATAACATGAGAGTGAGTTCCTGCTGCTGTTTTCTCCAAATAAGAACTCATGTTTGTCCAATAATACCTTACATACAGTGATTCCTTTTCTAGTTTGTGTCCATTGCTGAGTCACAACACTCAGGTTATCAACTTTGTGAAATTAAACTTATTCAATAGAACACCCTGATAACTAAACCACCAGAACTTAATTTGGGTGTAGAGATTCTTTGCAGAGCTTGAAGTGTCATGTTGAGCCAGACCATGAAAACCTGAGAGCAGAACAGATTGCAAAGGAAGGGAAAAAGTGGTGTGTTAATAATATTTGTGTTTCTTAGGGTTAGCCAAGTATAAAAAGCAAATGGCATGGAAAGCAATTTAAAATACTTTCTTCTGCATGTTGTTTTTATGTAGTAGTTCAGGTGAAGAGGAACTTGCCAAGCAACAGATTTTTTTTTTTTTTTAATTTATTTTTTTTCCTGCTTTCTTAAAATAGCATTTCAAACAAATTTAGACCTGGGTGGGTTAAAATTATCTCTCTTGTAACTTTATTCAACTTCAAAAAAACCACTACAAAATCTAGCAGAAGGCTATTGGTTTAAAATGTAGCAGCATTTTCTTTTATGATAGCTTTATTTCCAAAACATTTATGTATAGAGCCTTCTGCCAGTCCTTGTGGTTTTACACTTGCATTTCCCTGTGTATTTAGAAGTCAGTTTATTTCTCTCTTTGCTGGGTGAATGGCCCATAAAGGGAGACAGTGTATGAAAAGTAGCCAAACTTTTAACTACATTCTTCTGCTGGAAGCAAACAAAACCAGAAGAGCGTCTTCTAATCTGATGCTATTTTAGTTGGTTATAGCCAAGAGAGCTTTTTCTCCTCTGTAGGTCAGCAAAATCAGTTCAATGTGATTGTCTAGAAAATGCTTTGAAATGTGAACCTGAAAGGCCTCTTATAAATAAATACAAATTATTTCATTAATGAAGAAGTAATTTCTGATATTTACTCAAGCTCAGTAGCTTTCTAGTTGCAAGGCTCTGAGATCACTTTGCTCTGAGACTCACTTTAGGGATCCTTGTGTTTATCTCCCTTGACTTCCCAGGAGAAAAAGTGTCTCACTTTCAGGTAGAGTGTTGGGGGTTAAATCCTTGACAAATTGTAACATGCATCACTGAAGTCAAGTAAGAAATGGGGTTTTTATGGGACCTGGTCTAAAATCAGGGTGTTACTGTTTCAGGGAAGTTAATAATGTCAGTGTGGTGGTGGAGGTTTCATCAGTGTTCATTGCAAGCTTGGTGTAATTAAGAAATGTTGAGTGCTCTCTGGTTTCTGCAGTGGTGTTTTTCAGCAGCTCTGAATGCAGAAAGCAGGTGAAGGAAGAGCCAAGAGGAAAGCCTGTCCCACTTTTGATCTCTTTTCTGTCCCTACAAAGTCTCAGTTTTTCCAGTTGTGTTGGGGAACACGTTTGTTCTCTGGGAGTTGTTTCCTGTAGGAGGATACCTGGACTGATGGAATTCACCTCCTTGGTTTTCTGGTTGTTGCCAAGAAGAGAAAAAAAAGGCAGCTTCAAGTTGAGTCTAATCTGGAAGATGTTGTTTCCTGAGCAGAAGGAGAGGACAAAACTGGGAATATAATCCTGGTGTTTGAGCTGAACCAGGATCTGCTGGATGGTGCCAACCCTGCAGGGGTCTGGCTCAGGGTGGGGATTTCTGGCTCCCAAGGCACAAGGTGCACATGCCTGGTGTCTGTCTTGCCCTGTAGCCCAACTGGAACAGACTGGCAGTGTCCATGGAGTGAACCACCAAGCTTAAGGGGTTCCTCTTGGGATCCTGGTGGTCTCTCTTTGGTCCTAAAACCTGGACATCCCCATGCACAACAGTCCAGATTGTTTAGCAGGGTAAAACCTCTCTAGTGGCTTGAAGGGAGGATTTTTTTACAGTGTAATCAGAGTCACAATGTTAGAAGGTTAAGATTCAAATGTTAAATGTTAAAATGTTAGGCTTAGAAGGGACCTCTGGAAATCATCAGTCCAACACCCCTGCTAGAGCAGATTGCCCAGGATGGTGTCCAAGGGAAGTCTTGAATGTCTCCAGAGATGGAGACTCCACCATCTCTCTGGGCAGCCTGGTCTAGTCCTCTGCTCCCTTCAAAGTCAAGAAATTCCTCCTCATGTTTTGATGAACTTCTTATGCTCAAGTGTGTGTCTGTTAGCTCTTGTCCTGGGCATCAGAGAAAAAAGGCTGTCCCCTTCTCCTGACACCCACCCTTGAAATATTTATAAGAAATCCCCCCTCAATGTTCTCCAGACTGAAAAAGACCCAAGTTCCACAGCTTTTCCTCATCAGAGAGATGGTGCTGTGTTTACAGTTCAGCATTACAGGAGTGTGGGGGCAACAGCCCTCCTGGGATAAGTAAAAAATTATTTGGTGGATGGCACCTGGTGCCTTGTCTCTCCTCCTATCAAGGGTGAAGGAGAGGACTGATCCATTTGACAAGAGCCAGGAGCTCCTGGGGTAGCTGAGTTACAAGATGGTTTAATTACACCCTCAGCAGTGCTGCTGCTGGGTTACACTGAGGTCTTGGGCACAGTTTTCCCTCTTGTTTCTCCTAAATGAGAAACAGAGGGTGGTTAGGAAGTATGTTCATAACAATAAATCTTTTGGAAGTGAAGACTGTTTGGGAAGCTTAATGAATATTTGCAAAGTCTGCTATTAAAATCCACCTTTGTTGTGGCTCACCAAGGTGAGCAGGCTTTTTTCTTCTGCCTTCAGGGGATATGAGAGCATCTTCCCATCTCCCTTCATCCTTACATTGGTGAGAAGAAATCACCATTAGCTCCTACATGAAGACAGCTCCTGTGACTTCAAGCAGGGTATTGGTGTCCCCATGCTTGCTGTCCCCATGCTGCTAATTTGGGAGGCCAAACTGCAGTGCTTGCACTCCAGCCTCAGCACAACCACTTTAAAAACATGCTAATTCCTTCATATATGAGGAGGATCCTTTGGGCTCTTTAAATAAAAGGTACCTTCTAAGGTCAAAATGTTGTCACAGGAGGCCAGCAGCTTTTGCAGGTCTGTTGCTGGTAATTTGGCAATGTCTTTTTTTAAAAATAGTGCAGAGAATGGAGAAAATTCTGCTCCTCTGCTGGAGGACAACTTGGGGAATTTTTTATTTAACTTTCAGAGGGCAAATGTGTATGTATATTGATTTTTCTTAACCTTTTGTTTTGTTGCTGGTTGAAGCAGCTTTTCTACTCTGAAACAAGCAGCCTGGCATTTAGCAAATGCTATTTTTTGGAGACATCTTGTTAGATTTTTAATTGGTGAATGTATCTGACTTTTGTTTATTGTTGGGCGTTTTTCTTTCCAATTAAAGGCTGCTATTTTTTAAAACTGGCCTTTAATAGCTGCTTTTAATTGGGAGAAAACAAACTAGCAGTGACTCCACAAGATCTTATTGAGATCTTTGTGCTGAGCTTTCACACAGGAAAACCACATATGACAGATAGCAAGAAGTGAGGCAAGACACAGTGCATTTCCTACTTTCATGTCTGCAGAAGCTGAAAAAAAAAAGCCTGGAAAATAGTATATTTTTCACAAGTGGAGTTCTTTTGAATGCATTATGGCCATTATTTTCATTACTTTTACAGTGAACTTTGGTAAGGGGATGCTTGCTAATGAGTTGGCATTCAGACTTCTCTTTCTAAAGCAATAGAATTGATATCCTGGTTTGGGATGTGGAGTGAGAAAGACAGATGGATGAGTGTTGTGCTTGCTGCTACATTTGGGAAATTGCTGCCACAAGAAATAAAGCAGAGTTATTTTGATCTGTATGTACTGTAATGGTCTCTTAAACCTACTTTTATTGCTAATGGTGTTCTCCAGTGTTAGAAAAGCAGCAGTTCTTCTTCAAGACTGGTAGCTCAGAACATTCATTGAGAATAAATTGTATATGGCAAAGGATCCTTTTAAGCTATCAATTTTCCTGCAATGAATTTGAGGCACTTGTATGCAGATTTGGTAAGTACTGGGTTGTGGCTTGATATACTTAAAATCATAGAATGTCAGGGGTGGGAAGGGAGCTCTGGAGATGCCCCAGTGCAACCCCCCTGCCCCAGCAGGATCCCCCAGGGCAGCCCACACAGGAACACATCCAGGGGGGTTTGGAAAGGCTCCAGAGAAGGAGACTCCACAACCTCTCTGGGCAGCCTGGGCCAGGGCTCCCTCAGCCTCCAGAAGTTTCTCCTCCTGTTGAGGTGGGACTTGCTATGTCCTAGCTTACATGATTCTATTTTATAGCAACAATTGGTGAAGGTGTGTAAGTGAATGCACAGCCACAGGTGAAAGGACAGATGTGTGATCATGCCTTGTTAAAATATCAAGGTTTTTTTCTCTAGCTCTTATTTTAGGTTTAAGCAATGAAGTGTGCAGAGCTGGAGTTGAGCCTGCCTGTCCAAAACTAGGAAACACAAGTAGTCAGTTTGGTTATAAAGTGATTACAACTGCTGTGGTTTCAACTCTGACATTCCCCTCAAATCCTGGTGTCACTTTTGGACCCTTCACAACAAGAAGGACATTGAGGGGCTGAAGTGTGTCCAGAAAAGGGAAGTGGAGCTGGAGAAGGATCTGGAGCACAAGCCTGCTGAGGGACTTGAGGGTTTAAAGCCTGGAGAAAAGGAGGCTGAGGGGAGACCTTCTCACTCTGTGCTGCTCTCTGGAAGGAGAAACGAGAGACATGACAAGAGGAAACTGCCTGAAGTTTTGCCAGGATAGGTTCAAATTGAATATCAGGAACCATTTCTTCCACAGAACAGTTTACAGGCCCAGACTCAGGTTGCTCAGGGCTCTGGTGAACTCACCATCCCTGTCAGGGATTTAAAAGCCATGTAGGTGCAGTGCTGAGGGACATGATTAAGTGGTGTACTTGGCAGTGCTGGGTTAACAGTTGGACTTAATGATATTAAGGGTCTTTTCCAACCTAAATGATTCTATTATTCTATGACATGGCCTCCAACAGCTCTTCATTCCAGTTCAGTACTGAAACCTTCAGGTTAATGAAGAAATTTCCAAAGCCTCCTGCTAGTTCAGGCAGTGCTGCTTATTTGATGTGGGAAATCAAGAATGGGCTCACAGACAGGGTGGAGAGTGTCCCCTTGAATACTTTTAATTTTTAAGTCATCCATATGAGAGGTCTGAGTTGCATTGTCCAGCCTCTGCTTTTACAGATTTGAAAGTATTTATCCTTAGGACTTTTCTCCTGGGAATGCAGTAATTCATGTAAAAGCTGAGTCAGCTTTTTGGGGCTGAAGGGCCACAAAAAGGAAGAGAATTGATACCTGTGGTGTTCTGGGCAGGCTCTCACACAGTACCTGACTTGCTCAGCTTGCTCCTGGCAGTGTGACTGACACCTCAGGAGTTTGTCTGCTCTCTGCATCCCTTTTCCAAGACAGAAGAGGGTGTGAGCTGGATTTTGCCTGTGTGAGGGTTTTTCTTTTCATCTTCCTGTACTGCTGTTGGAGACATCTGAAGGAGAGTGACTTGTGTTGAGAAGTCATCATTTGAAATGACTTCAGCTTAATCTTTGCTTCAGAAAACAGCTGCCAATTAGCTATCCCTGCATCATTTGTATCAGTGTGGTGGCATTTGGTTAGGGGTTGGTTAATTTAGCAAAATTCCCTAATACTTTGGATGACTGTAGGCTGCTCTTCCTTTCCAATGCAGCAATCATGGATATATCTACAAGTTCTCACTGATAGAAAGATCATCAACTTCTGTTGAAAATGCCCTAACCAACTGTGTAAGCAACATTAAAGATTAATGGAATGTAAGCAGAGGAGTAAAATGTTTTTAATGCTGTGTTTCCTTTGTGTATTTAACAGCATTTGGAGAGACTCAGCTCTGATGTTTTGTGTAGTGAAAGAGAGAGTTATTTCTTAGTTTGCACAGTGGAGATTTAGTTCCCTGGAGGCTGAGGACCCTGTATTTCTCTTGATGAGGATGGAGCATGCTGGCCCCAGGATTTCACTTGGAGGGGAAAAAGCCTTCATAATTTTGTAGTCAGTTTAGTGATTGCATTTCCCATCCCTGTTCATTTGTACAGTGCAGTTTTTGACCAACTTCCTCCTGACACCTCATTGTCTCCGTGAAGAGAACAGTTTGTCTACTGAACATTTTGATTCATTTCTTCAAATCCTGAATTCCATGGGAACAAGCAGCTTACCTGTGAAAATAATGAGAAAACAATATGTTGCTACTGAGTTAAATTGTTAAATACCTTTTGGAGGTTTTTTTTTTTTTTTCTTCTTGGTGGCTTTGTTTCATAAGGAACCAACTTTTTCAGAGGTTTGAAAAAGTGTTTTATCATATTACATGTTTGAGGTTAAATAGTGCTGGAAGCTGTAGATCACCCCATTTGGGAGTTGTCTTTCAGACAAGAGTTTTCAATTATAAAATTCAAATAAGTCCATTTAGTTTAATGAATGTCTGGATTTTTGTAGAGCAGTGCAGACAGTGAGCTCAAGCACAGTTGCTCTTGTCCCAAGGTGCTTTACAAAACTTTTGCAATGTGCCCTGTTGAAACACAGCTGCTTGTAAGGTCTCCCAGGCTGGCACAGAAGTCAGGAGGAAAAAAAGCTACTGAGGTACTCTGGACAGGCTCCTTTCCTAGAGAGAATTTGTTTTTACACTCCTAAAAATAAGGCTCAGGAAAATAAAAAAACTCAGACCCATTTAGAACCTAATTTTCAGATAGGACCAGATTTTATTACTTGCTTGCTTCTGCATTTTCTTCAGAATAACTCAGAGGATTAAATACTAATAAGGTGTCTCTGTTAAACATTTCCTAAGGGCATGTTTGATCTTGGGTGTTGCTTGATGTTTTCAGCACAGGGCCCAGTCCTTGATATTATCAGGATCAGACCCACTGCCTATCATTCCATCTACAGCCATCTGAGGTGGAAAAGATGCTAACAAATAAACCCATTTTATCATGACATCAATTTCTTTTTTTTTTGCAGAGCACTTGACTTCACAGATGCATGGAAGATGCAGTTAGCACTTGCTCCTCCCAACAACTTGCACTTCAAACTCACTGCTGCAATTCCTCTCATCATTTGCACCCTGATGGTGTCTGAGTAACTGGTTGTGGTTGCTTCTGCTGGACAAACAAGCTGTGGGCAGATGCTCCCTCCTCTCATCATGCTTATTTTGTTCCCTTTTCCTCGCATCCTGACCCTTCCTCTTTTATTCAGCTCTTGGTGCTTCTTGTCTGTTACATTTCCTGCCACAAAGAGCTCTCAATGGGGCACAGTGGGGCCGGCACTATAAAGCTCCAGTAATGATCACAACAGTTTCAACCCAAATGAGAAAGCAAATCCTGTGATCGGTGTGTGGCCACAGTCATGGGCAAGAGGTGCCTCGAAAAGTAACAAGTTTCTAATGGATTTCTTATTTTAATACTGAAGTCTCCTCGGTATGTTGCAGCCATTTCCTGCAGGGCGGAGCCTGATCTTTCTAGGCATTCACACTGCTCTGTTTAAATGATTATTTGTTGCTTCTAGCAACTGCTTTTTTTTTTGTTTACACAGATCCTTTGGTGGTCAAAAAATTGTGGTGGCTAAAGCCTTGCTTTTCTTTCTTTTTTGGTACCTTACAGAGGTTTGTTGTATCCTGGCTTGTGGTTTAGTCCTTGGTATGGTGTAAAATGGAGAGGAAATAAAATAATTTTGATAATATTGCTGCCTTCACTATTAATTTGAGTGTCTGGTGATGCAGGTGTACATGATACATTTTTAAGTACCTACCCAGCACCTCTGCAGACCTCAGAGACAAACAGAATTATTGTTGAACTGTTACCCCAACTGTAAAACATGGAAAACCTCACCCAGTTTCTTTAGCAGGGATAGATCATAGTGTAACTCCTAAACTTTGGATTTTCCCCAAGGCTGCAGTATGTGCTTAGAAAGCTTCTTCTGTTTAGCAGATACTTCTAGTGTTGTTTTTTTACAGGAAAAAAGGTTACAACATAAGTGAGTCTCTCGGGTTGGCCACATTTCCGAATGGATCCTTAATGCTCACCAGACTGAGCTGTGTTGTGTGCAGTTGATAGCTCAAGGTGTCTGTATTGTTGAAGCTTCAAAGGTGTTTGAAAGCAAGGGACTGGGAGGCTGAAGGAGGCATCTGATGTTGTGCAGAACAAGGTAGAAACAGGTGGCAGAAAGTTTACTGTGGATTGCTTTTCAAATTGGAGCTTTGATCCCCTCAGTGAATTCAGCACTCAGTTCAAATACTCTTCTAAAATGCTCATTTTCCTGATCACATTAGAAATATTTAAATTTGATCAGCTTGCCTTTTTTTTTTTGGTTTTTTGTTGGCATTTCTCACTTTTTAAAGACTGTTTTCATTTAAGTAAGTGACACTTGAGTGAAGGGAAGTGACTTGCATGCTTAAAGAAACCTGATCCAGAAGTCACAGCAGATTCTTTCTGGATTTCCAAGCTGCACCTGGGCATCACATAGTGCTCTCTATAACCACAAATATTTGCACATGTCTGCTGTGATATTTTGGAGCAGAGAAAGTCTCTACAGGGACATGCAGGTACTGAACACCTACCCCAGTGGTCAAAACCAGCAAGGACTGAATTTTCTTCTCCTGTGAAATGAGCCCACAGCTCCTTGCAAGAACTGCCTCATTGCTAACTTAGCATTAGTTTTCTAAAAGGTGTATTTTGCATTTTGCAGACAGGATCTTTTGCTTAATAAAAAATTCATAGAAGCATAGTGCCCACATACTGTTACTACAGTGCTCTGTGAAACAAATTCTTTTGCCAAGAAATTGGTAATTAAGACTCTGTTTACTATCCATTGCTTAGCAGTAATCATACTTAGCAGGGCTGACTGTAGCATAGGTAAAATCAGCAGGCAGTTATCCACCCAGCCTGGCTGGAGGCATCAGAAAATCTGTAGAAATGAAACCTTTATTATTCATTAACAGTTTTGTCTTAAAACTGACACATAATCTAATTTTCTTGACATTTAGTTGGGCAGGTAGGAAGCTTAAGAGTGGGCTGAAAAAAGAAGTTTACTCCTCTCTTCTGGAGAGCAGCCTAAACCCCTTGTTCATAGAAGCTGTGTGGGCAAGAATGAGGCTTCTCAGTGTAAACTGAAACTCTTGCTGGGTCTCAAATCTGATTTTCTGATGGAGCTGCAGTTATGAAGTTGGTGCCTGTAGATGAGTAGCCTGAACACTGGAAAAAGTTTGAAAAGTTGGTGACTTCCTTTTGTCATAGTGTGAAATCTGGCAGGGGTGAGGAACAGGCTTTTCTCAGTGGTGACCAGTGATAGGACAAGGGGTAATGGGTGTAAATTGGAGCATAGGAGGTTCAAGTTGAATATCAGAAAAAATTTTTTTACTGTAAGGGTGACGGAGCCCTGGAACAGGCTGCCCAGGGGGGTTGTGGAGTCTCCTTCACTGGAGACATTCAAAACCCACCTGGACACGTTCCTAGGAGATGTACTCTAGGGGGCCCTGCTCTGGCAGGGGGGGTTGGACTAGATGATCTTTCCAGGTCCCTTCCAACCCCTAGGATTCTATGATTCTATGAACAGCTCAAGACAGAATTTGGTAGAAAAAGCAGCAGTGAAGGAAATGGAGTGGAAGGGTGTGAGATGAATCAGGAGTGGTGTGGATCACACCCTGAATCTCAGCCCCTGTGCTCAGCTCTGGGGAGGCCACAGCTTGAGTCCTGTGTCCAGTTCTGGGCCCCTCAGCTCAGGAAGGAGATTGAGGTGCTGGAGCAGGTCCAAAGGAGGCAACTGGGCTGGGGAAGGGATCCAGCACAGATCCTCTGAGGAGAGGCTGAGGGAGCTGGGGGTGTTGAGGCTGGAGAAGAGGAGGCTCAGGGGAGACCTCATCACTCTCTCCAACTCCCTGAAAGGAGGTTGGAGCCAGGGGGGGGTTGGGCTCTTTTCCCAGGCAACTCTCAGCAAGACAAGAGGGCACAAGAGGTCTCAAGTTGTGCCAGGGGAGGTTTAGGTTGGACATTAGAAAGAATTTCTTTCTGGAGAGGGTGATCAGCCATTGGAATGGGCTGCCCAGGGAAGGGGTGGATTCTCCATCCCTGGAGATATTTCAAAAGAGCCTGGATGTGGCACTCAGTGCCATGGGCTGGGAACTGCAGTGGGAGTGGATCAAGGGTTGGACTTGATGAGCTCTGAGGTCCCTTTCAACCCAGCCAGTTCTGTGATTCTATGAATTCAGGTTCAGAAGGTCTTGTGTGTGGGATAAGGGCATTCAGCTCACTGCAAATCAAATACATTGGGCTGGGCATTTGGAGCTGAGAAATCCATGGATTTGCCTCTGACCTGTGTTTGTTATTGGAATAAAAATGAAGCAGGGTTGCTTTTTCTGATGCTTCAGGCTGAGGTATGATTGAAGGATAGAGCAGGAAGGAAAAGGAATTTGAAGATGGAGATGGAGCAGAGTCCTTCACTCCTGCATCCCTTCTTTAGGCACCCAAATATTTCCACCTGGGGTGTACATGTCTCTGTGTGTGAACAAAATTCCCAGTCCTCCTGAAGTTGTGCTTCAGCAGCAGGTATCCCCAGCCTGCAGGACTGCCTGTTCCTGGCTTTCCAAAGGCTTTTCCTGCTGAAACTTGCAGAGTAGCCCAGAAACAGCATTTATTAATAACTGCCCTTGTTGGCACTGAGCTTGTTGAGAGGGGAACCCAGCAAAGAAATCACTTGTGTGTTTCATTCCCATCAAAGCTTATTCTGTAGTAGTTTGTTGGAGCAGATAAGCTGTGTAACACAGATGAAGGTTTAATCTGTGTGGGGTGTTTTCTGTGGTGCTGGGAGCTGTGATGTTAAAGCTGGTTTTGGGGCTGGAGTGCATTTGAAGCTCAGAAATAGCATGTTAGGAGAGGAGGTGAATTGCTTCCTACTTTTGCAGCTGATCATCTCTGGAGAGCATTTCTGCCCTCCTGTAGTTACCTGTTGTGCCACAGGATGTGTAGTACAATGGTGTTTGTTTTTCTGCTGCTGTTGAATAGCTTAGTAAACATCATGTTCTTTCAGTTCCCAACAATGAAAGAAATGTATTATCCTTGTGAAGAGATTATGACTTGTTTTCTGTCCTTTTTACATCATCTGCCTGTTGTTTTTCTTGTGTTGTTTGAATGCTGGAAAGAGTTCACCCCCCCCTTTTTTTTTTTTTTTTTTGTGTGTGTGTTCTTTTTCTCATTTTCCTTCCCACATCAATGCATCAAACTGGAGGAGTAAATTCACAGTGATATTGTGTGGTAGTTCTGCAGTCCTGAGGATCTTGGATAGGGCTATAAAAATTTCTTTGTCAAAACACAAAGAAATAGCCAACACTAAATCTGTAGAGTGAAAATATCTTCTATACTGTATGGAGTCTGCTGCTGATAGTTGTTGCTGGGACCAGATTGCTTAATCAATTACTTATATTGATTCTTAAAGGCAAGTTTCCTGTATTCCCATTAAATGTGTTGCATTTTCAAAGCACTAGATGTATTTACTCTGTTATCTTGTAGCTATAGTCAGTAATATCTTCTGCATTATGAAAATCAGACATTGGGTGAATTTCTCAAAGCTCCTTCATGTGAGGAGCAGCTCAGAGGGAAAGGCTGAGACTGAGCTCTGTGCAGAGAAAAAAATTTTAAAAACTCAGGTTTTGCACCTGCTTTAAAATACTACATTGGATATCATAGAAACATTTAGGTTGGAAAAGACCCTTAAAATCATCAAGTCCAAGTGTTAACTCAGCACTGCCAGGTCTCACTAAACCACATTCCACAGCAACACATCTCCACAGCTTTGAAATCCCTCCAGGGATGGGGACTTCACCACTGCCTTGGGCAGAGCCTGTGCCAGGGCCTGAAAACCCATTCAGGGGAAAAATTATTCTTTATTTCCAGTCTAAACTTCTCCTGAGCTTTAGAGGCTGTTTCACTTGTTCTTGACTGACCCCACCCTGGCTCCAGCCTCTTTCCAGGGAGTTCTAGAGAGGGAGAAGCTCTCCCCTCAGCCTCCTTTTTTTCCAGGCTGAACATCCCAGTTCCCTCAGCTTCTCCCAGTCAGATTTGTGCTCTCCAGCCCCTTTCCCAGCTCCATTCCCTTTTCTGGACACTCTCCAGCCCCTCAATCTCCTTCTGCCCCTGAGGTCCCCAGAACTGACCCCAGGATTGGGGGTGCAGCCTCCCCAGTGCCCAGCACAGGGGGACAATCCCTGCCCTGCTCCTGCTGGCCACACCAGTGCTGGTCCAAGCCAGAATGCTGGTGGCCTTCTTGGCCATCTGGGAACATGCAGGCTCATGTTCAGCTCACTGGCAACCAGCACCCTCAGTTCCTTTGTCACCAGGCAGCTTCCCAGCCACTCTTTCCCAAACCTGTACCATTGCAGGGGCTTTTTGAGACCCAAGGGCAGGACCTTGGCCTTGTTGAATGTCATAAAATTCCCCTTGGTGTATTGATCCAGCCTGTCCAGGTAAGCATCCAGAGGTTAGAAATCTTGCTTCCTGATCTTTTGGATTAAACTTTATTTTTCTCATGACTACAGAACTGCTGTAAAGCCCCAGGTGGGGGGAGATTTAAACATATTTTTGGCTCCTTATTGTGCCAGCATGTCTGGGACACTTCATTCCTTTATCTGTGATGCTGAGGAAGGAGGATTCTTCTGGAGTTGATGGACTTTTCTGGAAAGGTCCAGCCAAGTAGAGATGACAGTTATATTTAATGAATGTGAATACATTTTTTAAAAGTATTTACCCATGGAAATTAGATATTCCTGTCTTTGATTTGAACTGTACCAACCAGCAGGTTGAGACTCCAGGCACCTTGCAGAATGTCAGTGCTTTGGGGCTCTTGGAAAAGTCTTTCCACCTGTAATTTCCTTTCCTGTAACAGTTACTTGAGTTGGATGCTTGAAAGTGGAGATGATAAATGCTTGTGATCTACAATTCCAGTTCTACTGAAATGAGTAGTCCCATTGGAATTCTTTTATTAATCTAATTCCAGTGTAACTTCACAGCCCTAAGGGGAAGTACCAAGATTTTGTTTTGTTTTGTTTTTTTCCTATGAAATGTGTTGTACATCCTGTGATAAAAACATGTCAGGATTGTGTCTGAGTTTTCTCCTCTCCCCTGTCTTCTGTATGTGGAAGTGACTCCAGTGAATTAAGCATTTAGCATTTCTTTAATCTGCATTTTTAACTAAGTAAAATCAAAAGTCAATGAGATTTGGCTCAATGAATTTGTTTTACTGTAGCATAAAAATGTCTCTTAGCAGCCTAACATCCAGTTGGAATTATTCTAATCCTATTGAGCTCCTGCTAATGAGACAGACATATGCAGCCATCCAGCTGCCAAGTAGAAATTACAGGTATCTTATAGGGGAGGTGGATTCTCATTTAGAAAAATGAGAATGAAAAAAACAAGTGAGCTGATCAGGGAACCCTCCTGGAGATCCCCACTGAGTTCATAACTTGCATTTTCTTGGTCTCTAAATTGACATTCCTTTTGTTTATCATATGTTTTGGATGCTTTGGTTTTTCAGGGTGCTGGAGAAAGCTGATGTATATTTATTATTATTTCATTATGTATATTTATTATTATTTCATTATCCTGTCCTGTTTTGCAATTCCTCCTCCTTCAGAGTTCTTTCTGCTGAGTTCCTCTCCCAGACAATTTTGATGCTTTCTGTTTGCCAAACAGTGTGTTGACTTTTCTTATTCCTTGCCACACATTTTAATAGAACTGAAACAAGCAAAGATGCCCTTGGCTTACTTTTCTGCAGTGTTAGCAGGAACATATATAATCCCAAGAATATTAAGTATTCCTTGCTTGGCTTTATTCTGTGCAGGGAAAAAAAAAAAAAAAAAAAAAAAAAGCAGTGGCTCCTGTACCAAGGCCCTGAGGTAGGAAATTCAGGTGTACAAGGTAATGTTTCAGATTCAAAGTGAAATTTCTTCTTTGTGTAGTTACAGATACTGCTGGACCTCTAGGATTTAGTACAGTGTTTTTGAAGGATGAAATACCTAGAAATGGATTATTGGACTCCAGACCAGGTGGTGATTTAGTTTTGGTTTAAGTAGGTAGAGTGAGGGCTTAACTGGTTGATACATGATGGCTGTAAGCAATTGTGAGTGCTTGTACTGCTTTTAAATATGCTGCAGAAATTAATGGTACAGCCACAGTGGACAAAAATGTACATTGTTAGCTGAGAAAAGGTTTAATCTGACATTTTGACTTAAAACAGCTTCAGTTCTTCTTATTTCTAGGTTGTTGTTTGCATCCTGTAAAGAATGGGTTTGCTTTTCTTCAAGTGCTCTTTGATGGTTCTTCATTACATGATTGTAAGAAGAATCATAAATGCACTTCTGTTCTCCAGCCATTAATCCAGGCTCCTGTTATGACTGGAAATAAACAAGTCCTAAAAACCCTACTGTATATTTCTGAAACTTGCTGGTCTTTGAGTAAAATAAACCAAAAAGCAGTCTGTGATATTAGTGTTCTGCATTTAATCCTGGGTTGTGATTGAAACTTGTTAAGGATTAATCTATGTGTATTTAAAGCCAACTCATGGTAAAAAAAAAAATTAGGCTTCAATTTTTTGTTGTGTAGAACTATTTATCCCTTATTTATCCTTAGTAAGCAGTTGCCTTCATGTTTGAAGCTAGAACAGACTATAAAGCCATAAATACAGGTAAATATTTCTGAACAAAATACAAGTATGATATTTTTGAGAAGATCATCACAAAATATTTTCCCCAAACAGGTAATTAAATAAAGGGAGAGGGTCTCAATACAGGTGTAAATTCTGGGAAGATTTCCCAGCTGGTGCAAATCCTGCTTGGAAATCTTGGAACCTGGAAGCTGACTGAGCCTGGATGGATCATGTTTGTCTTTTTGCCCATTTGGATGCTGAAATATCCTGGAGGGGTGAAAGGAAGGCCTCATGTTGGCATTTACTCTATGTACATGGGTGGGAGTCAGGTAACATCACCCTCAAAACATTCTCTAGCTCTAGGTGGTGGAAATTACTGGAGTTTCTCAGAGGATAAACCCAAAGAAATGCTCCATTGAGGCCATAGTTTTAGTTGCCCTTCCCAGAGCAAAAGAAGCAAGAAGAGGCATCACTCTGGGTATGGACATTGTAAGGTTTTGTACAGCAGCAGAGTAATTCCTTTGTCTTGTTCTCATTGGATTGGATTCTTTTTTAGAGAATTCTAGAAAGAAAACCATATTGGCAGCTGCATTCCCAGCTTGTGCTGCTGAGGTTCCTGAAGTCAAGCTGGATGTGCTGGAGCTCTGAGACATCTGTGTCCTTCCTCACCTTCTTTTTACTATGGGTTGGTAATATTTTCATGCCACTACTGACAGTGTCATGTTTAAATGCTGAGTTCTTTGGATTTTAGATTGGATGGAGGTCTGGAGTGCCACATAGGCTGCATTTCCACCCCAAAAAGCATCTTGATTTTGGTGAAGGTGTCAGCAAATCTATATTATACATCTAAGCAAACCAATAGCAAAATAACTACTGTAAGGGATACCTTTAATTAGAGGTTAGGTCATTTCAGTAGGAATAATCTTGGGGTATCTCACAAAGGCTTTGAATTTCCAGCTGTCTTAGATTTCTCCTTCTTTCAATATGTTTTGTGGTTTCTAAGGTCCAGGTCCAGTTGTGAGCTCTCTCTCAGGCATCATCAACATTTGTGTTCTGCCTGTGTGACTTTCTAGTGAGTTTTAGTGAAAAATGGTTTTCCTGCAGAGGTCAAGTTCTACTCAGTTACATGGACAGAAAAAAATGGGCAGAACAGTTTGAATCTGCTTAAAGAAATATGGATTTGACTGGAAGTTGCTTGGAAGCCTAAATTAGGCAGGAGCTTGCTGGATTGTAGTGTCCTTTGACACTCCAGTGGCAGTCTTAGCCTTGGAGAAAAAGATCTTTAAGCCTTTCTAACAAACTCCTTGCATTGCAGATGGATTCAAGCAGAAGCTCAAACAGCTTTGGCAAATCAAGAATTGCAAAATTGAATTTTGTTGAATTAAAACTAAAACCTTTCCTAGCCTGCCATAGAGGTTCTGCTCCTACCTGATCTGCAGCAATCCACGATTCTTCTGCAATCCATAAGGCAGGTTAGAGAGAATCAATGTTTTCATTAACTCCTGAGACAAGCAATATTGTTCAGCTTGAAACTCCCAACAATCTGTCAATCCCTAAAAAGGATACACGTTCCTGTCTGCTGTAACCATGCTGAAGAAGATCCTTCTAGCAAAAATAAGCAGTTCTTCACAAAGGAAGTATATTCATCTGCAGAGCTCTTAATGGAGGAAGTTTGACTGCCAAGCACATCCTTGCAAGTGGTTTCTATTCATCTCTTACAGCATCAGCCCAAACCTCACTGTCTCACAAGCACTGTGGATTTAATATTGTTGCATTAACTGTGTATACTTAGCTTTTTTTTTCTTTTTTTTTCCTAGCACTTCTCCATACATTACTTTGAGGTGTTTATATGCCCTCTGCTAACAGTGCTGGAGTGTTTCAGTACTACTTGGGGACTGTAATTGCAGCTGCCTTGTTTGAGGAACCAGTGCTGTGGATTTCCCAGAGGAGGAGACAAAAAATGAGGCCACAAGGACAAGAATCTTCCTGCTCAGTCTGTTCCACTGAAATTCCTTACAGGTGTTTACAAGGAGTCTGTAGTAGCTAAGAGCTGTGTGTAGCTCAGGCTCTATGTCAGGAGGGAGGCTGCAATGGGAGGGTGCTTTAAGCACAGTGTTAGAGGCCTTTGATCAGCCAGAGGCTGTAACCCAGATTTCTTAATCCCAGGCTTCTTTCTAATGGCTTTTTGCACTTTTCAGGTCCTTTTTGCATGATAAAGTGCTTTGCATAGTGTGCAAATTAAATAAAGTATCTTTTTTCTGGGAAAACATGATTGAAGATACTTATGATTATGCAATGTAATAACATTGGGAAGGACTCTTGTTTCTGTAGCTACCATGAAGCATGGAAGATGAAATTTTAGAAATAATTTTTTTATGCATTGGAAGAAGTTGTGTTATGAGTGGAATGTGAAGGAGTTTCTCACGTCCATGTGGTCTTTTTGCAGGAGAAGTCCACCTGTATTCCCCTGTGAAATGTCCAGCTCTTGGTATTTGGGAGCAGGGAGGAAGGTGTGAGTGTCACCCACTCTGATCTGAGGCATAACAAAAGCAAGAAGGTCTTTGCTGTGTGAAATAGTCACACATTACTTGAGAACCTTGTCATATTTCAAGGCTTTGTGGGATATATTTTGGCTTGAATTCCTCCTTGGTGGTCGAGCAGGACAAGTGTGCACGTGCTCCATGTGGTTGGAGAGATTTCCTTGCTCACTTGATTTTTCTTTGCTCTTTCTGGGATCCTGGTCTGCTATGAAATGGCTTTTTTGTTTTCTTTTTAAAGGTGGAGTCCCTTGACTAGGTGGTACAGGCTGTTGTTTTTCTTTAAAGGGAAGAAAGAGCAGTGAACTGGGAGCTTTGGGTATGCCTTGACTTTTTGAGAGAGGGGGAGCATCTCTTGGATGTCTGAGTTCCTTGTTTACATTGATTTGGAAACAGCTTCTGCGCTTGACTTCCTACTACTTTTCCAATGATGCTGAAGAATTCTAAAAAATCTATAGTATAAACCCTTCTGGTGTCACTGTTATCACTGGGAGTATTCTTAAACCATAAGGAAATAGCTTTCTCTCCTATGCTTTTTTTCAATGATGTGCAAGCAGTTGTCACCTTCTCACATATTTCTGTAGAAGATGACAAAAAATGATATTTTCTTATTTGGCAGCAGGAGATACAGCTGGAGATACTGGTTTTAGTTTGACTGGACATCATTGTTTCAAAAACTCTGAGGTGAAAGCCCTTCTGGTAGCAGAGAGTGGCAGCAGTGTTCAGCAACAGTTTGGGGTTTTTTGTTTCCTTTCAGCTTGTCAGGGTTTAACACTGCCCTGGCAATTAAACTGAATGCCAGATGCTGCCTATTAATGCCCCTCCCCTCCCTGATAAAGAAAGGAGAGAGAATAAGGGAGAGAGACTGATGAGTTGGAAACTAAACTACACAACTTTAATGGAACAGGAATGAGAAATAGGAAAAATGATTAAATCTATACAAATCTACAGGAAAATTGATCCCAGGTTCCTCCCCCCTTTCCCCCAAGAACTCTCCCATCCCCACTGAGGCTGCAGGGCAGCCCTGGGAAAGTCCAGGCTGGAATCCTGGGCTCAGGAGCAGTTGGGAGCTGGAGGCAGGAACACACAGATTCAGGCTGGGATGGATCAGGAGCAGAGGCAGAGGAAGGGATGGAATCCTCCCAGGATGCTGAAGCAAAGAGGGAGAGGGGAAGAAGGGGAAGCAGGAAGGGCTTTGAGCCTGGGGATCCTTCCAATTTCTCCTGAGGATGAGGTGGATGGGATGGAATCCTCTGTTTGGTCAATTCTGGTCATTTCTCTTGTCTGTTCCTCCCCACAGGAGGGTTTCAGGTGGGACCTCTTGACTCCTTTTCTCCTTTTGGAGGGCAAAATGTTCCTCAGAGCTGAGCAGTGTCCTTGGCTCTGCAGCCCATTCTCCAGCAGTAACTATAACCATGGAGTGGGCTCAGTCCCAGCAGCAGCCACTGCCTGAGAAACTTGCTGTGAATTTCAGCAAGTGCAGCTCCTGACAAGAGACTGAGCTGAAAGCAAAAGCACAAGGCAGAAAATCCCCTTTATCCTGGCCCAAACCAGGACACAACTATTTGACCTTTTCCACATGAGCAGGTTAAGAAGTCCAGCAAAAACTCAAGAACTTCTCTTGCTCCTGGTGGTACAGCTTTGCAGTGTTCTTGGTTGGAAACAATGACTGTTCTCATCTTTGACTATTTTTATACTCTTTCAGTAGAGGGTGCATAATATCTGAAGGTGGTGCCTCAGTTCAGAAATTGTGTGATTTTAAAGAAATACTCTCCATGTGTTCGTGCTCTCTTGTTTGTATTTTTAAAGGCTTGTAGCTGTTTCAGATTTCTTTGGAAGTTGACTGGTGCATGATGTTCAAGCATATGATCCAAAATGGTTCTTATGCAGTGATTTTTTTTTTTCTTTTTTCTTTTCAAGTCGTTAATTTTACTTATTTTCCATCATAAGTTGCTTCAAATGATTCAGAAATTGTCAGATAGGATTCATCCCTGCTGGTTCTTAGGGTTGTGGTGTACCAGGGTGGAGGTCATTACTATAACTGATCTCTTGCCTACTATTTTCAATGCCTTATTTCTTATTTAAAACAAAATTGTGTGGACCATAGCCACCTTTCCAAGGGTAAAGGAAGAGGAAAAATAAGGATGATTTTTAAATCAGAAACCAACTTTGAGTTTCTACCTCTACTGTAAGACATAAAGTCTTCTGGATATTGCTTTCTCCTGAGTGATTCCATAACTGCTCTTGTGGATCTAGTGGCAGGATGGGTCTCAAGAGAGGATGGAGGGAGGTGCAGAGAGAGAGAGTGGAAAAAAAGAGAAGATATCATTGATTCTTGAGTAGATTTCAGAAATTTGGAGTGACACCAAGAAACTTTTGTCTCCTATGCCATTTTTAAAATTAATTTTCGGCAGTTCCGTTGTGATTTCAAACTTAAATGATTTTTAAAAAGTGAAAATGATACTGGAATATTTTACTCAGAGGTTAAATAAGGGGGGAGGGGGGAATGAAGGACCCATGACACTTTTTTGCTCTACTGGTGCATGTTCAAGGTCAGGCCTGAAGGGCCTCTGAGCAACTTGAATTAAATTGAAGATGTCCCTGCTCACTTCAGGGGGTTGGATTAGGTGACCTTGAAAGGTTCCTTCCAACCCAAACAATTCTGGTGATGATTCTGTGATTCTATATGAGGTGTGTATGCACAAAAGCAAGATTAATTGTAAATACTAAAAAGATCTTAAAATTGGGCTAAAAGGCACAAACTGAACTACCCAAATGTTAGGATATTGGTGTATTAGAGCATCAGGGCATTAGGGTACCAAAACAATAAGGCACTTTAACTATAAAATACAAAAGTGAATAACTTACACAAAGGGTAATTGAGTGCTAGCAACTTACTTATTAATAGGTCTTAAATTGGATCTAGAACAATGATTAAAATAATACCTTAGGGCAATGTGGTAAGACAATGACTTCATTCTTCTCTCATGTTTAAAAGGATCTTAATAGCTTTAAGTTCCAAAGCTTAAAAGTCAAGTATTTCTTTAATCTTTTAAAATTAGCCAATATAGGTAGGAATAAGAATTCATATATAGGGATTTGATGTCTCTCACCCTTCTCTGGGTGCTTCAAGGTGTCCCTTTCTTTCAGCCTCTTGAGGAGTGACCACTTGAGGAGGTGTCCCTGCTGGAAGGGAGAAGATGAAGCTTCATAGGATTCTCTCTGATCAAAGATGTGACCAGGCTTTTATAGAACCAAGTGATTTGCTACTGTCATTGAACTACTTAGCCAAACCTCCAAAATCCTCAAAAAAAAAAAAAAAAAAAAAAAAAGGGAAACAAAGGAAAACCCTCAGTAAGGAAATTCTTTCATTATCATTCTTTTTGCTCTCTGTTTGGCACAGCTGTGGCTAAGCTGAGCTCTGTGTTCCTCAACACAGAGCTGGCACCACAGATACCAACTTGGCCTTCTTTTGGTACTTTGAAAGTTGTTACCAGTTCAGAGTTTGTCTTTTGCTTCCCTGTGGAATCTTCAACTCCAGCCTAAGGGCAGTGAAATTGAGGCAGGGAGCAATTGAATCACCTGGGGAAACTGAGGCAGAGCATCCTGGTTCTGGGATGATTTTGTGAGTGAAAACTATTGGACTCTTGGAAGGCATGGGGAAGGTTCTGAAGGGTTTCTATACATGCTTTTGATATCCCTAGTGTACTTTTGGCAGGTAAGTAGCAGGAACTGCAATGATTTTAACAAATAGTTGCACTGGTCCCTGAGCCTCAAGTAGAATCTATTCTTTATAGTTCTTAAGTAATAAATCAAGATATATTTCACATCTCATACCGTGCCCATATTAATGACTCCCTGGAAATAGAACTAATAGATAATGTTCCCTTTTCAAAAATCCAGTAGTGTAGTAAAAAAGCTCCAAAGCATCTAAAATCTGCAGAAACAATAAACCCCAATATTTATGGCTCTATTTCCTTGAAGTACCTTGTGCTCTACTCAACACCAGGCAGGCACGTTTACCAGAAATAAACTTCAGAACTTCACCCACTGAAGACTAGTTGGAGGGAATAGACTAGTACAGACTAGTTAGAGGGGACAGACAAGTACAGACTAGTTAGAGGGAATAGACTAGTACAGACTAGTTAGAGGGAATAGACTAGTACAGACTAGTTAGAGGGACTGCTAGCGCTGCATATTTTAGGCCGCCTGTCAGATAACTTCAAAATATTCACTTTTTTCTTTTTTCAATCTTTTTCTCCTCAGGAGAAAACTAAGGAGTAGTTAAAGGGGATAGACTAGTACAGACTAGTTAGAGGGAACAGACTAGTACAGACTAGTTAGAGGGAACAGACTAGTACAGACTAGTTAGAGGGACTGCTAGCACTGCATTTTTTAGGCCGCCTGTCAGATAACTTCAAAATATTCACTTTTTTCTTTTTTCAATCTTTGTTTCCTTAGGAGAAAACTAAGGAATAGTTAGAGGGAACAGACTAGTACAGACTAGTTAGAGGGAACAGACTAGTACAGACTAGTTAGAGGGAACAGACTAGTACAGACTAGTTAGAGGGAACAGACTAGTACAGACTAGTTAGAGGGACTGCTAGCACTGCATATTTTAGGCCGCCTGTCAGATAACTTCAAAATATTCACTTTTTTCTTTTTTCAATCTTTTTCTCCTCAGGACCTTATCCACCAGTGATGATGTTGAGGACAGAGAGACTGAGAAAGGTCGCCTGGAAGAAGCTTATGAGAAATGTGACCGGGATTTGGATGAGCTCATTGTCCAGCACTACACCGAGCTCACCACCGCCATCCGCACCTACCAGAGCATCACGGAGCGCATCACCAACTCCCGTAACAAGATCAAACAGGTGAAGTCTGCCTGCAGGAAAGCTGGGGGAGGGCTTCTGACATGGGGGAGTAGGGAGAGGACAAGGGGAAATAGGTTGAAACTTGGAGAGGAGAGATTGATGTTGGACATGAGGAGGAAATTCTTGAATTTGAGGGTGGTGATGCTGGAACGGGTTGCCCAAGGAAGTTGTGGCTGCCCCATCCCTGGCAGTGTCTCAGGTCAGGTTGGATGGGGCTTGGAGCCCCCTGGGCTGGTGGGAGGTGTCCCTGCCCATGCAGGGGGTTGGGACTGGATGAGCTTTGAGGTCCCTCCCTACCCAACCTATTCTGTGTTTTTGTTCTGTCTGTGAAAGATTTTGGTCTGTCTGTCTGTGAGAGATTTTTGTTCAGTCTGAGGTTTTTGTTCAGTCTGTCTGTGAGATTTTTGGGCAGTCTGTGAGATTTTTGGGCAGTCTGTATGTGAGTTGAGCTCTAAGTTGGTCTGGGTGTGTTTGTGTTTGCATCTGCTCCTCAGTGCCTCCTCTGATTCCAAATCTGTGCAACATCTCTAATTTTTTTTTCTTTATTAGCCTGCTATTATTAAGCTCCCATTTTAACCTTTTATTTCTCTCTTTTCCCAGATACTCACTATTCCAAACTGATCTAAAAATTGAATTCAAGTGCTATTTACCCACTAATTCTGAACTAGGGCTGATTTGCAGCTCACTTTATGGTGTACCTAGGAGCAGCCCATCCAGTCCTAATATGTTGGTTTCAGGCTGTCTCTTACTAACAACATGTTTTCCATAGTGTTTATCCTTTGTTTGAGAACACAAGTAAATGGTGGTAAAATGGAGCAGGTTGCCCAGGGAGGTGGTTGAGGCCTCATCCCTGGAGATATTCAAGGACTGAGGAGGCTCTGAGCATCCTGATCTGGTTAAGGGTGTCCCTGCTGACTTCAGGGGGCTTGGACTGGGTGACCTTGAGAGGTCCCTTCCAACCCCAATTATTCTATGGTTCTAATTGAAAAGCAAAATGAGAGGTGGTTATGAAGCTCAAAGCTTTGCAGTGCCCTCTGTTCAGTTATTGTCTGGGCATGTTCCCACCAGTTTTTTGAAGTCTTAAGGGCTGCTAAGCTAACACCTTTCCATCTAATCTGTTCATGTTTTGATATGTTGGCCTCCACCCACCTCCACAATAGTCTGGGTGATTCATCAGCTTGCTTTTCACTGCAGGAATATGAATATCAGTGTGATATCCAAACTCAGTTCTGTTGTGTGAATGTACATGAACTCTGTGGCCCTGTGTCTTTCTGTATTTTGAGTGCTCACACTTCAGGAGTGTGTCAGTAAATAACTCTGGTGGTCTTTGTTGTGGACTTGTTCCATCTGCTCTATCACTGCAGATAGATAAGTTCTTTGGGCTCCTGGCCTATTTTTATTTTTACTTCCTCTGTACTTTGCTGTACCTAAACTTTGAAAACTAAGCACCAAATTTACTTTTTTTTTTTTTACCTCTCTCTGTGGAGCTCTCATTTTAATACCTTTCACAGCAGGGCTTTAGGAGCAGTAGGATTTTACCCTTCTGGGGCTGTAGACTGACCCTTTTGACTTTCAAAATTCACTTAGCATTTTCAAACAGAAGGAGAGCATTCTGATGCATTCCAAGGGTAAGAGTTCATTCTAGGATTTATGTACAAAGCTGAGCACTTTGAAAGCAAAGATCAATTTTACTAAATTTGAAATAAACTGGAGCCAGTGGCCTGTCTTCACACACTGTTGTAAGCTTTGCAGAGGTCAAAACAAACATACAGGGGTATCACCTTTTGGCCCCACCTAGAAGAATGACTGTAAAGGTGAAGGACCTTTTGGTATTTAAGTTTTCTGATTAATTTTGCTCAATATGTATTTGAGTAGCTTTGACCTAATCTCATGGGAAACCCCAGATCTGGTTTGTCATCAATCTGTATGAAATGAGCTGATTTTCTTTTCATGTTGCCCTCTTTTGAAAGGTGGATGATCACATAGTCATTTACTTGCATTACAAATTGTGGAAGTGTGAGACTGGCCAGATCCTTCTCTGTATCCATCTTTTTTACACAATTCTTCTATGAATTCTTGTTTGGAAAGGCTTCATTTTTTAACCCAGCTATAGAGGTTTTACCCCTGTGAAACTGAATTATAAATTATCATAGAATCATAGAATCATAGAATAGGCTGGGTTGGAAGGGACCTCAGAGATAATCGAGTCCAAACCTTGAACAACTACCACCACAGTCACCAGACCATGGCACTGAGTGCCATATCGAGTCGCTTTTTAAATGTCTCCAGGGACGAAGAGTCCACCACCTCCCCAGGCAGCCCATTCCAATGTCTGATCACCCTTTCCGTGAAAAAATTCTTTCTAATATCCAATCTGAATTTCCCCCGGCACAATTTAAGACCATGGCCTCTTGTCTTACTGAGAGTTGCCTGGGAAAAGAGACCAACCCCCCCCTGGCTCCAACCTCCTTTCAGGGAGTTGGAGAGAGTGATGAGGTCTCCCCTGAGCCTCCTCTTCTCCAGCCTCAACACCCCCAGCTCCCTCAGCCTCTCCTCAGTGGATCTGTGTTCGAGTCCCTTCACCAGCTTGGTTGCCTCCTTTGGACCTGCTCCAGCACCTCAATCTCCTTCTTGAACTGAGGGGCCCAGAACTGGACACAGGACTCAAGCTGTGGCCTCACCAGGGCTGAGCACAGGGGCAGAATCACCTCCTTGGACCTGCTGGTGACGCTGTTCCTGATACAGGCCAGGATGCCATTGGCCTTCTTGGCCACCTGGGCACACTGCTGGCTCATGTTCAGCTTCCTGGCAATCCAGACTCCCAGGTCCCTTTCTGCCACTCTGTGCCCAGCCTGGAGCTCCCCATGGGGTTGTTGTGGCCAAAGCGCAGGACCCGGCACTTGGCCTTGTTGAAGCTCATCCCATTGGGATCAGCCCAACTCTCCAGTCTGTCCAGGTCCCTCTGCAGAGCCCTCCTGCCTTCCAGCTGATCCACACTTCTCCCCAGCTTGGTGTCATCTGCGAATTTGCTGATGATGGATTCAATCCCCTCATCCAAGTCATCAATGAAGATATTGAACAGGACTGGGCCCAGAAACCATTTGACCTACCAAGGGGAGGTCTTTTTCTTAAAGACTTGCTGCTCATTCTTTCCTCTGCTCCCAAGTGTAGATAGAGTTGATCTTGTAAGTGCAGGAGTAGGAATGTTTTGGGAGATTCCTTCTGGCCCCACAATTGTTTTGCAGAAATAATTTGGCTCTGTGAACCAGCAGTCCCCTGATGATGGTGTGCTAGGTCAGTGAAACATTTTAAATTAAGATGTTGAACAGGGATTAAGTCTGAAATGAAATCTTTAAGCATTTTAGGCTGCCTCTGCTTTTGCAGAAAGTTGTGGTACTTTTAGGTTAGCTCTTCTGGTGGCTGAAGTTTTTTTTCTATGCTATCTTTTTCAGAAGGATATTTTGGAGGGTGATGTTATTGTAGGGCTGTCTTACTCTGGATAGAGGGTGACTTATGTTGCTAATGATATTTACTCATTGTCTGGTTTTGGGTCTATGTGTGTTGAATGTATTTTCTTTCAAGCTGCCTTTACACAGACAAGGTAGGAGAATGTGCAGCTGAAGTGGGATTTCTGGAGTGCTTTGAAGGCTCATTATTGAAAAATAAATTGAAAGGCCTCTTTCTGAGTCTCCTTCATGTGTAATTCAGTGAGAATTCAGCCAGAGAAAAGGTTGGACCCTAAGTATTCATAATTTACCACAGCAGCAAGAATAGTGTGAAAGCAATGTGTGAAGTTGGGTTATTAATTGCTTCCCCATTTTAATATGTATTATTGATTTTCATGAAGCAAGAAGAGCTGGGTTCAACTGACCTTACCAGAGGCCATGGGGGGGACCTGAAAGTGGGGAATGCAGGCTGTGTGTTTGAACAGCAAGAATGGAGAAGAAAAACTATCTTAGAAAGGGAAAAGAGTAGTAGAGATTTTGACACTTGAAGAGGATGGCATGAGGCTTGAAGACAAACTAAATGACAAACACTAAGGTGTTT
The DNA here is from genome assembly GCF_036169615.1 of Heliangelus exortis. NCBI lineage: Eukaryota > Metazoa > Chordata > Aves > Apodiformes > Trochilidae > Heliangelus > Heliangelus exortis. The sequence continues at coordinate 195,657,252 of NC_092422.1, forward strand.
CTTTGGGTGATGTAATTGCCTTGATTAATAATGGAAATGATGAATTAAGCTGTAGCTGAATTGCTGTTTCTCCCAGTGACACCTTATCTCTTAAAAAAAAGGTGATGCTCAAGGTATTAGAAGAATGTTTTTCCACTCTTAAGCAGTCAGTTTGCAAGAAATGGACACCAAACTTCAAGAAAGGAGGAGATGTGCCAAAAGATTTAATAGGCAGATGGAAAATGTTTACAGCAGAAAAAATTAGTGGTAGCTTATTTGCTTTCACTGAAAATTGGATTCTTGCTGTATGCCAAAATACTGAATTGAATTTTGGAAAATGTGCAAATAAGCCTTCAGTCATGTTAATAGGATCCTGCTGCATTTGTTCACGTTATGATACCTCAGTTAAATTTTCAACAGTGCCACAAAACTTGTGCTAGAAAACATTTGGCTCTGCAAGCAGTTTCCCTTCAGCCAAAGGAAGAACCAGAAATTTTAAGGGACTTGGATTTGGTTCGAGCCTTGTTATTTTTGGAATTCCTAATAAAGTAAACGTGGGGAAGGGCTGATCTGTCTTAGAAGAGCCGGTTACAGGCTTTAATTAAAAAGGTTTAATTAATCCTTTGACATGTTGCTTGTAGGTGAAGGAGAATCTGCTGTCGTGCAAGATGCTGCTGCACTGCAAGCGGGATGAGCTGCGCAAGCTGTGGATTGAGGGGATTGAGCACAAACATGTCCTGAATTTGCTGGATGAGATAGAGAACATCAAGCAAGTGCCTCAGAAATTGGAGCAGTGCATGGCCAGCAAGGACTATCTCAATGCCACAGACATGCTGGTAAGATGTGGTACCTAGAGCTGGGCCAGGATCTACCAGAAAACAGTTGGTCACCTGCAGGACAGATCTGCCTTCTGTGCTGCTTTTTACCTGCTTAGTTTTTTCTTTTGTCATTTGCTGCTTCCTTGTACTCTTATTTTCCATTTGGTTTGCTTCTGAGCCTTCCTGCCTGCACTTAAGGTCACAGTCTCCCATCTTCTTTGATTGTTTCTCATCAACATATGAAGCAAGTGCCTCAGAAGCTGGAGCAGTGCATGGCCAGCAAGGACTATCTCAATGCCACAGACATGCTGGTAAGATGTGGTACCTAGAGCTGGGCCAGGATCTACCAGAAACAAGTTGGTCAGCTGAGTGCTCACCTGCAGACAGATCTGTCTTCTGTGCTGCTTTTTACCTGCTTAGTTTCTTCTTTTGTCATTTGCTGCTTCCTTGTACTCTTTATTTTCCATTTGGTTTGCTTCTGAGCCTTCCTGCCTGCACCTAAGGTCACAGTCTCCCATGCTCTTTGATTGTTTCTCATCATTCAGAGTTGTCTTTACCTGTTGTCCTGATCCTGATGCTTTCTCTAACAATTTAGTTCTTTACCCATTTAATCTGCACATAGGATTTCCTTCTGCTTTTGCAACCTGGTGCTTTGTAATAAAATGAATTTCCCAGGCACCTGACTATAATATCTTTATCTAATTTTTATGGAAGAAGTTAGCTATTTCTCTCCTGCTTCATTTCCCAAAACACTCTCCCAGCTTGGGTCATTAATCTGAGGAGAAACCATCTTTCACTATTTAGGTGTTTGCCTCTCCTTGTTGTCCTCTGGATATTTTACCAGGACTCTTAATCCTTCTACTTATTTCCAGCTCTTTTTTTTAATCTGTTTTTCCCTCCTTACAAATACTTTTCCTTCCAACTTTCAGCTCTTTTATAAGCATAACTTTCAATTCCAGTCTTGTGGTGGAAGTAGTATCAGGCCAGGTTGGATGGGGCTTGGAGCAACCTGGGCTGGTGGGAGGTGTCCCTGCCCATGTAGGAGGCTTGGAACCAGATGATCTTGAAGGTCCCTTCCAACCAAAACCAGTCTGTGATTCTCTAAACATAATCCTTGTCCTTTCTCTTGTTTCTGAACTTAACAAGAATATGTCCTCACCAGTCTCCAGTCCTTTCTTTACTGGAACTCTTTTCTACCAGTAGTTAAAAATGTTAAAAGAGAGAGATGGTCCTTTCCCTCTCCTCAGTCCTGGCATGTGGAGTCCAGTTTTAGGCTTTCCAGTACAAGGAAGAGATGAAGTGTTGTGAAGGATCACAGAGGTTGTTAAGGGACAGGAGGACCTTCTCTCTATGGAGAGACAGAGATCTGGGACTGATTCCAAGAACAGAATCCTCAGGGTTCTAAATGTATGATGGGAGGGTGCAGAGAAAACAGAGCTGGGCTCAGCAACAGAAGAGGCAATGGGCACAGATTGGAATTTAAGAAATTAGGTCTGAATGGCTTTTCTTTTAATGTAAGGGTGGTTGAACAGGTTGCCTGGAGTGGTTTTGGATTCTCAATCTGTGGAAAAAAATTCAAAACCAGACTGGCTGGACACCTGGACAACTGCCATTAGGGGACCCTGCTTGAACAGGGAGAGGGTTCACATGTTCTGTGGAAGTCCTTTCCAACCTGAAGCTCTCAGGGATGCAAAAATGAAGACAAAAATATATCTGTTCATATTCTTTGTGCTTGCCAGAGAATGCCTTTAAGGAAATATTTTCATTGCTTTCTTCTGTTACTGTTTTTGGAAATTTGCTGTTCTTTTTGTTACTCTTATCTGAGCCTCTTTTTTTTAATAAGTCACTATAAATGGATGAAGAGCTGGAAATTTTAGTGTTGTCATCTCATATTCTAGAGCTCAGCTTCAAATTTTAATTTCCTTCTTTCTGTTTTATTTCATTTTTCATGAACACAAATCTCTAAAACCTACCTTTTCCCTCTCAAACATTTTTCAACTGTTTGTTGTCAGTCTCCTCATCCCTGTCTCTGATGGGGTGTGTAACTCTACCTGGATTTTGGTTCTTGCTGTCACATCCTCTTGTCTGATTTCACTCTGCTGTCACCTTCCTCTTTTCTGGTGCTCACATTCTGCTTTCTACCACACTTGGTGCACTCATCTTTCTATGATTCTTCCTTTCTAAAACCATCTTCCAGGAATTCATCTTATTTTCCTTTGAGTCTCACTGTCTTTTTAGTATGAACTAAACTTTTTAATAACTAACTTTTTAGTATGAAAGGTCTTACACCTTTCCCACAGCATTGTTACTTGTCTGGGATGGGTAATGGATCCATTTCTGTAGTATAATGTGAAGTGCAGTTTCTATGATACTTGATAAAATGTTAGGTTAAACCTATTAAAGTTCCAGAAAACAGATCAGCAAGGCCATGACTTGAGGCAGTGTCTATGAGAAGAATGAAGTCAGGTTTTCCCAAAGGTGGTTTTTTTTAGGTTTTGATTGTAGGAAGTTGGAGTGTGGTGTTAGTGTGGTATTTTCAGTTATGAGAGATGAAGTAGAAGATAAAAATTAAAGATATTTGGTATAGTGAGGGGAAAGCACAGTATTCAGAGTTAGCATCAGTGTCAACTGAAAGGTTAATCAGTTGCTGCTCTATTAATGGACTTTTAAGTTTGTTTGACTTCTTTGATTATGCTTGGTTTTATTTAAATTATTTTCAGAAGGAAATCCATAAAAATAACTAATTTCCTGTCTGGAATACAAGTATAAGAAATAAAATTAAGAATGCTTAGAACTTATCATCTAATGTTTTTTAGAAATGGTTTGTAATCTCAGTTTAGGAAGGAGATTGAGGTGCTGGAGCAGGTCCAAAGGAGGCAACTGGGCTGGGGAAGGGATCCAGCACAGATCCTCTGAGGAGAGGCTGAGGGAGCTGGGGGTGTTGAGGCTGGAGAAGAGGAGGCTCAGGGGAGACCTCATCACTCTCTCCAACTCCCTGAAAGGAGGTTGGAGCCAGGGGGGGGTTGGGCTCTTTTCCCAGGCAACTCTCAGCAAGACAAGAGGGCACAAGAGGTCTCAAGTTGTGCCAGGGGAGGTTTAGGTTGGACATTAGAAAGAATTTCTTTCTGGAGAGGGTGATCAGCCATTGGAATGGGCTGCCCAGGGAAGGGGTGGATTCTCCATCCCTGGAGATATTTCCAAAGAGCCTGGATGTGGCACTCAGTGCCATGGGCTGGGAACTGCAGTGGGAGTGGATCAAGGGTTGGACTTGATGAGCTCTGAGGTCCCTTCCAACCCAGCCAATTCTAGGATTCTATGATTCTATTTTTGATATCTCATTGGTTTGCAATATATTGTGTCTGCAGTTTATACTTCTATACATCCACACCTACCTGTGTGTGTAGGTGAGGCTGCCCAAGGCCAGGAGTGGCACCTAATATTAGATTTCACTAAACCAAGGACTTCTGTAGTACACCATCCTCTTTTTTGTTGGTTGTTTTTATTTCCCAGCATATATTATATTTTCTAAGAAATCAAACGGTAATGACATAAAAAGCAGCTGTTGGATTTTAATTTTTTTTAATATCAGGAATGCAGATAAGCCTCAAGTGAACCCTGAGCACACACTTTCAGCTGTCCATTGAGATTTGCAATTATCATTTGAAGAGAAGTGGACTTGTAATAAAGAAATAGTAACCTGCATTTAGTGACTGCATTTAGAGCTTTTTCATGGACAAAAATCACTATTGGCTCAATGGCTTTTGCCATTTTCTGTTAATACTGCCCCTGCAAGCCTGTTGTAATCACTCACTGCAGGATAATTCCTTTCTCCTTTTATATGATATGAATATCATGTAAAATAATTACTAAACTGCCAGGGATGCTGAGTGGCTATAGATCTGTCCTTTTGTTTCACTCCTCCAAGTAAACAGATGCTCGTGGCTTAGAAAAAAAAAACCCCAGTGATCTGACAAGGAGCTTGTATCCCTCACACTGAAATTGGAGCAGTGATTAATAGTGTTGCCTGTAGCCTTGTGATACATCCAGTTGAAATTAGACCTTTGCAGACACTGTGTTAAGTTGATGCAAGCACTCTAATGACATAATTTCTGGTTGCTGCCTTGCATTTCTGCAGTCTGGTCTTTGTATTCCACTCCCATTAATTGAAGTAATTTTGCCACTGAAGCATGTTTCAGACCTCTGCATTTAAATGGAAATTTTAATTCCCTTATTGTTTGGGGAAGATGGCTGAAGATGGCTTGTTACAGGTTTCATTATCACTCAAAACTCTTCAGCTGCTGGTTCTAATGTGCAATGACTGAGTAAAGCTGGGAAGATTTGTTAATAAAAGAATGGCAGCTTTTCCCAGGAGGATGAACACAATGCAGAGGTATTTTGTGACAGCTTACATTTGTATGAAGTTAAAAATTTTAAGTGGCAGCTTTTTATTTTCTGTATTCATCTAAAGTAGTAGAGATGAGCTTTGAATATTCTGTACTCATCTTCACTTGGGTGAGCAAAGCTGAGATGAACAGATTTGTTCTGTAGCTGCACCTTAGACAGTTTGGGTTCTTTTGAACCTGGTTCCATCCTCCTTTGAATTGTGAGAATTTGGAGAATTGTGTGAATTTGGAGAAATCTAGAGGGTCTGGGAAGAGGTGGAACTCCTGTTTGGGATCAAACACATTTTGGTTATTTGCAGTTTCTGTAGATGCTTTTATTAAAGTATGAATTTGTCAAAGTATACAGAGTTTTAAAAACCTTTCAGTTCCAATAGGCCATGAAACACTTTGAATCTGATTCTTTAGTGTGTGAGTACAGCTCCTTTAGGGTGGGATTGTGTCAGGTAACAACACCATGAAACTACAGAAATATATCCATAGGATAGCAGTGAGGATAATGGCTTTTTCAGTTGGAAGTTTTTTTGTTAGGACAGCAAGAAGGCAAAATTAAGGTGGAAAGGAGGACATATGAAGCCCTATGATTAGTCTGCATTTAAGTTTAACTTTACACTTGTGTAGGAACATAGGTGGATGTGTTTTAGTCATGAGCACCTTGTTCTGGCTTTGTCCAAAAAAATAGGAAGCTAAAGTGGCAGTAATTTGTTTCTCAAGAAGTAGCCCAGGGAATGCTCCTACTTTTCTTTCTTTTTCAAGGGTAAGGATTTCTATTTCAGTTTCCTTAGGTTGGGGATATAATAACATATTTCACCTCCTCTTTCTGAGGTGAATAATAGCATCAGGCTTTGCTCAGAGCTGGCTGCTTTTTGACTGTACATTTGCATTGCTGCCAGTTTGCTCAGCTTCTAGAGTTGAGCCTGTGGCTGTTATTGTTGTTGCATTCAATTAAATGTATTTGGTGTGGCATCCAGCTGTACAGGAGAGGAAATTGGTTTGCAGGTAAATTAGGTTGTTTTCAGTTGTGCTGATGTAGCATAGTTTAAAGCAAGTTCACCACTGGCATCCTTATGATGCATTAAATTGATTTTTGCTCTCAGCTCCATGGACTCTAAGATGAGGATTGGGTTAATTTTTTGAAGAGCATTACTTTGTTTTGAAATCTAACCTTTCTATCAGGGATAGGAGTCTAAATAGAGATGCTGAACAGCTCCATTGTCTGTCTGCCAAAAGATTTGATTTTAAAAATGGGGCTTTTTTTTTAACTACAGGGCTTTACACAATGACTGGGCTGAGAACATAGTCCCAAGTTGAAGATCTTTTAATAAATGGAATGGCTGTGCAAAAATGTCCATAAAACTCCTGAGGCAGTCATAAGAGAGGTGGTACAGGAGAAGGAAATCAGAATTATAGAATGTCAGGGGTGGGAAGGGAGCTCTGGAGATGCCCCAGTCCAACCCCCCTGCCCCAGCAGGATCCCCCTCTGACCACAACCAGACCTCCCCTGATGTTAAGAATATCACCAGGTATTCTAGAAGCACTACAAGAAAAAGCCTCTGGGCAGGACTTACTTGTACATGAAGAGTAAAATAAAATGAGAGGAGGAACAACTGGACTGCAGCAGGACACAATACTGATTTCTCCAAGCATGGTGTGAACCATGTCCTTCACACAAAATCTTCCCCAAAAACCACAGGAATATAGAATGTTTGGGGTGGGAAGAGAGCTCTGGAGATGCCCCAGTGCAACCCCCCTGCCCCAGCAGGATCCCCCAGGGCAGCCCACACAGGAACACATCCAGGGGGGTTTGGAAAGGCTCCAGAGAAGGAGACTCCACAACCTCTCTGGGCAGCCTGGGCCAGGGCTCCCTCAGCCTCACCCTCAACAAGTTTCTCCTGCTCATGCTGAGCTGGAACTTCCTCTCTTCTCCCTTCAACCCATTCTTCCTTGGCCTCTCCCTGGCCACCCCCAAAAAGAGATTGGCCCCTTCCTCTTGCCCCCCACCCCTCAGCTCTTGATGGACATTCAGCAGATCCCCTCTCAGCCTTCTCTTCTCCAGCCTCAACAGCCCTTTAAAGAGAGAAAAGACAGGAAATAAGAGATTTTGGAGAACAGTGGATGAGGACAAGCAGCCTAAGGTGCTGTGTGAAGCAGGAGTCAAATGAGGAGGTTAAAATATTGAAATGTCTCCTCAGGAGCAAAGGGGATATTGCTCTGAGCCCACACCTGCACGTTTGATCTCTTGCTTATGCCATAATCAATGTGTCCTACCCAAGAAGTTTTTCTGCTTTCCTATGCACTTCAGGTAGTTTAACCTCTATGAAGGCTTTGGAGTGATCTTGGCAGAAAACATTGGATGGTTGTTTACTTGGACATCTTGGAGAATTTGAATGTTACTTGAATGTAGCTGCTGCCCCTTGGTTTCCTCAGTATAGTACGAGGAGACTCTTTCAATTAAAAGTATTGTGTAGTGAGCAGACTTCTTAGGCTCTAAATAGTCTGGAAAAATGAAATAAATGAAAATATTGCAACACAGTTCTTGGTATTTATTTTATTTACTATCTGCTGTTCAGCTGGAGCAATGGAAATCAATACAAACAGGTTTTCATTTTGTTTCTGGGTCTCTTTGCAGAGCTGGGATTCAGGTACTGCTGTGAAACAGTTTTGAATTTTGGATTTAATGCCATAGGTGGAAATTAGAGACTTCTATTGCTTTGGGATTCTCTAGAAATGCTTCTATTACAAAGTTTCAATTTTGGCCCTTCCTGAAATTCTTCTGAATTGCAATAATATTTTCCCAATACTTCTCAGTTTTGCCCCAGCTAACATTTTGCCTTGTCTTTGTTGACTTCACTGATTATAAAGAAGCCTTTCAGAAAATGGACTTGAGAAGCTGGGATCTCAAGGATTGTGTCTCATTTCAGGTTACCTACTGAGGTGTGTTTTTATGCTTAAAGGAACTGTTTTCTGTGAGTTTTTAATGATTGTCAAGCTTTGTGATTTGTTGGCTGTATGGATAGGAGGAAAGAAGCAGCTTTGTTCTAATGGAGTTGATGGATGTGTAGGATGTGTTCTGCTGATTCACACATAAGCATGGAAGTCATGGGCTTGTTCTGTCTGCTCATTTATTTGAAATACTAAATCTTTCCCCAGTTGCTAGAATTTATTAGTATTTTTCTGCCTTCAAGAACATTGTAAAACATATTTACTTAAGCTTAGTTGAATACTATGTTCCTGATATGAGAAATATTGGTGCTACCTATTGTTAGAATTTTTCCCACTTCTTTTCTGGATCTTTTGTCTTTTTTTTTATGTCTTTAAATTCTGTTTTCTAATCTCTTTATATTTGAAAATATTCTTGCTAGGCTAGCTTTCAAGACAGAACAACATGGGGACTTTCTTTGCCTTTGAAACACCTTAGATATTTTTTCCCCTCAGTATCCTTATCAATAACTTCATCTCATTCTTTTTACCCTGTAATTTCCATTATCTGAGCCAGTCTATTGCATTAAACTGTCAACACCTGATCCTGCTTCATTTGCATTGACATCTGCTTGACCTCAGCCCCTCTGCTCTTGGTGAATGCACCAACAAGCATTGATATCTCTGGGGTATTATTCTGGGACTCTTTAGCTCTGCTAATAACAACCATTCATTTAAGCTGATGAAAGTTTATTAAATAAGAAAACATGCTGTAATGAGGGTGGACTAGAGGTGTCTTAGCATCTTTTTCTGGTGAAAGGAAGCCACAGCTCCACAACCAGACACTTCTGAATGAAAGGGAGAGGCATCTGCAATGTTTTGATAGATGCTTTTGGGAATGGGCATTTCTGAATATTACATTTAAGCCTTCCTGAATTTAATGTAGATGCAGTAATGAGAAGTTCTTTGCTGAAGGCAACTGCTCCTGCCATTTAATGATGTTTCCTTTCTTGGAAGTGTGCTCTGAACAGCTTCAGAGTTTTGTGGTTGAGTTTACATTTGCTTCCTTTTTAATTCACAAACCTGGTAGTATTTCATACCTCAGGGTTAATATTTCTTTTGCCACGGGTGGTGTTTGTATTTTTAACTTTAAAGGTCTGCTATGGGCTTTATTCTCTGAGCCATTTACATTTGTATCACTTCACCTTGAGTCTGGGAGAGTGAAGAACCATCCAGAGTTAAGTGCTGGTTAGGGAACAGTTAAACAACTTAAAAGTTCACAAGTCCATACAACCTGATGAAATATATCCATGGGCCCTGGAGGAACTGGCTGAAGCTTCTGGGCCACTAGCCATCAGATTTGAGGATTTGGCAGTCTGTAAAAGTTCCCATAAATTGGGAAAGGGGAAATATAACCTCTATTAAAAAGGAGTAAAGAAAACCAAGGGAACTACAAACCAGTCATTCCAGAGAAGTTGTGGCTGCCTCCTCCCTGGAGGTGTTCCAGTCCAGGTTGGATGAGGCTTGGAGCAACCTGGGCTGGATGAGAGGTGTCCCTGCCCGTGCAGGGGGGTTGGAAGGAGATGATCTCTGAAGTCCCTTCTAACCCAAACCATTCTGTGATAATTAAACCCACACTGTAGTGTGAAACAGCTGGGCAGTCCAATAGACTTCCATCCTACCTGTCACTGGTAATAAAAAAAACCTTTGCTTTTCCTAGGAGGGGCAAAAAAAAAGAAAAAAAGACATAAGACTGGATGGGATGGTTGATTTAGAAAGCAAAATTAGGGAGTTTGGCTTGGTGGAATTTGATTATCTGGAAAATAGTCCTCTGCTCTGTGAAGGCATTAAAGAAGAATTGTGTTGCCATCAGATGCACTTTCTTACTCTTGGGCACTGTTCAGTGTGCTGGCTGCTTGTTCTTCCTCTTGGAGCAGTAATGTTGATGGCTGTGCAAGGGGGAGTCCTGGTGTAAGGAGCTGTTTAAAACAAACTAACCCTACAGACAAGAACTAACCCTTTTACTCTGTTCCTCTATGTACATTTCCTCTCTCCCTTCCCCACCAAATGAGCTCTCACTGAGTACTCATGTCAGAATGAGCTGTTTCCTTCCCACCTGGACACTTTTTTTGTGTGTGGAGCTCAGAATCTTTTAAACTTGTCCCTCCTTCTGCACCAGTCCCCCCCTTTCTGCATCGTTTGCTCAGCATATCCATTTGTCTCAAGAAAGGGAGTCACCTCAGCTCTTTGGAAAATATTGCAAAGGAATCATCATCTTCAGTTTCCTTTCTGCAGTAGCTCTTTGTTTGCTTCTAGCTGGTTAATTCTCACAAGATTGTTTAAAGGTGAACAAAATCAGCAGCAATTTCTTCCATCATAATATCCACTATGTTCATCAACAGCACAGTTCATCATCAGTGTTTCACAGCTTCTCATTAAGCCTCACCTCCTGTGTGCATTTTCTTTTTCCTGTTATTAAGGGGAAGAAGGCAGTGACAATCAGGGATTTTTACCTCTGATCTGTGTGATTTTCAGAATTTCCATACTTTTCAGCTAAAGGCTCCCTGTTTTGGGACCACCTGGGTGTTTTTAAAGGTCAAGGTCATCTCAACAGGTCATGTTCACTGCTTGCTTTGGGTACACACTGTGCTTGAACCCTGATCTGTGGCAGTTTGGTAGCAGATAATTCCCCATCTTCAGATTTGGATGACAGTTTTCCATGTGTCCCATTATTTGGACATCCCACTCAAAGCAGGTAAGTTTTCAGCTTCATCTTCATTCACTTTGCAGCCAAAATAGTGGGAAAATAGTGAGCCTGAAATACAGGCTTTCTTGACAAGCCTTAATCAAGCTTCTAATTAAAAAAAAAATAGGAATGCAGTTTTGTCCTGGTTTGGGCCAGGAGAAAGGGGATTTTCTGTCTTGTGCTTTTGCTTTCAGCTCAGTCTCTTGTCAGGAGCTGCACTTGCTGAAATTCACAGCAAGTTTCTCAGGCAGTGGCTGCTGCTGGGACTGAGCCCACTCCATGGTTATAGTTACTGCTGGAGAATGGGCTGCAGAGCCAAGGAACATTTTGCCCTCTGGAAGGAATAAAGAGGTCCCACCTGCAGCCCTCCTGTGGGGAGGAATGGACAAGATAGATGCCAGAATTGACCAAACAGAGTATTCCATCCCCTACACCTCATACTCAATATAATTTGAGGGATCATGAGGGCTTCCAGCATCCAGCTTCCTGCCTCCTGCCCTTCCTGCCTTTCCTGCCTTCCTTCACCCGTTCCCTCTTTGCTTCAGCATCCTGGGAGGATTCCATCCCTTCCTCTGCCTCTGCTCCTGATCCATCCCAGCCTGAATCTGTGTGTTCCTGCCTCCAGCTCCCAGCTGCTCCTGACCCCAGGATTCCAGCCTGGAGTTTCCCAGGGCTGCCCTGCAGCCTCAGTGGGGATGGGAGAGTTACTGGGGGAAGGTGGGGAGGAACATGGGACAAATTTTCCTGTAGATTTGTATAGATTTAGTCATTTTTCCTATTTCTCATTCCTGTTCCATTCAAGCTGTGTAGTTTAGTTCCCAACCCATCAGTCTCTCTCCCTTATTCTCTCTCCTTTCTTTATCAGGGAGGAGAGAGAGATTAATAGACAGCATCTGGCACTTGGTTTAATTGCCAGGGCAGTGTTAAACCCTGACAAGTTTAAAACCAGCCTTAGTCTGTTACACATTATGTGTTTCCTGCACTGGAGGCTCGAAACAGGCAACAGCCTCCTGCTTTTTGGATGTTGGCTGGTAAAGGGATGGGTACATCTTGTCCTACAAGTGAAAGCTGAGAGAAGGGGGGACTGCTCAGCTGGGAGAAGTTTCAAGAGGGATCCTCACAGTGTCTGTGAATACCTGAAGAGAGGGTGCAGAGTTGGAGCCAGGCTCTGTTTGGTGCTCAGTGGTGGGACCAGAGGCACTGGGCTCAAACTGAAACCCAGGAGGTTCACTCTGGAAATCAAGGAGTGTTTTTTTTCCTGTGAGGGTAACTGGGTGCCCAGGGAAGTTGTGATTTTTGGAGATCCTTAGAAGCCATCTGGGATACTGGCCCTGCTTGGACCAGGAAGCTGGACCTCATGATCTCCAGAGGTCTTTAGCAAGCTGTAATCATTCTGTAATCAAAGAATCATAGAATGGTTGGAAGGGACCTTAAATATCCTCACGTTCCAACCCCTCTGCATGGGCAGGGACACCTCCCACCAGCCCAGGGTGCTCCAAGCCCCATCCAACCTGACCTGAGACACTTTCAGGGATGGGGCAGCCACAGCTTCTTTGGGTAACCTGTTGTATCTCACCATCCTCACAGTGAAGAATCCCTCCTAATGTCCAATCTAAATCCCCCCCTCTTCCAGTTCAAAGCCATTACCCCTTGTCCTCTTGCTTATGTGCCCTTGTCCAAAGTTTCTCCTCAGTTTTCTTGGAGCCTCTTCAGGTACTGGAGGGCCACTACAAGATGTCCCTGGAGCCTCCTCCAGGCTGAACAACCCCAGCTCTCTCAGCCTGTGATTCTTCTGTGATTCTCTGCATCATCCAGGGAAAAATAGAGGAATTTTGCAGACAAAACAGCCTTGGATTTGGAAACTTAACTTGTTGCAAGTGAACACAGACTTCTGATTTGAGTTTCAAGGTGGAAAGAAAAGAGAACACAACCAAGAATCATGTAAATAAAAATGTTTTCTCACTCCTCTGGTGCAACCCAAGTCCAACACCTTTATTTCCCTCTCTTTTCTCAACTAATTTTTTCCCTGGTTTATGCTTTATCTGTCACAGTTCCTCTGAGATGATGGGTGGGACAGAAAGTCATTGTCATCTGTAGGGGTGTCTGTCTGCTGTCCTTCTGGGTGTTGGTTTCTTCAGATTTTGATTCTGCAGATTTTTTGCTCTGATTGAGTTGCCCACAAGCTGCAGTCCCTTGGAGGGTGTCCTTGCTCCAGCATGGGTCACCACAATGCCACAATCCCTCAGAGCTGTCCCTCCAAGAGTGTCTCCTACCACTTGCAGCTGCTGATTTCTTGCAATAGATTGGTACAGGAGTCACTCCAAACCAAAAAGAGCCACTGGAAAATTCCCTCTCATGTCTCAATCATCCTTTAGGTACATTTGTGATGTTAGAAGGTTGGGGAGGATCACTTCTCTAATACATCACCTGCACTTAAATTTATTAAATTTATTAAATTTATTAAATTTATTAAATTTATTAAATTTATTCAATTTATTCAATTTATTCAATTTATTCAATTTATTCAATTTATTCAATTTATTAAATTTAATTAATTTTATTAAATTTATTAAATTTATTCCATGTAAAATTCTTTGGACCCAGAGCATCCAGCAGGTGTTCTGCCTCTGCCTGTTGCACAAACCCAACTCTTGGAGCATGGTTGAGGTTCTTCACAGGAATGTGTTCCTGTTTCTTCAGCAGACTTTTCGGGTGAGATCTTTGTCTCAGGAAAGTCAGGTACAAATTGAATTGGGTGCACTGCTTGTTTAGATCTGGCTCCACACATTTCTGCTGTTTTGTTAGTAATTTTCCTTCCCTGTAGCTTTTGAAAGCCAGTCCCTTGTAAAAGGAGGAGATCAATTCTGTTTTTAAATGTCAGCATTGTCTTTATTCACCCAGCAAGGCAGCTGAAACTTTCTAGTTTGCTGCTGTTTATTTGCTGTTTTATTCAGAGGGTTCAGCTTTTCCCCTTTTTTCATACTGCATTCCTGTATGATTTGTCTTTTTTTCTTCAAATTGTGGCCTACTGCACTGTTTTCTTTTAACCTTTCTCAGTTGTTTGTTCATGTTTTCATTTCTGTTGTCTGGAATCAGAACAGGCTGGCATCCCAGATGGAATAATTTGGTTTTGTAGCTTGGACAACCATTATTTTGGGGCTTTTTTGTTTGTTTGTTCTCCCCTGAAGAAGCACCTAGTTAAAAGCTTTCATTTTATCTCTGCTCTTAGATTTACAGGACTATGGAGTTCTATAGTAATAATAATAATAAAATTCCTCTCTTATTTAGGATTTTGGAAAATCAAAGTAATGTTGAAAAACCTTTTAAAGGAATGTGCAAGTTTAGCTGGAAGCAAATTGCAAAACTTTGGCCAAGGTCAGGAAAGAAAGAAGAATTTTAACAAATATCTTGCAACTTCTCCAGGCTCTGGTTTGTTGGCAAAATGCTTTATTCAAAACATTTCAAATTGGATGTAATGATAGGCAAATGTTTAGCTACATGGTCTTTTGAAGGCAATTAAAATTTCCTGTAAAGTGTCTGTGACCTTTAAAAGAGCTGCATAATGGCTCTGGTGCCATGGTTATTTTCTATAAACTTATGAGCTTTTGGCTCAAACACAGCTCTTTTTTTCAGGTTTATTTCATTGATCCTTTTTTTTCTAAATGGCCATTTTGTAGGTAATAATAATTACAATGAGTAGAAATAGATGAGATTTTAACATCAAAAGTGACTTAGGTTATCAAAGTCAAATTCTTTTGTAATCCAGGGCAATATTTTAATTATTATTTAACTAAACATAGTTATTTCTTGTTTTTTGAAGTGTGGTTTTCAATTGGAGAGACAGATTTTTTCAGAATTGAAAAAACAATGATTGTTTAATTTTTTTTAATTATTTGCTTATGGAAAATCAGCTTTTTAAAGAATGCCAAACTGTTGATTCACCTTTCAGCTATTTTTCCTTGCTGTAGCTCCTCTCTGCACCTCAACCCCTTCTAAAAGAAAAATATTGAGGATCTCTCACCTCTGATTATCTTTGTGTCCAGGTATTCACACACAATTCCACTCCATACCCAAACTTCCACTCTCAGAAAAGAACCCACCACCTTATTTTAATTTTATTTTCATTTAACCAAACCAGGTGTAAGAAAGAGGCTGGAAGGACCTTGAAAGTGCTTTTTTTGGACCAGGGAACCTCTCATAGTTCTCTTCTGCAGGTCTAATATTCAGATTGCCTGGAAAAGGCATTTCCAGGCAATGAAAATTCTGCTCCATTCTCAGTCTTAACCAGAGTCTTGTAGTGATAACTCTTCCCCTCTGCAGACAGTTCTCCATCTATTAGACCTTTCATTTCTATGAACAGGACACAGTAGGTCATAGGAGCATTAAAACCAGGAAAACACTTACAAAGTGCAGCCTAAAAGAAAAGAAAGGGGAGAAAAATCTTCTGAAATGTGATACTCCTTGTCACAGTTTAACACTGGCTCAGCAATTAAACCAAGTACCAGATGCTGTCTGTTAATCCCCCTCCCCTCCCTGATAAAGAAAGGAGAGAGAATAAGGGAGAGAGACTGATGGGTTGGGAACTAAACTACACAGCTTGAATGGAACAGGAATGAGAAATAGGAAAAATGACTAAATCTCTACAAATCTACAGGAAAATGGATCCCAGGTTCCTCCCCCCTTTCCCCCAAGAACTCTCCCATCCCCACTGAGGCTGCAGGGCAGCCCTGGGAAAGTCCAGGCTGGAATCCTGGGCTCAGGAGCAGTTGGGAGCTGGAGGCAGGAACACACAGATTCAGGCTGGGATGGATCAGGAGCAGAGGCAGAGGAAGGGATGGAATCCTCCCAGGATGCTGAAGCAAAGAGGGAGAGGGGAAGAAGGGGAAGCAGGAAGGGCTTTGACCCTGGTGATCAAGGGTTGGACTTGATGATCTCTGAGGTCCCTTCCATCCCAGCCAATTCTAGGATTCTATGATTCCAACTACAGAGTTGTTTAATTTCCCTCCACTGCTTCTTTTGAAGTGAATGTTCAAAACACTGCTGGCAAACTAAAGAAACCATAAATCCCAAACTTGCTCTAATGTTCTGAGAAGATTAAAACTGATGTGGAAATGTTGTAGCTTGTAAGATATTCTCATCTTAATTGCTCCAAGTAATAAAATTAAAATCCTAATAAGTGATACAGATAACTAGAAGTGAAGGGCTTCTGCCTGTCTGAGGACTCCAGATAACTTTATAATAAATGAATGGATAATTAATGGGTGCCATTTAAATACAACATCCCTATTTTTTAAAAAAGAGGGAAGGAGGCAGTTTCCTTTTAAAATGAAAAAAACTTTTTCTCTTTAGAAATGGTGCTAGCAATATAAATACAGTCAACCTTCAACACTTGGGTTTCATTCCAGATTGCACCTTCCTCTTGATTTGTACTTTAAACAGGGAAGCAGCATCCACAATAAGAAGTAGGAAACAAAAAATAAGTTTTCTCCTATATAAAGTTTCACTAACTGGAGAAATCATGACTTTTTTTTTTTTTCTTTTTTTTTTTTTTTTCTTTTTTTTTTTTCTTTTTTTTTTTTTCAGGCAGTATTTGTGTTGCATTCTGACCTGTTAATGCTTTGTGTAGCTTATCACCCACTCATCCAGCTCCTTTTGCATGTCAGGGTTTGAAATGAGAAAAGGTTAAGGGAAAGGAGTTGGAATGATAGCCCCAAGCTGAATGAGTTGATGACACAACAGTAAATAAATCTCTGACCTTCCAAGTTGAAAACATTTTAATCATACATTTGGGTCTCTTCCACAATTCAAGTGATGGTGTGTTAGGAGCTGAGTGGGAACATAAAATTCTGGTCTTGATGTTAAATTTTACCAATGATTGACATAGTCCCTGTTTTTTTTTCACTTTTAAAAGTCTTTATTTTTAGTCTTGCTGTCAGTGCTCACCTTTTTTTTGCACTCCACGTGGCACTGGCTGTGCTCACTCTTCCTCTGGATAGTTGACCATCCCAGAAGGATACTTGGACTTCAAATAAAACCAATTGGAAACCACTTCTTGTCTTCCCAAGTAGTCCACAGAGCTGGTGTCATTATTCCTGCTCTCACTACTCACTGTTTGCTTCCCTTTCTTTTCCATCCCCCTCTGTAACTCTTTATCTCCCTTCTTCTGGAGAACAAAGCCATGATGATGACAATGTGGTTATTTCCTGGAAATGACTTTTAGGAACTGATCTTTCCCAGGATAGTAGGAATGAAACAGAAGCCTGTCAAGGTTTTTCTCCTAACAGAAATCAATTTAGATCTGCCTGCAGTGTATTTTTGATTTTGTTCATTCTTTGCAGGCTTTGTATCATTTTAGCTGCTTATGCTGCTGTTTTGCAGTCAGTTATCCAGCACACAAAAGACCAATTGTTCTGAAATATCATCTGGGCTCTTTATGAATAAACAATCATAAACAAGCTGCTTTAAAACTTGCTTGTTGCCAGGACTTCAAATCATTTTCCTATAAGTAAAAATTACAGAAGGAAAAAATGCTTGGTTTGGTTTTTAATGTGGTATTCCAATTATTGCCACCTAAACCTCTTGGAGACTTTACCTTGACTTCCATGACCTTGGATTGAACCTTTAGCTATTTTCCAGACCCAAAGTGTTCTGAACATGAAAGCTTTGCACTTCCACTTTGTCTTGATAATTGGTGGTAATGGGAAATGAAATGCTGGAGAAGAAATGGGTGGTTAAGTGAGAATTTACTGGAGTGGGGATGCCTTAAGTTGAAAAGCTCTGAGAGTGCATAATGATGGAACTTGGCTGTGTTATTTACCTGTGGAGTTTAATCAGTGGGAAAGTGGCATTTATCAAGGATATAACTTCCAGCTTATCAGACTGCAAATATGATGTGTCAGACCATTAAAAAAACCCAAACACCACCCCCCAAAAAAAAAGAAAAAAAAAAAAAAGGCAGCTTTTTTGAGAAGAAAGTGCAGTGCCTGACAATGTGGGGTTTTTGGTCTTGTTGGTTCTTTGTTTGGTTGTTTTTTTATTTAAAGTACAGTAAATGATTGACTGCTCCATATGCTTCTTAAGACATGCCTGGGAGCTGTATGTGAGACTTAATAATGAATTTTGAGAATAACTCTTTAGGAACTTAGAAGATAAAACCAGGCTGAGTTATCAGACTGGAAAGCTTTAAATTTTCGTTGCTTTTAGTTAATAGTTTTCCTGAATGTCTTGGAACTTTTTTTTTTAATGTCATTTTCCTACTTGCTTCTTCCAGTTCTTCCCTCACTGCATTTTCATCTCTCAGTTTCTCAGTTTGACAAATGTTGTTCCTGCTCTTGTTCTTGATTTGGTGAAATTGCTGACAGCTTTCAGGGCAGGGTTGAATGCCTACAACTACTCTGAAGTGACTTGGGAGGGGGTTAAAGTGTCTTTGGAATTGGGAAACTTGGGGGATGTCTCTACCTTCCAAAGGAAGAAGAGAAAAATTAGCACTTCCACTTCTGCTGAAAGTTTCCAAGCTGTGTCTGCATGGCTGCTGAGCCTTCTCTATTTGTATGTACTCTGCCAAGCTTTTTGGGGAGCAGCAAATCCTGGCTTGTGCTTCATAGAATCATAGAATTGGCTGGGTTGGAAGGGACCTCAGAGCTCATCAAGTCCAACCCTTGATCCACTCCCACTGCAGTTCCCAGCCCATGGCACTGAGTGCCACATCCAGGCTCTTTGGAAATATCTCCAGGGATGGAGAATCCACCCCTTCCCTGGGCAGCCCATTCCAATCTCTGATCACCCTCTCCAGAAAGAAATTCTTTCTAATGTCCAACCTAAACCTCCCCTGGCACAACTTGAGACCTCTTGTGCCCTCTTGTCTTGCTGAGAGTTGCCTGGGAAAAGAGCCCAACCCCCCCCTGGCTCCAACCTCCTTTCAGGGAGTTGGAGAGAGTGATGAGGTCTCCCCTGAGCCTCCTCTTCTCCAGCCTCAACACCCCCAGCTCCCTCAGCCTCTCCTCAGAGGATCTGTGCTGGATCCCTTCCCCAGCCCAGTTGCCTCCTTTGGACCTGCTCCAGCACCTCAATCTCCTTCCTGAGCTGAGGGGCCCAGAACTGGACACAGGACTCAAGCTGTGGCCTCCCCAGAGCTGAGCACAGGGGCAGAATCCCTTCCCTGGACCTGCTGGCCACGCTGTTCCTGAGCCAGCCCAGGATGCCATTGGCCTTCTTGGCTACCTGGGCAGCCAACCCATCTGTGGGTTTGGGTTGTGTTATGGCCAGGGTTCCATAATTGTTCACAAATAGGTACTGAGAGGATGGACAGAGCTTTGTGTCAGATGATAGGAACCCATAAATGCTGTTGAAGTTGCTGAAAACTGCTCTCATCAGCCAGGCAGAGAAAAGAATTCTATAGTTAGGAACTTCTTGGCAAAAATTTTCAGGGGGAAGGACAAAGTGAAGCTTCCTCTTAGAAACTGCTCATAATTTAAAAAGCCTGGCTGCCCCTAAGCTGTTTTGGGGTCATTCTTGACTTGGAGGAAAGCAAAATAATGTATTCTTGATAGATATTCCTTCAGTATATTTACTGTTTACTGGTAGTAAGGGACCAGACCTTAGCTTGGCTGGCTGCTTCCTGTATCTCTTTGCTTTTCATTTTTAATGTTTAGCTGACAGGTTTACTATGAACTTAAATCCTGAAGTGCAAGCAAATGTCTTATTTCACTAATACTGCCTTCAATTATTAGGGAATGATTTCCCCCCCTTCACCCCCTGTTTGGAATCTGTGCTTATCTGTGCAAAAACATGCTGAGCTATTTCTAGTTTCTTACAAGAGCAGCACTGAGATTTTGGATGAGAGGGATGCCTTTGGGTTTGGATTTTTTTTTTTTTTTCCTAGTAAATGTGGAAGTGCTGTGTTAAATAGGAGAGGGGTGCAGATTGATAGTGTTGCTTTTATGCATGGATTTGGAATGAGGTTCCTCAGCCAAGTGCCCACTGGATCTCAGCTGATCCCTCCTGAAGTGCATCAGGAAATATTTTACCTCTGTCCTGTTAGTTACTGCATCTATAGATCTCTGTCTGTTTCTCTGTTGCTTCTATAAAGTTATTTTTCTTTATTTGAGCCATAATGTTCAAACATGAAAAAAACCCCACACTCTTTAGAGGTCAAAAGTACTTTTGAACTAGCAGTAGCTTTCATGGATCTGATGACTGTGTTTGTTTAAAGTGTGTAGCTGCATGATACAGCAGCTCTGTAGGCTGGAAGATGAGGCTTCCAAAGCTTTTTCAAGTGACATCACTTGAGGCAAATAAAATTTAAGTCTGTTTCTGCCTGTTTATAGAATTGGGAATAATGGTTGTTTGTGTTTCTGTGATGAGAAGAAGGCAATCAAACATCATTGTCAGTACAATTTTCTACCACTTCTCTGCTTGCTAATCCTCCCTTTTTGTGATAAACTTTGATTTTTATTTAACTCTGTGTTTTAACTAACTTGTTTTATGCATCTCCTCAAAATATTTGAAGACTGTTAAATCTGAGTTGTTTGGTTATTGGACTCCTTTCATATAATGAGTTTTTCTTTCTTGCAGGAATGAAAATATAGAAATACCACTTCAATATTTTCTGCTTTCAAGGGGTTTATGGATAAAATCCTCATTTTATTCAGACGTTCCCCTCATCAAAATCCTGCGAGGTGAACGAATTGACCTTGAAAAGTCCTCTCATGTGTTCTCCTTCCAGGTCTCAGCTGTGGATTCCTTGGAAGGTCCCCTTCTTCAGGTGGAGGGACTGAGTGATCTGAGGCTGGAGCTCCACAGCAAGAAGATGAACATGCACTTGGTGCTGATTGATGAGTTGCACCGTCACCTTTACATCAGGTCTACTAACAGAGTAGGGCAACGCAGCAAGGAGAAAGGGAGAATAAGGTGGGTTTCCTGGGATGCTGAAGGCAACAGGTCTGGGAGAAAAGAGGATAACTTTTTCCCTTTCAAAACTACAAAACTTTCTTGGGACACTGCCATCAACTTTTACACCTCACCCTTTGATTTTTTGGCAAGCAAATTTCTCCTGCTTATGGCTGGAAAGCAGCAAAACTCCAAATATGTTGATGCACCTTCAAGCCTGTGAGCAGTCTGTTCTTCTTCTTGCACCTTGGCTTAGTGATTCTGCTGTTTTTTTGCTGCCTCCCCCAGAATTATGATGAGGTTAATGCCTTCTAGGGGTCTTTTCATTCTCTGATGCATATCCCTTTCCTGAAAATGCCATGTGGGTGAGACTCTGGGGAAAAAAAAACACAGGGAAAAATTGCTCATCTTGTCTAGCAAACATCCAAGGGTTTTAAAAGACATCCAGCTAACCATAAGGTGATTAACAGAGGTCACAATAATTAAGTGCCTGAGTGTCTTGGCTGTGTTGTGTTTGTAAGGTGTGTTAGAGATGTTTAAAAACTTCTTAACTTGTTGGTGCCTCTGATCAGTGGAAACTTAGCTTAAGGAGAGGTTCCTGGCTGTTTTTTCCTAATTTTGTGAATTTTGAGGGCATTAGAGTTGGGAGGGAAGGAAGATAGCAGCTGGAAAAGGGAGACAATATTGGAAGATAACTTCTGTAGAGTAGGGGAGGTTATAAACAGGGGTGAGGAGCCAGCACGTAATAAAGATGCAGAGAAAAGATAAATTGGCATTTTAGTATGAGAAGGAAGTAAAAATGCTTACCAAAAATAAGAGGAGAGATAGTAAGTTACATTAAATGAGTTTAAGAAATAAAGGATTTATTGAAGTTGAAGTTTCTAGAAAGGAGAGTTGCTAGCAAGTCATCAGTTGCTTCCTTACTCATCTTGTTAATTAAAAAATAGACAAAGCTTTGGTCTACCCAGACTATGCAGCTGTTAATTAACTGCAGTTTTGGATGACAACTACAGGGTCCTTTATTTTGGTTTTCTGTTTTTTTTTCCACATTCCCTGCTGCCTATCACTGATGCTTAATGACATGAACTCCTGCAACAAGGACACTCTTGTGGCTTTGTTTTAGTGTCTTGCCCTAGGCTGGCAGTTGACCAGGATGCAGTAATATTTGTAATTATTTCTTGGTTTGATTTTAAATGTGTTCTTTCTAATGCTGTGAAGCTGCAATGCATAGGTAATATTTGTAGGTATGATACTGTAGGTGTGTAGGGAGTAGCTTAGCCCTTTTATTTGAGGTTTCTTTAAGTATTTTGGCCCTAAAGGGATATTCTAAACTCCATTATTGGAGCCTTCTTTACTAATTTGTCTTAAAACTGATTTCTTGCTTGTGTTCTTCCTGCCTTGCATTATGCAGCTGGGGCAGCACTGACACAGTTTTGGCAAATAATATCATAAATTTATTATGAAAATAACCAAATAGAAAGTCTTTCTGAGGAAGAAGGTTCATTTGGAGAAGGATGGATGTTGGCTTGACCAGAACAGGAGTTTGAAGGGGAGGAAAAAGAGCATGGAGGTTTCTGGTGGGAACTAGAAAAGCTTAAAGGGTCAATTAGTTGACAGAAGCCATGGGAATGGGACCATCTCTTCCCAATATGTAGTTTGCCAGAAAGATCTTTACAATTCCTTGTTAATTTATCATTTTGTTAGCAGTAGTTAATTGTGCTGGAGGTGAATGTGTCTTTTGGGAAATAACCACATGCTATGGCAAGCTCCAGCTGTGCCTGTGTCAGGATTGTGTTGCCATGAAGAGGCAGACAAGTCTAGAGTGCTGTCAAATTCAGAGCACTGAACCCCTTGGGGGATACCAAATCTTGCCTTTGATATGAGAGTATTTCCTCATCATTGCTTTTTTTGGCTTTTTCCCTTTCCCCTCATATGCACACCCACTCATTCATCTGTGAACTTGTCCTGAAGTAAAGGTTTTGTAAACCTCTTGTATCAAAACTGTGTCTTAGATACCTGTTGCTTAGGCTTACAAATTTTAGAAATAAATTTATCATTTGTTGTGAACCAACACTGCAAATAATAAACTGTTTGCTTTAATTCTTTCCCCTCCCACAGTTCACTTGTGAAAGATGCCTCTCCTGTGCCTCTTATGGATGTTACCAACCTGTCTACACCTCGAAAATTCCTTGAGACTTCCCAGTTTGGGACACCTGGAAGCACCAGCTGTGAGTATTTAAATCACATCCATTCCTCACAGAATTAATTTGGAGGTTTTCAGCTCATGTTACAGGACTCCTCCCCTCCTTGTGAGTGGTTGCTGATGGGAGATCCTGAGACAAGAAGTGATGTGTGCAATGTCCTGAACTGACTGAGCTGTATATTCAGGGGAGAACTTGGCCATATCTGTATTTTCCTTTTGGAAAATTTTCCTTGTGCCCCCTTCTCTCCCCCCATCTCTTTCAATTAAATATACTCAGTTTTCTGGATGTGTTCTGATCCTGAATCTTGTCCTTGGGATCTTGGGCAGAAGTGCTATTTCTAGTCAGTTCATTTTCCATGGAAGTTTTTCCTGTATTATTTAGGTGTGTGTAGGCAGGTATGTGTAGATGTGGAAGAGTTTTTTTTTGTTTTTTTGGTTTTTTTTCCTCAGTGTTGGAGCCAAAAAGTCAAAGCTTTTCCTTGTGGGAAATTTTTCTAAGTGTCTGTCAATACATAGGAATAATCTTTGTGTCTATTACTACAACAAACACTGAACAAAGCTCAGTTTCATTGGTGCTTTTGTATGAGGCTTGGAAAGTGCTTCACAGCTGGAGCATTAATCCTGGTATTGTTTCAGTAGATTAGTAAATCAGGTTATTAAATAGTTTAACAATTTGTTAGCAAGTGTGAGTAATACAGAAGTGACCTTCTTATCTCCCCTACTTT
This sequence comes from Heliangelus exortis, assembly GCF_036169615.1. Lineage (NCBI taxonomy): Eukaryota > Metazoa > Chordata > Aves > Apodiformes > Trochilidae > Heliangelus > Heliangelus exortis. The sequence goes on from NC_092422.1 coordinate 195,680,930, forward strand.
TCAAAAATGGACTGGTTCAGCATTTCTCAAATGCAGAGAGTGTTTCCTTCTCATCACTGTTACTACTTTTGTCCCTATTTGTGTCTGCTTCTTTCTGGTTTGTCTTGTCATACTTGGCTCCTAGTCTCTTTTGTTTAATCTTTCTTACCTTTTGTCCTTGTAGGGTTCTTTTTTTTTTTTTACTGAGCCTTGCTCCTGTGGTCTCTCAGAACCTGAGGCTGTATATCCACATTGTGGAGGTTTGTGAGGAGTCACCAGTGCAAACTTTCAGAGCTGGAAACTCTGGGTTGGTGGTAAAAACTCTGGGGCTGAAAAAAAAAATACTTTAAACATTCTTGTTCTTCCCTGTGATCAGTGAGAAGTCCAGTAGCTTTCTCACTAAAGATAACGTGACCTAGGGGAGGGAGGAAATAAACCACAAGAAGTTGTACTTCAGTCTCACTATTGTAAATGGAAACCTTCTTCCTTTTCAGTGAGTTACCTATGCAGGGTCTGCAATTATTTTTCCATCTGAAATATTGGTCCTCTGTATGGTAAAGAAAAAAAAAAAAAAACAAGTGTGAAGTTATAGAGCTGGCAGGCATCTCCCATCAGGCTTTATACTGGGCAGCAGACAGCAGGAGATACTCCTCCTGAAGACTGTAATTCCTATCTTCCTTTCAGTACCTTTAGTGTCTTCCTTTGTTTTTTTTATTACTATTGTAATATGCACCTTAAATTTGCTTTGAAATGGATTTTTGAGACTTCTGTCACCTTTGAAGACTTACAGAGCCTACCCAATCATTGCTGCATCTGCTGAGATGAAGAGGTTTGTTATTATCCAAAGCTGGCCAAGAATTTTTTTTTTCTCCCCAGCTGTAAATCTGTCTGTAAAGATAAATGCATTTTTAGTGTTTGTGACTGGCTTGTGATTCTATCTGTTAAGTAAAGTTCTAGGGCACCCTGCTTTTTCAGAACCCCTGGTTTCATGATCTCTGACTCTAGTGTTCCTACTTCTGTACTTTCCTTCTCCTTGAGCAGAGTCCAGTTCATGTTCACTAAGCTGATGTTCAGTTTATAATTTTTGTGCTGAACTGACTCTGGGCACCCACGAGTCTTTCCCACCAGGATTATGGCTTTAGATGATGGAAAGATCATATAGGAATAAATTGTCACCCTGTACATGGGCTCACAGTCATTGGCTACAGAAGTCTTCTGAGGAGCAGAATCCAAAATGACCCAACTTCAGTTTTGAGGTGATGTAACTTCTTATCTGGCTGCAATTTGAGCCAAATCTAGCTTCCAGTTTTTGATAAAACTTCTCTAGAATGAGCTGAAAGTCAACCTGGGCTATCTATGGGGACATTTATCAACTTTCCTAAGATAATTTCTACAAAGCATGAGTGTGCTTTCTGTAAGTTAAGCAGGCAAACCAACCTATAAAGGATGTCCCTTCTCTAAGGAAAATACTTAGTTTGATTCCATTTTTTTGGCAGAGGTGAGGCCAAGACTTTTTCACCATCTTTTCCTTCCATGAAATAGGGGTACCAAATCTTACCCTACTGGTTCCAGCTAGACCAGGGAGGTTTGGGATTTGCTTACCTGGGCCATTCAGACATTTCTTACACAAGTAGTGAGGCTGTGTTTTCAAATAAAAAAGGCTGTTAAGTTATTCCTATTTTTCTTTTTGGTGGTTTACCCCCCTGACAGTATTCCAGGCAATGTTTGCATGTGTAAGAGAAAAAAGTGTGTTATTAATTATCTCTGGTAACAAGTGATACTAGCACTCCCAGAACATCACTAGGTAATGGTTTTCTGGCTCCTTTGAGACTTCTAAAAATCACTAAGTTCCAGTTTCTTTTGCTTGATGCAGTGTTGATTGAGTATAAAATCACTTGTCCTAACATATTTATTTCCTAATATTTATTTCCTAATATTTATTTCCTAATATTTATTTCCTAATATTTATTTCCTAATATTTATTTCCTAATATTTATTTCCTAATATTTATTTCCTAATATTTATTTCCTAATATTTTATTTTCCTAATATTTATTTCCTAATATTTATTTCCTAATATTTATTTCATGCCATATTTGAATGAAGGTTCTAGGGTACAAACCACAGCAGTGGTCTCCAAGAACTAAGACACAAACCAACATCCTTCCTGTCACTCCAGGTGCCTGAACACAACTCTGGTGGGTCAGGATAGATCAGTTGAGAATCTGCCTTAAAAGTCTCATTTCTGCAGATTGATTCTTTCTCATCAAGCCCAAGACACCAGAAAATGTCTGAGCTGGCTCCTCATTTCATTCTCTACCATTCAGTAAAGTGCTGGGCAAGTGTCCATCAGCCTGGGGAAGATGTTGGGTACAACAGAAAACATTTGGTCAGCATGAAATACTCATGTGGTTTTGCTTCAAGTGCACAGTGTACTTTATGTATATTTTTTCCACATAATTTTATTTCCACGTAGCCTTTTCCAGGACTCCAGAACTACCAGAGAATTTTACCCTTCTGAGCATGCATAACAAAAGCTGTTTCTGCCTTTAGTCATTTATGTTCTTTGGCTTTTTATTGATGAAACAAAGTGGTTGTGCATATTAATGCAAGTCATCAGCAAGCACTGACTCATTCAGTCCATCTCAGCAAAGATGCCATAATTTTGAGTCCTTTCTGCTTTTACTTCCCAAAGGAGATGTTACTTTATCCTGTAGAATCTTTATGAGGGAATTAAGGCTGTTTCTGATGCACTTAAACAAAACCTTCAGTAACATTCATTGTAGACACAGCAGTTCAGCAGCCACGTTTTCCCTTCTTGCCTCTTAAGAGAAATAAATTTGCTTTCAAATTACACTTCTCAGCTTGAACCTTTTGTACTCAGAATGTTTCTCAAGGTTCTTCAATTGCCAAACTCTTCCTGGAACTATAAAACATGCTCACCCAGTACACAGCAAACCCAAGAGCACCCTTTCTGGGAAAAACCTTTTAGAAATCTGACAGAGATGCTCCGAGGGGGGTGACAATTAATTAATATTAATTAATTATTGATGGCATGTGTAAATTTCATGCTGAACAGATGCTCAGAACTTCAGTGATACAGCTTTTCAGAGAGAAAAATGTGGCTTCTAGACCCAAGGAGTGTGGTGGCTTTGAAGATCAAGTGTAGCTACTGCTCCTGCCTCTGTGTTTTCAGCACAAGAATTTCTGTGAAGGTGAGAACATAACATCATAGAATGCTTTGGCTTGGAAGGGACCTTAAAGTTCATCCAGTTCCAACCTGTGGACTTATCCTGCAATATTGCTGCAGAAATCAGACCTTGAGGATTCAGTTTTAAAGGTGGATTTAAATGCTGCTGTGGCAGGCTCTGTTTGTTGTCACAGTTGCTTCTACTTCAAATGTGCTCAAGAAATAGCTACAAGACTTTGGTTTTCCTGTTAACCTCACCTGAGGATCTGACAGGAGCTGGGTGATTTTTCTCTGTCATTGGGTGATCACCAAATTAAATGATCCTGTCACTGAACCAGAGTTTTCCTGTTCTGGTTCTTTTGCATTTGCACAAATCCAGCTGAGGACTTGAGTGGAAAATGGTGGTAATCCAGTGGTGAGTCTGCTTGTTTCCTTCTGTCATTGCAGTATTGCACAAAAAGCAGAGGTTTTCTTATCTCAGGGTAAATTTTTCATATAATCATAGAATACTTTGGGTTGGAAGGGTCCTCTTGATCATCTTGTCCAGTGAGCAGGGACATCTTCAACCAGACCAGGTTGCTCTGAGCCTTTTCCAACCTGATCTTGAACCTTTCCATGGATGAGGCTTCTACCACATCTCTGGGTAACCTGTGCCACTGTTTCACAACCCTCATAGTAAAAGAAAAGTAACCTCAAACCTAGTCTGTGTTTCCTCTCTTCCAGTTAAGTCATCACCCTTTGTCCTATCACTGGAAGTTCTGCTAAAAAGTTTGTCCCCATGTTTCTTACAGGCCACCTTAAAGTATTGAAGGCTCCAATAAGGTCTCCCTGGAGTCTTCTCTAAGCTGAACAGCCTAATATTTCCACCTGGGATGTTTCAGAGGGAGTCTGTAAAAAAATTTGAAACTACACAATAAACATGGAAGCCTGTGGGTAAATTTTGCTTGTTTGTTTTTGCAGGACTGTGGTTCCTCTCATTGATCCTCTGGTTTTGAAGTAGTAATGTCCTTAAAACTGTTCATGGAACTGTGAGAACAGTTTTAGAAAGGGGAGATTTGCCTTAAGGCTTTGGGGTTATTGATCTCTGAGACCCATTTTATTCTGGGTTTAGAATTAAGACAGAGAAGAAAATGGCCAAATTTTTTTTCAGGGACCTGTTTCTAAATTATCTGCCTATTTGTTGTTCCTCATCTCCATGCATAGGTGAGAACAAGAGTTCAGCACTAGAAATTAGCAGGTGTTGCTTCTTCAAATGTCAAGTTAGGTTTTTTGGGCAGCATGAACAGGCATCCTTTTCCTTGTAGGGCCGAAGGCAGAAAAGGTTTAATTAGAAAGGACATAAATAATGGAAAATTACAGCTCATGAAATCTTCTGTAATGAGTGACAGCACATCTTGACCATTTGTTGGGATGAAAAAACAAGACCTGAGAGTTTTTTCTTTAGCTCTTTTGCTCTATCAGCATTGGCTTTTCTGGGGACCACCCTGGTGCTATTAAAATGCAAGTTTGGTGTGAAATGGTGGCACTGTACAAATGTGGTTATCATCAATTGGATGAGATGTTTTTATAGGGCATTGTCAAACCAGGGGGAGCCATCAGGGAAGTTTCCACCTTTGTGTAGGCATGGAGGTGATGGATCAGTGATGTACAATGATTCAGCTTTCTAGTGATTTAAACTGGGGGTAGATTTTTTTTTTTTTTTGACTGCTAAAACATGGAGTTCTGCATTCTCAGATGCATTGCTTCAGTTATGAGACATTTTTTAAAAAGGTTGCATATTTCATTTCAGAACATGGCAAAATCATCACTCCTGCAGCTGCTGTGTTGGGAGGCCTTTGAGAAACCATATTTCAGTGTTCTGCTTCACAAGCATTTTTCAGGGATCATTAGGACAAGAAAATCACCAGGAGTGGTCAGCATGGCTTCACCCATGGGAATGCATGCTTGTCCCCAACTTCTTAAAATTTCTACAAGGAAATGACTGAGCTGGTGGAAAAGAGGAGAGCAGTGAATATGAATCTGGATGGTGAGCAGTCAGTGAGGTGGATAAAAAACTGTCTGAATGGTCAGACTCAAGTCCAACCCCTGGAGAGGAACAACTCCAGGGCCTGGGACTCATAGAATCATAGAATCCTAGAATTGGCTGGGTTGGAAGGGACCTCAGAGATCATCAAGTCCAACCCTTGATCTACTCCCACTGCAGTTCCCAGCCCATGGCACTGAGTGCCACATCCAGGCTCTTTGGAAATATCTCCAGGGATGGAGAATCCACCCCTTCCCTGGGCAGCCCATTCCAATGGCTGATCACCCTCTCCAGAAAGAAATTCTTTCTAATGTCCAACCTAAACCTCCCCTGGCACAACTTGAGACCTCTTGTGCCCTCTTGTCTTGCTGAGAGTTGCCTGGGAAAAGAGCCCAACCCCCCCCTGGCTCCAACCTCCTTTCAGGGAGTTGGAGAGAGTGATGAGGTCTCCCCTGAGCCTCCTCTTCTCCAGCCTCAACACCCCCAGCTCCCTCAGCCTCTCCTCAGAGGATCTGTGCTGGATCCCTTCCCCAGCCCAGTTGCCTCCTTTGGACCTGCTCCAGCACCTCAATCTCCTTCCTGAGCTGAGGGGCCCAGAACTGGACACAGGACTCAAGCTGTGGCCTCCCCAGAGCTGAGCACAGGGGCAGAATCCCTTCCCTGGACCTGCTGGCCACGCTGTTCCTGAGCCAGCCCAGGATGCCATTGGCCTTCTTGGCTACCTGGGCACACTGCTGGCTCCTCTTCAGCTTTTTTTCAGGTATTTAAGACCCCCCTGACCCTTCTCTTCTTCAGACTGAGAAGTCCCAGGTCTCTTTTCCTGTCCCTTCTAGAACAAATACTCCTTAATCATCTTGAACCTTTCCTGGACACACTTCAGTGTATCTGTACCTCTCTTGTACCAGAGTCCAGCACTGGAGCCAGCACTCCAGAAATGGTTTTACCAGTGCTGTTTCCTTATCTTCTCTTTGGTGAATCCCTAAGTAGAAGAGGTTATTCAAAATCTAAATAGCAGATCCACAATTTAGAACCAGCTATAAAAAAAAGGGTTGCACACATCTATTGGAGAAATTAATTTTTCATGGCTTCTCTGCCTAAGGCACATGTTTATGGTGTGATTGCTGACTTCTCTTTAAAGAAATTGTGCTTTACAGATGTGTTTTGGGTAGAATTGGTGAAAGTAGAAAGCTAGGAGCAGGTTTTGAGAATCTGGTGCTTTTGTCTCGGTACAGCTGAATAACAAAGCCATTCATATTTTCAGTTTAAGAGTAAATACAGATGAAGGTTTCAGTTCTGAAAGCTGATCTCTAGGGACATCTTCCTTCATCCATGGAGCTCCTCTGCATGTGGGACTGTAATTTTCAAGGTGAATTTCTTTGCAAGTGCCTGTCTACTTTGATGCCTTTTTTGAAGAGGGAGGGGACAGGAGGGGCTGATTCCTGGGCCAAAGCTTTGTGGTCAAATAACCCCTTGATGACATTAAATGGCAGAAGGGGATGTTTGAAGTGGGGAAGATGTAGGAAAAGACCTTCAGTTGCCAGGGTTGGAATCTTGTCAGATCTGACAGATAAATGGGCCCCCAAAGCTACCCAGGATACCTGTTTAATAGGCAGAAATGTGCAGGAAACACAGTCCCTACTGTTTCATCAAAAGACCAGATCTAACAAAACTTCCAGACTGGATGTGTTGCTACTGGATATTGAACTATTCACTTTGCTGTTGTTTGTAAGAGATGGAAATCAATGTCCTGACTGTTTGAGGGCATTCAAAAATTGGTTTGCTCTTTTGAAAAATGGAAGAGCATTCATCTTGGTGCTCTGGCAGAGTTCTCAGCAAGATTGCTGCTTTTGGTTCCCCTTAAATGCTGTCCTCACATTTGGATACAGCAGCACTTCCTTCCTCTTGAGTTTTTATTGTTTGATATTAAGAATAATTTCCAGCCTGCTTACAAAGAGGCTGCAGCATGATGATGGGGACCTGTCCTCTAAAAGGTTGTTTCTGAGAAATCTTTGCATTAAATTTGGAGCAACAAGATACTTGGTGTCGTTTTTTATTTTTTTTTTTAAACACAAAATCAAAACCTTTGCTACCTCCAGCATTTCCAGTATTATCTTTCTCACAGCTATTGTTCCAAAGTGCTCATTTTCTGTGTTTGTGCCTGGCATGCTATGGGATTTTTTTTTTTTTTTTTTTTTGGAGAATAACAAGTGGCATTAATGGAGTGGGTAGAGCATGTAAACAGCTCCCAACCTGCTTTGCAGCCTTGTGGGTTGAAAGGTGTGTGATAGATGAGAGCTTGGAGCAGCAATATGTGAGCATCCAGTTGTTAACTTCTAATTGGTATTATTACTTACATGTGTTTGAAAAACCTCCTTAGATGATCCTTGTGGGGGGGGGTGTGGGGTGGTTTTTTTCCGTACGTTCTGGGTTTTTCACTTTTCTTGCTCTGTAACTTGCTTATTTTAATTGGGAAAAAAAAATGTGTGTGTGAGAGAGGGGGGGGAAAACAAAAAGCTCTGTTTGATCTCTCTGATGTTGATCACCTAAAACCCAGTGTCATTTTTCCAGTGTGAGTGATGTGACCTCACAGGAGCTTTTCTCACCTTGCTCTTAACCAGTGCTGCTCTTGCTCTGGGTTGAAATTCAAGAGCGGGTGAGCAGGGAGTTTGGTTTGAGCAAGAGGTGCCTTGTTTGGGATTATACTGGCAGGAAAAAAAACAATCTCTGCTGTGGAGGTTGGTGTAAGCTGACACTGAAATAAGTGTTAGCTGCTTATTGTGGTGCAGTTTCTAAAGTGGCACCATATGGGCTCTTTGGGACATTGTTTTCTCTGTCTTGTGCTGACTTCCACAGTGCTGATGCTCTTCTGTTCAGTGTGTCACAGCTTTAGGCAGCTACAGGGCTGCATGCTGCTTGTGCCATGCCATTTTTCATTTCTGCCATGTCATTTAAATCCTTCTGGTGGCTCCTTTGACATTTATTCGGGTTCTTGGATAAGTTTTGATTTAAGGAAAAAAAAAAAAATAATCCTGCGAGCAGTAGAAATCACGGGTGTCATCTGTCATCCAACAGCCCCTTATCAGGGTTCAGTAGCAGTAAGGTGAAGCAGCTCTTAGGTTTTAATTTCTGTGGAAGGATATGGGATGGTGGGTGGCACAGTTTCAGTGCCATTTGTCCAGGTTCTGTGACTCTGGCTCTTAACAAGCCACCTGCCTGTAGATCTCCTAAGATGCTTTTCTTGAGTTGGCCATGAAGGCATGGACTTCACACAAGTTTTTGAGTATCTGTTCCACCCAGTCTATAACAGAGACATGCTGGGTATTATCTGTAAATTAAGAAATGTTGATTAATGAACATCCTTAAAACAAGCAGAGTACCTCTTGCTTTTCTCTTCCTTGTTGCTTAGCAACAGAATTTCCCCCTGTGCAATCCCTGTTCCTTCAGGAGGAGGATTGTGTCTACAATATCCTCTCTCAGTCTTCTAGCTTTTGTTTTCCAGAAACCTTGCTGAAAGATCTAAGTAACTTCATCAACCCCCTGACAGATCTAATAAAGCAGAATGGGATAACATCAAACAATCTTTCACTTTGGCAGCATAAACTTTGTGAATTCATCTCAAGTCTGTTAAGCCTGAGAGTGTTTATAATGAAAATTCCCCTTTTGTGAAGCTCATAGCAAAGAAAAACAACTGGGTGAGGAATTTAGGGCTTTTGGCTCCTTGAAACACATTCCAGGGGATATGTAGAGATATAGCACCTTTTTATTTATGGGTATCTTAATTGCCCCAGACTTGTGTTTCCTGGCTAATAGATGAGTTGCACAATGATCTCTGTTTCTAAATCCAGGAGATGTGCAGGCAGTTCTGGTTTTGCTTGCTTGGGGGGTTCCCTATACAGAAATACCCACTGCTTCCCCTCCCAAGTTAAGTTCTGAGGGTTTCCATGGTTGGTCCATGGGGTGGGAGTTCTGTGAAGGCAAAAGAGTAAACTCAGTGCTGTTTCTGAGTGCTGCTCAGTTTTGTTTTTAGGAGTTCAAACCTTCCTGAGTGTCTTCTAAAATCCATTCCAGTGCGAGAAACAAGCCTTCTGGAAATTAAAGAAGATCTGGACCTGGATCCAGAGGAGAACAGCACTGTCTTCATGGGCATCCTCATCAAAGGGCTGGCCAAGCTGAAAAAAATCCCTGAAACAGTGAAAGCCATCCAGGATCGCTTAGAACAAGAACTCAAGCAGATTGTTAAGAGGTCCACAACCCAGGTGGCTGACAATGGTTACCAGAGAGGAGAGAATCTTTCCCAGGACAATCAGCCTAGGTAAGGATATTTCAACCACTGAAACTCAATTGCTTCAAAAAAAAAAAAAGTCTGGAGAAGGGTGTTGGATCTGTTAGTTGCCATTTGAAGGAATGACAGCAATATTTTTGCAGTTAGCAGAGATGTGAAATGGTAAAATTATCAGAAATGCCCTGTGTCTGGCTGAAAGGTTGATGTGTCCTGAGCACCTGAAAGGTTTGGAAATGTAAGAAATGTATTCAGAGAGGAGAGGCATTGTTGCTTCTCAGCTGAGGGTGTGGGAAGGGAGATGCTTCCTTCTGTGCTTAGCATTAGAAGAGAATCTTTTGGCTGAACAGATGTTTGAAATGCAGATTTGAGGATGGAAGCACAGCAGAAGGCAGCATTATTTAACTAGCAAGAAGTGCATAATGTTAAGCACTTGATTTTTATTTCATTTTTGTAACCTAACCCTTCATTTTAAGTGCCTTTACAACAGACTGAACTGTGCTGTTGTCTGAGTGCTGGCATGTATGGTGTAAAGAACACTTGGTGCCAAAACAAATACTATCATCTTGTGTTGCTCTGAGTCATGGCTCTACATTGCTGCTGATGCCAAAGGAATTGAAGTTCCTACGTAATAGGAGTTGAAAAGATGGAGCTCAGTTATTTATTTCAAGTGTAGCAGAGTCCAATTAAGCTGATGCAGGTGCAAAGCTTTGAAAATCATAGATGGAGCTAATTATATCAGTAAATAAATGGCCAAGTTTCTAATTGGTTTGCAGCCCCGTTTGTGTTAATTGCAAGGTGTGGAAGCCAAGTGAGAATGGTGTTTCTGGGGTTGTTCAGGTTTCACTAGAACTGTTCTTTGGAAAGCAGGACTTCAGAAGGGCTGGCTGACATTTCTAGCTGAAATATTCATTTGTGGTACTGCACACTGTAATGATAACTTTCCAAAGGGAATCAATGGTGTAAAAGAAAAATGAAAACAAAAATGCTTTGTTAAATGTAATATTGACAGTGGAAAATCACTCCCAACGAGTGATTTATTTTTTTTTTTTTCCTAATAATTTTCTAATTCCTGTCATGGTCATCTCTGTGGAAACAACGTTTTGAAGATTTTGTAGAGTTGTGGTGCTGGTAAGTTAGTGAAATGAGAACAAGCTTTTTGGATGGGTCAGATGGTGGAGTTGTAGTTTCTAATGCCAAGAAGGGAGCATAGCACATGCTTGGTACTTGTTTTGTAAATCAGTTTTGAGGTTGGATGACAACTGGTTAGCTATTGAAATTTATAAATTGGGTCAGATGGTATTTTAGTGACATTTAACCTGCCCTGGTGGTTGTGTAAGGTACAAAAATTTGAATGGATTTTAGTTGGTGAGCCTTTGAGATACTTATATTCTGGAGCACTGGGAAGTATCTTGAATTCTTGGTGAATACAAAGAAAATTAGAATTCATTCTAAACCAGGATTGCAAGTGAAGTTTACAGTAAGCAGGTGAATTAACTTATATTGAAAAAAAATAAATTACAGGATGGAAGGGTGTACTGCCCCTTAAGTTAGCTACAGCTTTAAATCAGAACTAAGCAGCTTTTCTGCTGTCAAGAAAAAAATCTAAATCTGAGCAACAAGATTCTGAGCTCTGTAAGAGCTCTGTAAGACCCCAAATTTGAGCAGGATGCAGTGCCTGGAACTGCTTAACTATTCATTAGGCTGTCAGCCACAGGGCTTGCTTGACCTCAGGATTCAGAAGTAAAAAGTTTTTCAGTTCACCTTAAAAGTAGTCACACTTGGATGCCTCTTTAGTTCCTAACACTGAGCTCCCTGCCTGTATTCAGTTACTGTACTTTAAATATATTACCCATTGAAATTCTCACTTCTGGCAAATCAGGTGGCTGATAAGATGACAAAAGCCTGCAGGGTCTGAGGCTGCAGATTGAACCTTTGGACAGGTTCCCTGGGGCTTCTTCAGCATGCACAGAATGAGTTCCCTGTATTTCTTCATCACTGTGTGGTGGCTCTCAAAAATGGGCTCTTATTTTTTTACCCCATGAAAAGGGTGATGCTTCCCTCCACCTGAGGCTCAGGCTGATCATCTGCTTGTGGGGATTCTGGTGTAATTCCTCTTGGGAATTAATTCCTCATGGAAGGATTATGTGGAGCCCTCTCATTCTACAAGAGAGACATCATTTCTAGAGCCTGGCCAGGAAAGTCTGGCAATGATCATTTGTGTCTGATCAGATCAGACAATAATCTTCTATTCATCCTTACCTTAGTGAGCTTTTTAATAAAGCTACCTTTCATGTTTTAAAAGGTAAACCATTTTAAAACCATGGTTTAAAACTTGAAGAGGGGAAATTAAGGAAATAGCTGAAGGGGCTCCAAGAAAGCTGGGGGAGGGCTTTGGACACGGGGGGGTAGGGAGAGGACAAGGGAAATGGGTTAAAACTTGGAGAGAAAGGGGAGATTGAGGTTGGAGATGGGGAGGAAATTGTTGAATTTGAGGGTGGGGAGAGCCTGGCCCAGGTTGTCCAAGGAAGTTGTGGCTGCCCCATCCCTGGCAGTGTCTCAGGTCAGGTTGGATGGGGCTTGGAGCCCCCTGGGCTGGTGGGAGGTGTCCCTGCCCATGCAGGGGGTTGGGACTGGATGAGCTTTGAGGTCCCTTCCAACCCAAACCATTCCAGGATTCTATGAAAATATGGTTTTGGGGTCTATCTCCAAGTGAGATATAAAAGCCCCAAGTGCTGTTCCAGGGAGTGTTTCAGAGCTGCACAACCCAGGGGCATTTGGATCTCCTTGCATCCAGTGTCCATCAGGATGCCCAAAGATGGGAGAACTTCAGTCCTTCCATCAGCTGATTTAACTGAGCCACTTGGGGGGTTCTGACCCTGCAGAAGGGGACAGGGCTGAAAGGACCCAGATGACAGAAAAGTGACCCAAGCACAGCCCTGACACAGATTATCCTGGGGATAAATTTCCCAGGATTGCTGTGGCTGCCCCATCCCTGGCAGTGTCTCAGGTCAGGTTGGATGGGGCTTGGAGCCCCCTGGGCTGGTGGGAGGTGTCCCTGCCCATGCAGGGGTTGGGACTGGATGAGCTTTGAGGTCCCTTCCAACCCAAACCATTTAATGATTCTATTATTTATGTATAAAGCATTATTAATTACTCCCAAATTTTTAAGATCAGGAAGTTTTTTTGCTGTAATGATTTCAAGCAGCAAGGTCCCACAGAGCCCTGATGCCTCTCAGCCAGCTCTGGATGCTCTCTTTGTAGACCCAACAGGCAGTGGGCTCTTCCATTTCTTCTTCAGATCTTCATGAAGATCTTAATTCCTCACATGGAAATCCTCTAACCCTTTTCAGCCTGCCAGGGGTCCCTGCTATACAAGGTGGGGTCTTTTGGGCTTGTTAATTAGCATGCACAAGAGAGAGAGCAGTGATGAAAATATTGATATTTTATTGTCCTCTGAGCACTCCACAGCCCAACTGTAAAATCAGAGGGACTCATGGACTGCAGCTGACCCTGGCCTGGCAAAGGACCTCCAAAGAACAGCAGAAGGGTTTTTTTACCAATACTGTCCCAAAGACTTGCATGACACTGTAATCCAACTGATTTTTTTTAGGTTTTCTAAAACATGGATGCTGTTGTGTGGAATATCAGACTTAGAACAACATCTTTGGCTGTCAGGTACTTTGTGAATATAAATTCTCTTCACTAACATGTCTTTATTTTGAATGATAGGAAGGTAGTAAAAGCTCCATAAAGAGCAGTAGTAGGTTCCTAACAGTTCCCTGTCACTGGTTGAAGGTAATTTTGAAAAGAATTCTTGTGTCTCACCTCGTGGCAGCTGACCTTGCTTAAGTGTCCTTTTCTGAAAGTTTTGGTAAGCTTTCTAAAATTTTGAGCTGTTTTGGGAATAAGTTGATGAAAAACCAGCTTGAATGTAGGAATTTGCTAGTGACTTATCCTTCATTAGAGGCTCATTAGAGCTTCTTTAGAAAGCTTCATGTTTAGAAATACTTATCCTGGGGTCTGGAGGATGAGGCATTGTAGAAGACAAAATGCTGCATTAGTTTGGAGTGCTGCTGTATCTTAATGAACCTGGGGGGGATCTCTTTGGAATTGTGGAAAGTTGTTGAATTTAGAAGAATAATAATCTGGACATCTGTCTGCTTGAGGGCCAGATTTATGGAAGAAGATTTTGGTAAGGATGCATGGCCAGAGCTTTACTTTTAGTTGAAAATCTGGCCCAGGAAGAGGAATTGTAACAACAATTTTGGTACTAAATATTGATTGGATTCAATATGCTTTTCCTTACATGTTTATAAAATGCTTCTGGCTTTGTACCTCATCTAGAGGCTTTAAAATAAATGCAGAAATTATATACACACCAACACTCTGACCAGACAAAGGACATTGCTGCTAAAATGCATGAATTGTCATTAGTAACCTCATTCAGGTGTCAGCAGTCACTCTGCATCAATTCATTCTCTGTTACTGCCCAGACAATAGGATTTGTTTCTGGGTCTGTGTCACTGTCTCTCAACATATTTACCAGATTTCTTAGTGAGGGGATTATGAGATGGCTTTGACAAATTGCCTAAACCAGTCTCCTGTCATTCTCTGTATGTGTTCTGCTGAGGTCACTTGGTGCTGCAACCCCATATGCATAAAATCTAGGGCAGATTATTTTATGCTGTTTTGTCTTGTTGCTTGTCTGAAACAGACTGTGTCTCTGTCTCTTTTGGGTCACCTCATTTCAAAAATGACCTGACAGATTTAAGAGACTTGTAGAAAAAAGAAAGTTAAGAGGTACAGGCTAATTTGAAAACAGGGAAGTGTGGAAATATGATGTGGTTGAGAATGGGAAATGTAATGTGGTGATAGTTAGCAGCACCAAGAAAGGGCAGGTTTCATGTCTGTGAGTCTGTAATGTGAGAGTAGGAAGACACTGGAACTTAAAACCAAATAATTCTGTTCAGTATAATATTATTTTAGCAATGGCTCTGTTAACAAGCTGATAATGTGAGGTCAGGCTCAGCTAGGGACAATAAAATCAATTTATCAAACTATCCAGCTAGTTTGGTTCTGCAAAATTGTACTTTCCAGGGGCAACAAGAAGATACCTAGATAACAAAATTCCCCACTGGTAATAGGGTCTTAGTAGAAATTGGGCTTGGATTGTTACATTTTCTCAGGGGTCTATAATTCATTTGCTCCCCTAATTTGTGGCATTTCAACCAAGACTGTGTGTAAGTTCCTCCAACATGAATCCCTCCACTATCCAAATACTGTATCTGGTTTTTCTCCTAATTTTTGCCTGGCTTCTGGCTGACCAGCCACTGGCCAAGGTATTTCTATGGGAAGTTGTGTGTATCTTTTAGAGGCTGTTGAAGCAATAGTCACCTCTTCCATGTCCTGGAGTGGCTTGGAGAAGCAAATGGCTTCACAGAAAGTTGGTTTTCAGGCACTGGAAGTCCTGTCACCCTCACTGCTGACATTGGTGCTGGGCTATCCAGTAGTTATAGAAAGAGAAAGATGGACAGATCTTTCCACAGGAGATCTTTCCTCAGTTTCACTTGAATGGGGTCATTATCAAGCTTCATATAAAGCCAAAATGGAGGAAAGTGGTTTTTATTCCACACTGGACTTTCCCATTTTGGAACTATAATCCTGTTATATTGATATAGTTCTGTTTCTGGTGCTTTCTTGGCCATCATGTCCTGTGTGCTTCTGTTCATCCCCTCTCAGGGTCTTCTTTAAATTTGTAAAGCCCTGTAAAGAAGCAGAGCTTTCTCCTATAGCACCAACAGAGCTTTTCTTCAGGCATTTATTGCTATTCCTAAATATGAAGACAATTGATATCCCCACCACTTTCCTTTGGGTCATTGAAATGTGCCTTAGTTCAAGAGGTTTTTTTTTTTAAGGTAGGGCAATGTCAGTGTCCTTCTGTTTCCTATGAGTGCCATGACTCCTAAATCCATCTTATTTTTACTCTGACATAGCCCTGTTCTGCTGTCAGGGGCTCTTCCTATTGAATTGTGTCACACCCTGTGACATGATCCAGATGGGACCAAAAGAGATTCCCTCTTCCAGGTCAGGCTTTCCCTAGGAAGGAAACCTTACCCTTACGGGGTGCCCAACAATGATGGCCCCATCAGGCTGTCCAAATACCCCTTGATCAGATGAAGGGGAAAAGGCACTCAGGGTCTGTTCCTCTCCAAACAAAATAGGAATTTTATTGCTCTAACAGTTAAAGGTTATTTTGCAACAATGCTTAGGAAAAACAAATCACCCACAAGGATGTATGTATATGTGAAAGAAAAAAAGCATGGAAGAATAGGTATTTTTATTATTATATATGTTCAGGCTGCTGTCCAGAGCAGAGCCACTCAAATGCTCAGAGGGCTGAGCACCTCCCTGGGAAGCCAGGCTGAGGGATTGGGGTTGTTCAGCCTGGAGAAGAGGAGGCTCCCAGGTGAGCTTAGAGCAACCTTCCAATATCTGAAGGGGCTCCAAGAAAGCTGGGGGAGGGCTTTGGACACGGGGGGGTAGGGAGAGGAGAAGGGAAATGGGTTAAAACTTGGAGAGAAAGGGGAGATTGAGGTTGGAGATGGGGAGGAAATTGTTGAATTTGAGGGTGGTGAGAGCCTGGCCCAGGTTGTCCAAGGAAGCTGTGGCTGCCCCATCCCTGGCAGTGTCTCAGGTCAGGTTGGATGGGGCTTGGAGCCCCCTGGGCTGGTGGGAGGTGTCCCTGCCCATGCAGGGGGTTGGGACTGGATGAGCTTTGAGGTCCCTTCCAACCCAACCCATTCTATGAATCACAAAATCTGATTATTTAGATCACAAAACCCCACAGTATGTGGGTGCTAATGCTGCATAACCTGGGAAAAATTGTGGTTACTTCATAGTTGTAGGAAAGAGAAAGTGAGAGAGTAGGAGAAGAAAAGAGAGAGATCACAGAAAATCATCAGCCCTGGATCCAACATTGGGTCAGGCACCAGGGCAGGGTTGGTGTCACTGAAGCTCCCCAAGCCCACCAATGCACCCCCTGATTTTATAGACCTGTTTGGCTTTGTAACATGCTTGAGACATCAGACAGAAGAGCTGGAGCAGATCCTTATCT